>NW_004443957.1:12897883-12960561 GCF_000243295.1 Trichechus manatus latirostris | reverse complement strand
GCCTTGGTAGCTGTGGACAATTAGTCCTTTGGACTAATCTTTTCCTTGTATCCTGTTCTCTTCATTCTCCCTTGCTCCCGAAGGGATGAGACCAGTGGGGTATCTTAGATGGCCGCTCACAGGCGTTTAAGACCCCAGACACTACTCACCAAGGTAGACCAATTCACCTTTTTTGACCCCATCCTTGTCTCCTTTGTTGTCTCTCTTGTGCTATTTACACACATCTGACCCCTACTTGACTCTGAACCACCTTGGAAGCAGGAGCCACATTTTGTTTATCATTGGCCCCCACACCCTACCCCCAGGTCCCAGCACAAACAGTTGAACACACTAAAAAAAAAACAAACCCGTTGCCACAGAGTCGATTCCAACTCGTAGTGACCCTATAGGACAGAATAGAACTGCCCATATGGTTTCTAAGGAGCTGCTCGTTGACTTGAACTGCTGACCTTTTGTTTAGCAGCTGAGTTCTTAACCACTGTGCCACCAGGGTGCACTCAATAAATGCTTATCAGAGTCCAAACAATGAACTCCTGAGGAAGGAACCCAACCTAATTATCTCACCAGGCCTGGCTGTCGGTGTGCAGAACAGGCCATGTTCATTCTGTGAATACTGACCCCGGCCCTGGCCACCCACTTGGCTATTTCTTGACCATTCCTTTATGTCTTCATGTACTTTTGCTCAAAACCAGGGTTACAGGGACTAGACAAACAATGATTATTTAAAATAATAACAAATGTTCCCAGGGTGTTTAGTACCTCTAGGAGTTCTCATAACTAGATTTCCAATGATGGTTTAGGACTTCCACATTGACTATTCACCAGCTTGCTTCCCAGTAAGATTCTGACAACCTGGCACTGGTTGTCAAATTCAAAACGAACTCCAGCAGTGAACAGTAGCATGGTCACTAACTCTCCCAGGAGTCAAGACTCCACAGTAATAAGGTAGCCTAGGGGACAAAGGTGGCACTTTGGAAGCTTCAGGCTTTGTGAATGCTGGTAGACTTAGAGCCTGTTTTCCAGGAGATGCATGTGAGATAGTTGCTATAGGAGAGCCTTTGATCATGATGGCCTTGACCAGAAACTTAGCCACTGAAAACTGCCGAGGGCCACATTTTTAGAATTGCTTACTTCACTGATTTTAAATGATTACCTATATGTATATTTTCTAAAGCATATTTTTAATTGGTTGGTATCAAATTATCCAACTGAGGGAAGAGACAGGGTGGAAATTTGTCAGATCTCTCCTCTTTCAGGCATCTGTGAAGGCTCTTTTGGCCGTTTCTTACTGGTTCTTGATCTTATCCCCTCTTACTTCCTCCCAAACTTGATTCCATTTCATTTACTCCTTCTTTCTTGATTCTTCAGTTCACCCTCCCCCCATATTAACCTCTTACCTCTACCTATAATCCTGGTCAAGCTGTCTGAATATAGAGCCCTCTTCTTTAAAATCCCTCAGTGACTTTCAGTGGCCTCTAAACTGTGAGTACACATTCCTTACCCTGACATTTAAGGCCAGCCACAAACTAGTCCCAATGTGTCTTCCCACTCTCACTTCCCACTGCTGCCTTCGGTACCTGTAGACATTCCAGGTCCTAGCTGCCGTCAAGTCAGTTCTGACTTATGGCAACCTTATGTACAACAGAACAAAACTTTGCCTGGTTCTGTGTCATCTTCATGGTCACCAGCATGCTCGAGTCCATCATTACAGCCATTGTATCAATCCGTCTCACCAAAGGTCTCCCTCGCCCTTGTTGGCCCTTTACTTCACCAAACATGATGCCTTTCTCTAGCAACTGATCCTTCCTAATGACATATCCAAAGCAAGTGAGTTGGACAATGTTCTGTTGTGATCCATTGGGTTTTCACTGGCTAATTTTCAGAGGTAGATCACCAGGCCTTTCTTCCTAGTCTGTCTTACTCTGGAAGCTCCAGTGACACGTGTCCACCATCGGCCACGCTGCTGATATTTGAAATGCTAGTGGAATAGCTTCTGGCATCACAACAACAAACAAGCCACCACAGTATGAAAAATTGACAGACGGGTGGCGGATTGATACCTATAGAAACACTCAAAATGGATCGATCACTGGTTTCAACACATATCCTGTGCTGTCCCACTTCGAGGTCTTTGTTTGTGATGCTGCCTCCATTTGAAATCCCTTCACTTACTCTCAAGCTAGGAGAAATAAAATACTATTTAAATGTCACCTTCTTTGTGAAGTCTTTTCTGCTTCCCTAAACTAGACATGGTTTAAGTTCCAAATCCTAATAGCACCTAATAGAAGACCATTTCTAGTAGTATATATCACATTCTGTCTTGCACTGTAGATGACTGTACCTGTCTGGACTGTACATTCTTTGGGGGCAAGGACTATATGTTATTACATCTCTGTGGCATTCCAGGTCCTAGCACAGGCCCTCACACATATTGGTGCAGTAGACACACATACTTTAATTCTAAAAATTCTAAAATTTCTTGAACATGTCCTATATGCCAAGCATTAGGATTATATCAGTGAACAAAACAGACAAAAGTCCCTGCCATCATGGAGGCTGTATTTATGAACTACAGTGGGGAAAGATGGACAGTAAACTTATTTATATAGAGAGAGAGTGAATAAGAGAGAGAGAGCCCTGGTGGTACAGTGGTTAAGTGCTAACCCAAAGGTTGGTGGTTCAAATCCACCAGCTGCTCCACAGGAGAAAGATGTGGCAGTCTGCTTCTGTAAAGGTTACAGCCTTGGAAACCCTATGGGGCAGTTCTACTCTGTCCTATAGATCACTATACGTGTGTGTGTGTGTGTGTGTGTGTGTGTGTGTGTGTATGCGTGTGTTTAGTGAGGCAGAAGTGGTAAGTGCTATGAAGAAAAATAAAGTGAGGTGAGCAATTCTTAAAAAGTAGCCTGAATAGGATTGTAATAAAATGCTTCCCTGAGAAAGTACATATAAGCAAAGAACTGAAAGAGGTGGGAGGGTGAACCATGTGACTTTCTAGACACAGGAAAGAGTAAGTGCAAAGATATATGCCTGGAGAATTAGACGAATAGCAAGGAGGCCACTGTGGCCGGAATGTAGTGAGACAGAAGGAAAGACATAAGATCAGAAAAATGTAGAAAGTCCAGACTTATTGGCATGACAGAGACTGGAGAAACCCTGAGAGTATGGCCCCGGACACGCTTTTAGTTCAGTAATGAAGTCACTCCTGAGGTTCACCCTTTAACCAAAGATTAGACAGGCCCACAATACTAAACGAGACTAAATGGGCACACTAGCCCAGGGGCGAGGACTACAAGGCAGGAGGGGACAGGAAAGCTGATGATAGGGAACCCAAGGTTTAGAAGGGGAAGTGTTGGCATGTCGTGGGTTTGGTAACCAGGTCAGAAAATAATATGTGTACTGAATGTATAATGACAAGCTAGTTTGTTCTGTAAACCTTCATCTAAAGCACAATAATAAATAAAATAAAAAAGACATAAGATTGGAGAGGTAACGGGGAGACACACCACTTAGGGCCTTGTAAGCCATTATAAGGACTTTTGTCTTTCACTCTGAGTGAGATAGAAGCCATTGGGGGGTTTTGAGCAGAGGAATGATGTAATCTATCTTACCTTTTAACAAGGTCACTCTAGTTGCTCTTTTGAGACTAAGATTGTGGTAAAAGGGCCAAAGTGGGAATTCATTTAGGAGGTAAAGCAATAATCTAAATGAGAGACAATGGCAGCTTAGACTAGGGAAGTAGCAGTGGAGGTGGTGAAAACAAGTCTAATTCTGGGTATATTTTGTATGCGGAAGCAACAGGATTTGCTGACAGGTTAAATATGAGGTATGAAAGAAAGAGAGGTTGACTCCAACATTTTGGCCTAAGCAACTGCAAGGAGGGGTTGTCATTTACGGAGAGGTGGGTTTGGGTTTTGTGCCATCTGCTGAGGAGTGGGTTTGGAAGCCCGAAAGTCCTCACCTCGGTAGCCCACATCCTCAATTCTGCCCGTGCCTTCTAGTAAATTTTCTCACCACTGGCAGGCTACCACAAGCAGACCCTCTGAAAAGAGATCTGAATCTTAGATTGGGATATGGGGAGTTCTAAGTTCTTGGCTCCTTCCTTGTTCTGTCTCCCTTAGCCCTAGAGGTAGTAGCTACTTTCTGCATTTGTATATCTTTATCCTTTGAAGTTCTCTTTGATCCTTTTTCATAATTAACCACCTTTTAAACCAGTTGCCATTAAGTCACTTCTGACTCATGGAGACTGTGTGTGTCAGAGTAGAACTATGCTCCATAGGGTTTTCAACGGCTGATTTTTTGGAAGTAGATTGCCAGGCCTTTCTTCCAAGGTGCCTCTTAGTGGACTCCAATCCAACTTTTTAGTTGGCACCCAGTGCATTAACCATTTGTACCACCCAGGGATCCCGACCACCATTTACTTAGTAATTCTTTATATTACATTTTTCCTGTTCAAATCACTGCTGGTTTCTGATTAGGCCATGCCTGGCAGAATCAGGAAGAGAAAAGGAACTAGCAAAGGAGCAGTCAGTACAGGACAAAGATGGTCGAAGGTAAGGGAGGCCCTGGAACTCAAGAGAAAAAAACCATTGCAAGGAGATGAGTGAGATCAGTGTGTCAAATGCTGCTGATTATCATGTGAGAGGAAAACAGAGATTGACAAGTGGATTCAGCAATGTGGAAGACATTTGGGAACATTGAAAAGAGCCTACGTTAGCTTTACCTGCCCCCCAATTCATGGTAACACTGTCCTGATTTGTGTGTGTGTGTGTGAAGTCACTGATCCCCTTCTCTCATTACATTAAGGTTGGTAGGTTTGACCCTAGAACTGGGCATGCAACCTCGGCTTGGCCAGAGTGCTGCACCATTGGGTACTGTGATTGGTTCAGGGATGAGCATATAACCCAAACTGGACCAACAAGATTCACACCCCAGACTTTTACTGAAACAACCAGGAAATAGGAAAGGAATCCTTTTCCCATGGGACATGAGGCTGAGAAGATAGGCTGTGAGCCCACAGATGTTGGTAGTCATCTTGCCACCAAAAAGGTGGAGGCTGCCTAAGAGTGGAACCAACACAGAGAAAGCAGGGCCAAGAGGACAAAATTCCTGTGATGTTGGTTGAGCCGCTGGATCCAGCTGGGCCTGAAGCCACCCCTGGCTGTTTAATTACATGAAATGATAAACTCCTTTTTACTGTTTATGCCTATCGGAATTGCATTTTCTCCACTTCCAACCAAAGCATCTTGCAACCAAGAGCAAAACAGTAACATTCAATGAGTGATTGTTGAATGGAAAATAATTGAAGAGTTATGTGACTTACCCAAAGTCTCTATGACTGAATTTGAATCTATACAGCAGATCCCCTAATTCTAAATAGTAGTTCGTTCTTCCCACTATATCAAAGTCTCCTCTAATGAATTAAACAGCCATATGACTGGTATTGATACATATCAACTAAAAGCTATGATTATTCAGCTTAGAGAAGAGTTTAGGCTAATAGATTTTGGTATAACTGAAAGATTATTTCTGGATTGCATTGAATGCTATTCTCTTTTCTCCCTATGGTATGAGAATTTGTCATAGTGCATAAAAGAGAATTGTGCGGCATTATGACCAAGACCAAAACACCAAACCAAACCCATTGCCATCGAGTCAATTCCGACTCACAACGACCATATATGACAGAATAGAACTACCCCATAGGGTTTCCAAGGAGTGGCTGGTGGATATGAACTGCCAACCTTTTGGTTAGCAGCCAAACGCTTATTAACCACTGGGCCGCAAAAACTCCTCATTTTGTTGTAACGATCTATCTTTTTAAGAATACCCATTCTTGTCCAGGGTCAGAGCAATATAAATAATAGGCTTAATTTTTTCTTTACCCCCAAATGCTATCATTAACACCGATTTTCCCCCTTCATTAATTCAGGTGTAGATAATAAGCTAGTTTAACTGATTCTCCTCAGCAATGGCTAGCCCAAGAAGTTACCTTCCTCAGTGAGTTACAAATGCATGTTAAACCACTGTCTGCCTTCTGGAAATTCTTGCCCTGGCCAGACTAGGAGTTGTACCTGATCAGAAATAAATTTATATTCCTGTGAGCCAGATGACTGTGTCTCAAGGCCGTCGCATGGCACCCCCTAGGGCTGTGTCCGAGTTTCAGGTGCCGAAGGAGAGGGTGATGGCCCTGTTTCCGAAAAGGCCCTCTGTGTGTGTTAAAATCTCAGAGCTTAAACAATGAAATATTCAGGGAGAGCTAAAGTAGTGGGCAGACTAACGGCTCTCTTATGGGAATATCAATATTCTTGGAGCCAGTCTTAATCCAATATTCAGAAAGCTTCTCTTCCCCGTTCATCACCTTGGGTTCAGGCTTATTTTCAGAAACCCTCTGCCCTTTCACAGTCCTGCTCCATTAACAGGGTGAGTGGTGGCAGGTGGGTGAAGGGCAGAATAAGGAGACAAGAGGAAAGTACAGTGGGGCGTAGGTGTGGATTCTGGTTGAGGAGGGGGCCATCTCCCAGATGTGGTCTCAGGTAAGCCCAGGAGATATGTTCAGTGTGGCTGCTCTGGGAAGTTGGGGAATGTGTGCACAGTCCGGTGACTGGTTTAGTGTTTTCTTCTGGCCTATGGTTCCAGCGTGTACGTAGGATTTTCCTTCCTGGCAAGAGCCAGAGGGAGGAGTGGGGAGAGGGGGAGGGGGCGGTCCTCACCAGTGTCGTGGAAGGAAATTACTGCTGGAGAAAGAAAATATTTCCCTTCATCCATTCTCTACCGAATTTGGGTATCCCTCAAGTGTAGAAAGAGGCACAGTATGAGCGTCAACAAGGACAGACTTTGCTCAGCAAACAGCTCGTGTGCTGCACAATGACCACTGCCTGTCCCCTTTCCATGTGGCCCTTCAAGCCTGCCTGCCTCCACTCCCACCAACCACATGCCTTCCCTCAAGGTGGGGTGGAATTCTGCCTTCTCCTTTTCCCTTCTTAGCTTCTCAGTTCACACAGCCAAAAATGGGGCCAGTTACGACGGTGGTTTCCTGATGTGGGTACCTGTCCCTCAGGACTAGAAAAAGGCCTGCCAACTTGTTCCAGGTCTGCCTGTCCAAAAGCCATGGAGTGGCCCTCTCCCCAGGGCTGGTCTGTGTTATTGAGACTTATCCAGGGCTGCCCTTTCGGGTGCCTCAGGAGCTGGGGAGGCATAGAGACTTCTTGGAGACTGGTGCACAGAGTGGTTCTGCCAAGCCAAGCTGGGAACTGAGGAGGCCCAGTTACAGGCTTGGTGGAGAGAGGTAAGTGTGGGCAGTAGGACTGTGGGTGGAGAAGTCTGCTCTCCCCACAACCCCCACAAGCTGGCTGTTCTCCAGGCAGAATTAGTGAGCAACAGTGTTTAACGCTAGGCCTCAAAGGTGGTCAGTCAGCGGGAAATCCTACCCTGTGGCCAGGGAGAGGCAGGGAGGGGCCTCTAGCCATGGCCACTTTCCTGTGCATTTCTCCACAGACTAAATCTTCAAATCCAGGCTTCAAAATAATATACACACATACATATATATATACGTTCTGTTTTGTTTTGTTTTTAAAAACAAAAGGTTTTTAAGGTTTATGTGCTGTAGATTTCAGGAATAAAGCAATGGCAGTCAATTTGACAAATCAAGTCATTGTATTTTATCTTGCATGCCTGAGGCTTCCTGACTAGATTCCTTAGAGAAGGGAAGGTCCTAGATTCAATACAGAGAGCAAGGCATTTGGACTCTTTCTAGAGAAGCGTGAAGCTTATTAGGTACTGAATAACTTAGGCTGATCAACAATAAAAAGAAACCTGCAAGGAGTGAACAGGCCACTGGAGTATATTCATTTATTCATGACATTTCTCTAAGTAAGCTCACTCTAAAATTACTCAGAAACAGCTACAGAAATCCTCGAGAGTCCTCTTAGCGCCCTAACCTGAGCCACAGGGCCTCCTGTCACGAGCTTCTCCCTTTCAGGCTATACCCTAAGTTAGGGGAGGGGTTGCTATTTTTTTAGGGATGCCTCCTTGTCAGTCTGATGTGCACAGAGTCTGATGTGCAATTGTCTCCACAATTGCAAAGGCCAAATAGGAATCACCACTTCCTTTTTTTTATGGCTCTCGTGATCCCTTAAGAAATGCTACTCCCTACCATCCATCTACCACAACCTCCAACACAAAAAACAAAAGAACTCAGCTGGAGCCAATATTGCTGCCTCATGCCTCACAGAATCTGCCTCAGTGATTTAATCAGCTCATGAGCTGTGTGACCTTGGGAAAATGACTTTCACCTCCCTGTGCTTCCATTTGTTTCCTCATATCTAAAATGGAGATGATAATAGTACCTATAGTGTGGGTTGCTGTGATAGTTAAATGAATTAGTGTATGTAAAGATTTCTAGAACACATAATAAGTGCTAGAGATGTGTTAGCTAATATTTTTACTACAATTATTATTACTACTATTACTGGTGTCCCCAAAATGTTTGTTGAGTGAAATTTTTGTCAAGTTCCTGTGGAGAAAATGTTCTTACTGTTTCATTAATGTGGAGATGAAACAGGCAGTCTGCAATCATGGTCCTAAATAACACCGAAACCCTGGTGGCGTAGTCGTTAAGAGCCACAGCTGCTAACCAAAAGGTCAGCAGCTCATATCCACCAGGCGCTTTTGGAAACCATATGGGGCAGTTTCTACTCTGGCCTATAGGGTCGCTATGAGTCGGAATCAACTCGACGGCAACGGGTTTGGTTTTTTGGTTTCATCTCAGTTCAGCTTGGTCCAGCTCCACCAAAGGGTCAGCAAAGTTTAACTCCTGTAATATAAATATAAGTCCAGCTGGAGACACTTTATCAGAGATTCAGCAAGACTGCCCCCTATTGTTGAACCAGGAGTGATAGCCAGTCTTTCTGGACAGTCTCTATTTTGCCTAACCAATTGGTCAAAAACATTGTGCCACAATCCTGATGGTTTAGATAAGATTCCTGTCTATACTTTCTCAAATCTAATGTCTGAACCTACATATGGCATTTGGTGTGATACAAATTACTGCAAAACTGTGATCATTGCTGTGTAATGCACCCTGCCAAACACTTTACATGCTTTCATCTAATCTCATAATATCCCTATTGGTAGGTAGATGCTATTTTTATCCCTATATTACTGATTAGGCAACTGAAGCTAAGAGAGGTTAAGTAACTTGCCTAAGGGCACCCAGCTAATAAGTGGTAGAGCCAGGATCCAAATCAAGGTTTATCTGACTCCTGAGCCTGTGACCTTAACCATTATACTTACTCCCAGTTACATTAAAGCCATTTTTCAAAAGGAATCGACCATATCAGAATATAGTTCTTTGGAATGGCGTTGTGAAATCAGTATGGATTCTTGACAAAGATTTCTCAATCTCTTCTTGTTGAAAATTAAGTACCTTTGATGGCTTATGCCCCACAGTCTAGCATGTTCTTCCTCCTTCACAATCTTTTTCAATAGCAGAATCCACTCAGAATATTCAGCTACAGATCCTCGCCAAGGCTATCACGCCAGCAGCCTCCGGATATGTTGTGTTGGGCATTGCTTATATGCTATAACAATGACTTATTGAATTGGCATAATTTTCCCATGGCTTTAAGGGAAATAACTAAACTGACAATTTGTAAATAGCTTGAATTCTCTGCTGTTCATTCTCTATACCTCCATGCTTAAGACATAGGTAAGTCTGGGAATCCTTATGGCAGTACTTTTCAAACAATCGGTTGAGCCCCCTTTAAAAAAAAACCATTGCCGTCAAGTCAATTCCGACTCATAGCAACCCTATAGGACTGAGTAGAACTGCCCCACAGGGTTTCCAAGGATCGGCTGGTGGATTCGAATTGCCGATCTTTTGGTTAGCAGCTGAGCTCTTAACCACTGCACCACCAGGGCTCCTTAATGGGTCATAAAAACAATTTTGTTGGTCTATGCCAGCTTTTTTTTTTTTTTTTAATGAAGCAGCATAGTACAGATTAGAGAATGGAGTGTATCACATGTAGCAAGGGTAAGTAGTGTTACATGAAAGGTTTTTTTTTAGGTATGTATATGTGTAATGAGTCACAATATAAAATGCACTTATTACGGATCACAAATTAAAATGTGTGAAAGCCTCACATCCTCCTGCTCTTCGCTCCTCAAAGGGAAGTACTAGCATGCCCCAAGTCATGTGACGGAAGTACAACAGGACCATGATCCTGAGAGGAAAAGGAAGGAGGGTAGATTTGATGATAGGAATAAAGAAATAAAAAATTATCTTTCTTTTTGGAAATAGAGTGGCGTGATGGTCACACAACATAGTGAATGTAGTTAATGTCACTAAATTATACACTTCAAATGATTAAGACGGCAAATTTTTTGTTTTATACACATATATAACCACAATAAAACAAAAATAGAAATAGTCTTTCTCGTGCAGAACTACTTTCCCTTCTTGAGGGCAGTTAGATGAGATTGAAAGGTCTTCTTGGAACTGCCCTTGAAAGGTTAAACAGGATGAGGCTAGCACCTAGGGGAAGGTGGGGGGAAACACAGAGGCTGCTGAAGGATACCTGCGGACCAGACTTTAAGGGAGCACATAAAAGTTCTTGTGAAACCATTGGGTGGGTTTGGAGGTCCCCAGTGCCTCACAAACATGACATCATGGCCCAGAGGACCTGACTCCAGCATTCCTCAGGCAAACATCCAAGTGCCAATGGAGAGGCAATAGACCATTGGTTCCATACGTGGTTTCACATCAGAATGTCTTCTAAAAATACAAAATTACAGGGCTTCCACCTCATACCTACTGAATTATAACCTCCAAGGAAGAATCCAGCAATCTGCAGTTGTCAAAATCTTCCCAGGTGATGCTAATGCAGGTAGCCTACCACAATTCCCAAATGGGAAGTTGGGCCAAAAGACCAACTGAAATGACAAGTCTGCTTGAAGTGAGGGTCCAGAGCCTTGAGAGCTTTGCAGTATACCTGTGGGAACAAATCTCGAGCATTGGCACCGGTGGGCGGGAGTTCCTGAGTCTAGACAGGAGTGAGGAACAAGTCAGTCTTCACATTGGAGGATGCCTAGAGCTCCACTTAGGACTGTGCACTTGGGGGCACTAGCTCACTGCTTCTGGATGTGTAAGAACAGCAATCTGCCTGCCGCTCTGCTTCCAGGTAGTCTAAAGTTACCTGAGACTCTAAACAATGTTTTCACCACTTCAGAGTGCCTGGCTTGCACGTTAGTTTTGGCAAACTTTAAGGATGCTTTGATTTCTAGGAGTTCTTCATCCCAGACACTGTATTTTTTTCAACAAGAGTTACTGGAAGAAGCTGGGGCAAGGAATAGAGCCAAAGATTAACCCCCCATGGCACAGGAAGAGTTCTCTGTCTTTCTTCTGAACAAAATCTCTAAGGGCCCTTGTTGCTGAAGTCAAGAGGAAGGTGAACCCTTCCAGAGGCTAGTGTTCAGGTAATTTTGAAAGGCCTGAAGGCTCAGATAAGGAATAGAATTTCCTAGTGGAAGTCTATTCTCACCATTGTAGAGGAGTATTTCTTTTCCCATGCATTAAGTGCTATATGCCTGGGATGTCTGAAAATGGAGAATGCAGGAGACAGGCCTCTTCCCTGAAAAGTAACACAGATACCTAGTCTGTTTAGCCTGAGCACAGAGGCCACATGGTGCCAACAAAGTGTTTCCACATTGAAATCCAGAACATGCAGGAATATTTCATAAAAAACAGCCATTGAAATTCCTCTGAACCACCAAATTTCAGATTTCCATTTTTTGTCTCCTGTACTTAACTGGCCACTCTGGTTTCTAACTTGTTGCCATTGGAATTAGAATATCCAATACTTTCCTGTCTCAATTGTGAGTGATATCCATTACCACCTTGATATCCACCCCAAATGCCACTTTCTGGATCTCCTCAGACAAAGCCAACGGTCTCCATGCTTTCCTGCTACTGACCTGGCCCACCTGGACTCTGTCATGTCTCATCACAATAAAGTGTGACACCTGGAGGTTAGGAGAAAATAGCAGCCACCCTCTGTTTTCCTTGTCAGGTGAGGACTTGAACTTCAGCTCTTGGATTCTCAGGACCACAGCATAGGGCAGAGAACAAATGACATCCACTGTGTGTCAGGCACTGTTCTAGATGCTGGGACACAGTGGGAAGACAGGTAAGGTCCCTGTCTCATGGAAAATACATTCTAGACATGAAACACCAGCGCTCCATGACATTTTGAACCACATTTTGCATTACTGAGGGATTGAGATATGTCTGGAGAATTGGCCAGGCCCAGATGGAGGACTTCTTGAGAATGCATTTTCAATATTTTCCCTTCTCCAGTTCTTTTAAAAGGATGCTGGCCTGGTTGTCAGAAATGATATCAAAGGAGAGGAGAACTGATGAAAGTTTGATAAAATAGTCTTTGCTCCAAAACTTACAAAAGCTTTTTAAAATCACAGCACCAAATAACTATAGTAACTCCAAAAATCCAACACCCTACTAATATTGGAAAAGTGCACTCCCTGCAAGCCCAGTAATAATAACTCTTGGTTTCTGTTTCCCATTTCCATTATAGATACCAGTTAGGTGTCTAAACGGAGATAATCCAGCTACTTCTCTTTCAACATTTACAACTTCAATTTTTCAGACTTTCCAGATTAAGTGGACAAAGGACCATGACTCTTTCCCTCCTCCTTATACCACTTCCCTCTCCCACCCTCCAAAAATCAAAGTGAAAAAACACACTAAAATTGCTAATCTCCATTAAAAGGAATATAAGATGTTGGATTATTTTCTTGACCCAGCCAAGATATTGCTGGATGACCTTTTCCAATCATTTAACTTGTCTGGTGGGATTTTTAGAAAGTAAATATGTCTGGAGATTTGTTTCCTCAGTTTCCCTCCTGGGGGGTCCGTAAGGACAGGAACTTCTCTAGCCAGGTTATTCCTGGGTATCAGGAGGATGAGGTGACAGAATATGGGGTTCTCACTAAAAGAAGTAACCATCTCCCTTCAGTGAAGACCTTCCTGTTGTAAGGGTGCACTGAGGCCAGTAACAACTGATGCTGGGCCAAGAGCAGAGAATCTGGGCTTTTCATTTTCAGTACCACTCCATTAAAAACTCCTCACCTATACTAGGCTTTGGTTATTTGTGAGCCAAGTCATACCCCCCCCCACAAACACACACACACACACACACACACACACACATAATCATTCATTCATTCAACAAATATTTATTGAGCACCTACTCTGTGCCAGCCCAAAGTTAATGACAGTGTGACTTTCTCACCATGGAAAACCTATTGCACATGTTTTGGATTAGCCTTTAGCCTTGGGCCCCAAGAACAGTTTTATTTATGGCATTCATGTAGTGTATTTGCTATATAAATTCATTCTGGCTTAGTTTTCCATATAGAAAATATGAAAAATACAGAAAAGTAGAAGAAAAATAAATTTCTCTTAATATCACCAACCAGAGATGACTATCATTTACATGTGGCTGTATTTTCTTCCCATTTTTTTTTTCTGTATTTAGTTTTTATTTTAGTTGTTTGACATAGATGTGTTCATATTGTACATAAAATTTTTATCTTGCTTTCCCGCCACTTATTGATACAATAAATATATTTTTCCAAGCACAGAATCAATCCTGAGGCTTGAAGGCACATGTACTTTCAGAGCCATGGTGAGTCACTCAGCAGTTGTACGGTTTTCTCCTTCACAGCTCAGGTGTAAAAGCTATCATTTTTTTCTGGTAGCAGTTTCCTCACATTTTTATACCATACTAATTAAAAACGTTGCAACGTTACCTGTTATATAAATCAATATAACCATTAAGGAGCTTGTAATAAGTGTGTGAGCCTTGGATAGATATGAGATATCCTCATTTCCTTCTAGTCTCTGATGTCTCCTTCTGGGCATCGTTTCCAATTCGACTGGTTACCACCATCTTCTGCTGGATTCTGTAGTGTCCAGGTGGACACTGTCATCACCACTATTGTGCCCACGAAGTCTGATGGACTATAATAGAGACACATTTCCCTGCCCTCTTGCAGTCAGGTAGCCATGTGACCAGTGCTGGTCAATGGGCTGTGGCAGGCAGGACGTGTGTCACTTCCAGGTGAGAACACAGAAGAACCAACATGGAACCTTCCATGAGTCTCTCCTTCTGTCACATTGACCAAGAAGGTCATGTGTTCCAGATAGTATAACCATAAAATGGTAGCTCCTTCTGAAGTCCATGGTGGATACCACTTGGGCTGATGCTAGATGATTCACCTGCCTGCCACCCTTACCCTAAGTATGGCACACATTCAGAAGTGGGTAAAAACACAATGAGCTGGGGTATCTGGAAAAGGCTTTACAGAGGTAGTATAGCCTGATCTGAGTCTTAAAGATGAAAGTTGGGGATAAAAATTTAATTGTTTTAGAGAGAAAGAATTCTCTCAGAACCCTGCATGAACTTATCCTTTTGGGGGAGCACCTTAAATCCCTCAGGCCCAAACCAGGCAAGCTCAGAATCCATCAGAATCTTCCTTCCTGGAGCTTTGTCCATTTTTCACTGCCTCATATTAGATTTTGTTGTGCCAAGTCACAGATACTTCCCTATTGTTGTGTATGTTTATAATGTAATGATACCAAATCATATATGTGTGAAACATGTAACATGTGACTTAGACATTTAGGTTAAGTTTTAAAACTGACAAGTAAACTTCTCTGTTATGTATAAGCTCTAATATTAACAGCCAGTTACCTCACTGTAAGACAACAGCTTCACTCTGATAAGGTGCTGCACAGCCTTTAGTTTACCTATGTTAAGACACTCTGAATATGCACCCCTGATTACGGACATAGGTTACCCTAATGCAACTGAGTCAGGCGCCACCCTGACAGAGCCTTACCAGGCAAGATTGGAAGGACTAAAATCACATAAAAATCCCAGACTTTCGTCCCTTCACCAAGAGCAAGCCAGAGGCAACCAGTCTCCAAAGGCCCAGTGATACTGGAGGCTGTGTCCAAGATAGCCTTACCTCACTGCCATTGACCTCGAACGATAGCATCAAGGGACCTCCTTTGAAGAACATGCCACTGGTTAAGCTTGTACCCTGAGACCTCTCATTAAAGGTAAAAGCCTAAAGTCAACGATTTGGACTCCAACCACTGGGCTAACATTGCAATTGTTAACTCTCATTCTCCAGTGATAATTGAACATCTCGTGATCTTACCTGTGTGCTTTGCCATGATTACTTTGCAATAAACTAAACGGGTTAATGCACTACAAACTTAAACATTTCTTTAAACTAGTTGCCATCAAGTCTATTCCAACTTAGGAGATCTCGTATGTTTCAGAGTAGAACTGCTCCATAGGGTTTTCAATGGTTGTGACCTTTTGAAAGTAGAGAGTTTATGCATTATAAACTAGAGCATTTCTTTACTTACTTTAAAATGAAACCCCACAGGGCACCTGGCAATGCCAGAACCCTACCCAAAGATGCACATTTCCCAGCTAACACCAACTATATTTAAAAGCTAGAGAAGACAAATCCCAGATCCTCCAAATCAATAGCCTCCTCACATTCTGAGGATGTGCTGTTTGACTTGAGCAGCCACTGGGGACTTTAAGCTAAACCACGGAGCCAGCTCTTGCTCTCTTTTAACCCAAACTAAAATAAATAAATAAATATAATTCTCTGACCCAAAGCAGTGATCCCCAGATTAGAAATCAGATCCCGTCACAATTAGAGGAGACGCCACTTGTAGAAGGCTGGCGCAATGCTGATAAGCACAAAGTATTCTTGGAATTGTGTTGTTTTAAAAATGATTGTGTTTTTATTTCACATTTTTGTTGCTTCTTGTCCATTTTTTCTCTGAATTTTCGTTTTTGTTCCCTTAGGGGACATGAAGTCTTCTTTCAGGAAAGCATTCTTTTCTCGATTCAGTTCTATATTCCTTCTCTCAGGACTTGCCATGTAGCCTATAGTCAGCCTCACTTCTCCTGACTGTGTCTCCTGGCCTGATCAGCCTCCATGCCCCTGGATCTGGCACATGTGCCTCTGAATTGCATTTCCAGTTTTTGGCTCTAGAAAGGGCAGGTGAAAAGTGTGGATGGATGTGGAGAATCAGTTAATAAACTAAAGGAACTAAAGAAAGAAGACTGTACAGTTTGTACAACTATGTACATTTCACACATTTTAATTGTATACCAAAAAGGTCCCTAGGTGGCGCAAATGATTTGCACTTGACTGCTAACCTAAAGGTTGGCGGTTCAAACCCACTCAGCTGTACTAAGGAAGAAAAGGCTTGGCAATCTGCCAAGAAAACCCTATGGAGCAGTTCTAGTCTATAACACATGGGGTCACCATGAGTCAGAATTGACTCGAAGGCAACTAACAACGATTGTATACATCTAATTTTATGCATTTTGTCCATTTTACATAGAGATAGAACAGAAGAGGAATTTCTGTTCCCTTATTCTATGTGGCCTCTGGTAAGCAAAGGAACTAAAAATAGATGCCTATGTGGGGCAAGATGAGACAGTCAGCACATGTTGTTTGTTCCCAGGGTCCCTGATCTCACTGAACCCTGTGGTTGTGTGAGTGGGCCCCACTAGTCCCCTCCCCGCCCCTCCCTTCCACTTCCGAAATCCAGGTCCAGCGCTTTCAGGCCCAGTTCTGGAGGTGGGGGGGGGTGGCTCTCATTTACATATGAGTGTGAATTTGAGTTAACATTTGCATTTGAGTAATGATTTCTCTCTAGCTGAACTGAAAGTTGCATTTCTTGTTAGACAAATCCCGTATTTTCTGGACTGAATTTTGGAGGACAAAGACCCTTCCTGGAGCTCCTAACAGTTTCAACCAAGCGGTTGGCAGCCTAGCCCTACAGTCGTATGTAAGGGGTATCAACGCGTAATGAGGACTAACTTAAGAGAGAAGCAAGGAGCACGTGGCGCAACGTGTTTGTAGCCCTGGAATGCATACTGTGGGCTGTGGCGAGCAGCATCCTCTGACGCATCCCAGGCTTACACGTGCTTGGGGAAGTCTGGGGGACGCCTGAAGTGCCCCCGGCCCTCCCCGCCTGGGAGGCCAGAGCACAGCCTCTCTGTAAAACAGTCCAAGACCTTTGGCCCAGTGGATGTTCTCACAAGCAGTCACACTTGGGCCGACTCCCAAGAAATACCATAGTCAGGTTTTCTTTTCCTTTTCTAGCAGGAGCTGCTCTCCTGGTTTAGGCGGAAAGTACGCAACTGCTAACGTAATCATTGAACGCAGCAAGTGACAGCCAGCGCCTCCCAAGGTGCCACCCACAGTAAGAGCCCTGCCGAGAGCTGCTGCACGCACTGCTCCCCATGACGCAATCAGTCCTGGTCCATCTTCCGTTTATCATTCACAAATATGTGTTTGTAGGGGTGCTAGAGAGACTGTGTGAGTTACAGTGGTACTTGGATACCATGCCCAGAGGTTTAACACTTCCACTGAAAGAAAAAGAATACGAAAGGAGAGGTAGGGAGATGAGAGGAAGGAACTAGTAGATGGGATGGATACTTAGGATAGGTCAGAAACTACGTCTTTTCTAATAGAAAGGTACTTTTTCAACAGTTAGGTTTAAGAAAAATCCATAAGAGTTAAGGAAAGAGAAGTATTTTCTGGTCAAAAAGACCTGGGCTTATCAAGGAAATTAAGACAGAAAGGAAAATTCCATCTTTGAGACCAACATTGTTCTTTCAAATTGTACTGCTAAGCAAGCTGCTGAGTATATATAATATTTGAAATTATTTGAAGGCAGTATGGAGTAGTGCTTAGAAACACAGTGGGGAGAAAACCTGGATTTTTAAAACCTGATTGTTTTACCTACCAGCTACTACAAGTTATTAGCTTCTCTCTGACTCACTTTACTCATCTCTAATATGGGATAATAATTGTTCCCATGTTATAGGACTGTTGTCAATGCTTAATGAGATAATGCATTTAAATTGCTAAGCACAGTACCAGACAGACAGTAAACGTTCCACAAATATAGTATTGTTATTTTATTTATTAAGATGTTGTTGTTAGGTACCATCAAATCAATGCTGACTCACAGTGACCCCATATGACAGTAGACCAGTCCCATAGGGTTTTCTAGGCTGTGATCTTCATAGAAGCAGATCGCTAGGTCTTTCTCCCACAGAGCTGCTGGTTGAGCTCGAATCACTAGCCTTTCAGTTAGCAGCCAAGTGCTTAACCGTTTGCACTACCAGGGCTCCTTATTAAGATAGAGCTTCTAAAAGAACGTGTGCCCCAATCTACCCATAAGGGACAAAGAGAAGTACTAGCAGGGGATCAAGATTCTTCATACGTCCATCTATCAAGAGACTTTTCCTCTTGAGAAAGGGCATGTATCAGTCAGGATTCTGCAGGGGAACAGAACCAATAGGACATTTTATATATACGGATGTATATATATAGATGGATGTATGAAGAATCTTGATATGTATATATTCATAAGGTTTTCACTGGCTAATTTTTTTTCAGAAGTAGACTGCCAGGTCCTTCATCCTAGTCTGTCTTAATCTGGAAGCTCCACTGAAACTTGTCCACCATGGTTGACCCTGCTGGTATTTGAATACCGGTAGCATAGCTTCCAGCATCACAGCAACATGCAAGCCCCCACAGTACAACAAACTGACAGATGTGTGAGGCTGCCAAAAGAATGAACAAATCTGTCTTGGAAGAAGTACAGCCAGAATGCTCCTTAGAAGCGAGGATGGTGAGACTTCAACTCACATATTTTGGACACGTTATCAGGAGAAATCAGTCTCTGGAGAAGGACATCATGCTTGGTAAAGTAGAGGGTCAGTGAAAAAGAGGAAGACCCTCAACAAGATGGATTGACACAGTGGCTACAACAATGGACTCAAGCATAACAACAATTGTGAAGTGACGCAGGACTGGGCAGTGTTTCATTCTGTTGTATATAGGTTCGCTATGAATTGGAACTGACTCGAAGGCATCTAACAACAACAGTATACATATACACATGCATACATATATATTTATATTTACCCTGAGAGTTATTTATAAGGAATTGGCTCATGTGATTGTGGGTCTGGCAAGTTTGAAGTTTGTAGGACAGGCTGGTAGGCTGGAAATTCAGGCTACAGTTGATGTTACAGTCTTGAGTACAAAATTTGCAGGGCAGGCCAGCAAACAGGAAACGTAGGCAGGATTTGTAGTTATAGTCTTGAGGCAGAATTCCTTCTTCTCCAGAAAGCCTGTTTTTGCTCTTAAGGTCTTCAACTGAGTGGATGAGGCCCACCCACATTATTGAGGGCAATCTCCTTTACTTAAAGTCAACTGATTGTAGATGTTAATCACATCTACAAAATACCTTCACGGCAACATCAAGACTAGTATTTGACTGAACCACGGGGCACGATAGCCTAGCCAAGCTGACACTTAAAATTCACCATCACAGAGAATACATGGAAGCAGGAGGGGAGAAGGGAATCAGTCTCTGAGTGGCCAAATCAACCCTTGTGATCAGCGGGGTTGTTGTTAGTTGCCACTCTGTCAGCTACAACTATGGCGACCTTATGTATAACAGAATGAAACGTCGCCCAGTCTTGTGCCATCTTCATGATCATTGGTATATTTGAGTCCATTGCTGTGGCAATTGTGTCAATCCATCTTATTGAGGGTTTCCCTCGTTTTCGCTGACCCTCTCCTTTGCCAGATATGATGTCCTCTTCTAGCAACTGGTTTTTCCTGATGACATGTCCAAAGTAAGCAAGTCAAAGTCTCACCATCCTCGCTTCTAAGGAGCATTCGTTTTATTTCTTCTAAAGGGTGGCAGATCATAAAATCAATTTGCCCTTTTATGTGAAAGATGAAGGGTGGAAAGGCAAGAGAAAACAGAAAGGACCCCATGCAGAAGATGCTGTGCTCATGTCTGCCTCTGGAACTCCTAATTCTTTCCAGGCCCACTTCACACACCAGAGAACTGGAGTTGGACTAGGTGAATGAGCTTCCACGACTACACGTCCCCAGAGCTTAGCTAGGAGGAGGATAGGAAGAGACAACATCATAAACTTGGAAGGGTGTCCATAATGAGTAGGCAATAAGAATTCCAACAGTTTATCGAAGTGACTCGCTTCCAAATGGACACCCTCCCTAGTTACGAGTGAACTTAAAAACCACAGGGACTAATAAGCAAGTTTGCTTTTTCTGGTGCTGGTTAAACAACCAAATTCTCTTCCCTTCCATTTGGATCAACTCCTAACTGAATACAATGGAAAAACCAAGGCTGAAGCTCTCCTATAAGAGGTATTTTGAGAAGGAATGTGATGACCCATAGACATCCATGATGGGAGAATCTCAGTGGCTTATGTTTGAACCATTACCTCTTTCTGGTGCTTTCTATGATTCCCAAATGTGAACTCAGCAAAACTAATTAGGAAGCTGCCTGAGTCCTCACAAGCTGTGAGATACGTGGCAACCGGTGCTCTCTGTTCACAGCTAACCAGCCATGCCAACACTTCCAACAACGCAAATAAAAGCTCAGGGGAAAACAACCAAGAAAGGAAAGGAAGAGAAAAACCTTCAGCTCTCCTGGATTTATTCCAGTATGGCTGACCCTCTAACAAGATCTCAGAGCTACCAAATACAATCCAGGATTTCTGAGCAAAACAGAGGAGCCCAGCACCAGAATGTCACTGTGGAGTCCCCAACTGGAGCTGCCCTTAACTCTGGAAACTATTTTTCTCACTCAGTGTTGCAAGGACTTTTTGGCTTCCTAGGATGATCAATCCCCTTTTGTCCTAACCTGACCCTTAGTCTGTCTGGTGACCAATAAACAGGATCACCCATCAGTGGGGTTCACAGCACCTGAAAGTTCCCTGTACCTGGAAACCTCTCTCACTTCTCCTGCACAAATTATTTTATTTATTCAAGGATCACTCCTACCATGAGGCCTTCACTGATTTCTACAGCCCTCAAAAGAGCCCTGTAGCACTTAAGTGTAGTCCTCTCTATCATACCCTTTGGAATTTAATTTCATTTTATCTCAGGTAGGAAACCCTGGTGGCATAGTGATTAAGAACTACAGCTGCTAACCAAAAGGTCAGCAGTTCGAATCTACCAGGTGCTCCTTTGAAACCCTGTGGGGCAGTTCTACTCTGTCCTACAGGGTCGCTATGAGTCGGAATTGACACAATGGCAACAGTTTTTTTTTTGTTGTTGTTGTTTTATCTCAGGTAATGTACTACTACTTAATGGATAATTTATTTGACCCAGGAAGGTTTGAACATACTTGGAGGTAACTACTCATAGATTAGAATCGGAAGGGCCCTCACCAAACAGATAATGGTGCTTGAAATTTTACCATTAGAATTACAGAGTCAAAATGCCTTAGGACATTACCCAGTCAGTCCAATCTCCCACTCAGTGCAAGAATCCCCTCTCTATTAATCACTCTTGATGAATTTTCATCCAGCTTTTGCAGAAGTTATTCCAATTACAGGAAGTTCACTTTCTTTGCAGTAAGTCATTCCTATGTTGGTCATCACTAAGCTATATAAGGAGCCTTGGTGGTGTAATGGTTACGCGCTTGGCTGCTAACTGAAGGTTGGTGGTTTGAACCCACCAGCATGCTCCATAGGACAAAAGACCTGGTGATCTGCTCTCATAAAGGCTATAGCCTAGAAAACCCTATGGGGCTGCTCTACTCTGTCACATGTAGGGGTTGCTATGAGTGGGAATTGACTCAACGGCACACAACAACAAGCTTCTATATAAGGCTTTTATACAGAAAACAAATCTTCAAGTTAAAAGAAGTAAACTAACCTTCAGCAGCAGACCAATCCTGCATTTGCTATTGGTCTGATTGTGGATGTTCTCTAATACAATAAAAACAACAACAACTGAGGTAACTAACAACTAACGAACTTCCAGATAACTGAGCAAAAGTGGAACACTAGGATAGGACAATAAACAAAAGATACGATTACACAATTTATAAGAGAAGCAATATATGAAAAGTATATTCAATCTAACATATGAAAAATATATTCAATCTAATAAGTAATCAAAGAAATGCTGTCACCTATCAACTAGGCCCACCTCTATAGAAAATAAAAATAGCCAGAATTGGGGGATTTGTGAAATAGGTCCTCTCAATCACTGCTGGTGAGAGTAAAAATTGTTGCAGTCTTCTGTAAGAGAGTTTGAGTATATCTCATGCCTCTTCATGCTCTTTATCCAGTAATTTTGTTTTTGAAATTTATCCCAAGAAAATAACCAAAGAAGCAAAGGTTTATATACAACGATGTTCACTTGAGTGATATCTACCATAGCAAAAAAATTTGAAAAAACCTTAATGTACCCCAAAAAATAAGAAAGAAGAAAATATATTATAGCACTTCCATTTGATTGAATGCTGCAAACATAAAACACCATGTTTTTGAAAATTATTTAATGACATAGGCAATGGGAAAAAATGCCATTTTAAGTGAAAAGGCAGGATTACAAAATTGCATGTCCAGTAGAATTCTTCTTTTGTTTAAAAACATAAAAATGAATAATTAAAATAGAAAACACCATCCAGAGGTAACAACTGTGTATGGGTGAGGGGATCATGGATGGCTTAATTTTTTTTCTTTATATTTTTCTGCAAAATCCTAATTTTCTACAGTAATTTCAACAAATGTTATAAACAGAAAAATATTTATGTAATCTATTTATGCTTGATAGTGGATTAGTTAACGAGAAACTTTTCAAACATCCATTTAGCTATGACAGTTTTTAGTGGAAAGCTAAGTCCTAAACCTGGAGCATTGCCTAGGGAGGGAGCTGGTGGCAGTCAGGGGGAAACTTTGGGAGAAGACTGTGTCTTTTCATCTGTGTATTCCCAAGACCTAATATGGTATCCCACATTGGACTGGCTATGTAATTTGTGAAGCCCAGTGCAAAATGAAAATGTGGGGCCCCTTATTTAAAAATTATTAAGAATTTCAAGACGGCAACAGCAGAGCATTAAGCCAAGTACAGGGTCCTCCCAAGTGCAGGGCCCTGTGCAAATGCACAGATCTCACGCCTATAAAGCCCGCCCTGGCCCTGCACATGTAGGTGCTTAATAAATATTTGTTGAAAGAAAAAAAAGGGGAGATAGGTAAGAGGATCCCAAAAACAAAATTCACAAATGTGCCTACTGGCAAAATGACATTCACTAAGGGTTGACATCATGGGAGTGTATTTAGGAGGGTATGTGGTAATAAGGTGCAAACTCTTAAGGGCTCAGCTACTAACCTAAAGGCTGGCAGTTCCAATTCACCCAGAGGCACCTTAGAAGAAAGATCTACTTCCAAAAAAACAGACATTGAAAACCCTATGGAGCACAGTTCTACTCAGAAGCACGTGGGATCACCATGAGTCACAATCAACTTGACAGCAACTGGTTTACTAGTTTATTTGGTAATAGAAGAGAACACTCATCCAGAACATTCCCAGACAGTCTATATTTGAAATACACTGTCCTCTTGTCCTCATAAATATATCTGCTAGATCATAATCCACAGTCTCTATTTTTTCTCAATAGCATGATCTCTATATCTACAGAAGGAATAAATATTATCTCTTCTGCCTCTTCAGATAAGATGTTTGGATCTGACTGTATTATATCCTCTCCCTCTGGTTCCTTCTCTGCCCACTTTTCCTCTCCTAACCCTCTAAGCTTGGCAACAAAACTTTCCCTACCCATCCTTTCCTTCCTGCACCCCCACACAGCCATCCCCTCAGCACTCCCTCTGCCTTTAACGCCAGCCAAGCAGACACTGAACAGGAGAAGGTGTCTGCAGAGGATGTGAATAACCCTCATCCTAATCCCCTGCGCGATCTTCCTGCGCAGGCCTGGCCGAAGCCCAGGGGAGCTGGAGTTGCCAGCTCTTGGAAGCGGTTGCAGCCTAAAAGGAGACAAGGCAGCCAGGGGTCGTCACTTATCAAGGAAAAATGAGACAATTTGTAACAATTAATTAGACTGGGGAAACTGAGCCCTTAAGTAGGAAGCTGAGCCTTTGAGGGGGACAATTCTAAAGAAGGATGCTTGCCGTCAGTTGCCAGGGCCGCATCCCAGCCCTCTGATGCTGAAGGAATACAAGATGTCTAACACCCCCTTGCGCACACCAGAAACTAAGCCAACTTAGCAAATGTCTAGCATCTTCCTCAGTTGGCGGGCATGCTATAGTAATAGTAATGACATCCCCTAACACATAGAGTGTTTTGCTCCTTATTAATCGCTTTCGCACGTTGTATCCCACTTGATCCTCACAAGGACTCCTTGTAAGGCAGGACAGGTATTATGATCCTGTTTATAGATTAGAAAACAGAGATGTCAAGAGATTAAATGACCTAACCAAGGTCAGAATTTTAGTTAATGGTGGACCCAGGCCACAAACCCATGTTTCCCTAGTTTGCCTTTGGCTCCATCTAGACCGCAATGGTTGAGGTTGGGTATAATATTTCTCCATTAAGACCACTCTAATGGAGGTAGGGGAGGCGTACAGGAAGAATTAGGGGGAATGCAGCAAATGCTACAGGGAATTTCTGAGCATTTTTACATTAATAAATAAGATAGAAATAATTTGCCATTTATCTTTCAACTTTTTTTATCTAGCAGCTCCTCAGCTTTTAATTAATCACATAAAAACAGAAAGCCTGACAAAAAAATGGAACAAATAATTTCTATTACAGTTTGGAATGAGAAGAGTTTTTTGCTTAATTTGAATATAGGCTTTCTGATGATGTGGGGGCACTTTTTAAACCAGATAGTGAAGACAGACCATGAAGAGCTGACTCAGTTCCATTCAATAGGTGTTACTGAGCACATTCTCTGCGTGCTGCTACCACAGAGGGCTCCTCAGACCTGTCTGAGCCATAACTCTGTCTCTTGCCTCCTTGACTCTGTCAGGCCTACTCAGGGCTTCATCATCCAAGGTGCCATTTTGCCATTAAAAGCCCATTACAAAATGATATAGCAGTAATTATTAGGTTGGAATGTGGTGGTTTGTTTGTGTGGCTCTCTCTTCATCACACTGTGAACCCTAGACCGACCAACCAACCATCTAGTTGACACTGAGACAACTCCAACTCATGGCAACCCCATGTGTATCAGAGCAGAACTGTGCTCCACAGGATTTTCAATGGCTGATTTTTCAGAAGTAGGTCACCAGATCTTTTCTTTCAAGGCTCCTCTAGGTGGATTCAAACCTCCAACATTTTGGTTAGCAGCTAAGCATGTCAACCATTTGCAAGCACGCAGGGACTCTAAGTCCTAGACAGCAAGGACCATACCCAAGTTATCATTTCATCCCAAATGCCTGGGAGATGATCTGGGACGTGGCAAGCCCTCAGTAAATCTATCTGATAGATGAGTGAATGAATGGACAAACCAGTTCATCTTAAACAAGTCACTTGACCCCTTCAGAATTTCAGGTCTGTCATTTGTGAAATGTACATAAACACACCTGTCCTGCTTGAGTCACAGGGTTGTAAAAAGATTAAATATTTATTTGTTTATTCTTGGTCTTTCCACACACTTCTCTCCCAAAACATACTAAAAAGGTACAAAACCTAAAGACAGGAGCCCTGTGGCTCTTGTTCATGGTTATTTGTGTCCCCAATATCTACGCCAAGGCCTTTCACCTCATAAGTGCTTGATAAATGTTTGTGGAAAGGAGAGAAGTGACGCAGAAGGGTATAAGAGAACATTTTATAAACATTCTAGTCTATTTGAAACGTTATGGGTTTTTCCTCCAAAGTGTACATCAGAAAGCATATTGTGCTGCTGAGAGAAGCTGTATCGTTTCCCTCTTCTGTCCCCCTTAGTCAACCAGTCTCTTCTCTCATCCATTACATGAGGAAGAGTGCACCCACTCTTCTCTTTCTTGGAAGATTCCATTTTTGTCTTTTTCAAACTTTCTGTGCTGTTTGAGGGTGAGGTCAGAACACAGTCATATCAACAAAGCAGGTACCTAAGAAAAATGGCTGCCATCTCTCCCAAAACTTATCTAGACTCCAAAATGCCATTTGGGGGTCAATAATCCAGGCTCTGAAGGATGAAGTGTTGCCCACAAAGAACCCAAGTGGGAGCTGAGAGCCAGCACACCCCAGCCTCTGCCTCTACTGCCACCTTGGAGTTCTTGTGGGGAAGGTGAGTGTCTCTGAGGCCTGACTGAGCCCAAACAACCACCTCAGCACAGGCACTTCCTGGCGATTAATGAGGCACAGAAAGGAATAACACCTCAAACCATTAACCCCAGCCAGCCATAAATCCTCAGGAATTGCACAGCAGAGTAGCTGCTCCTGCTATATTAAGGTAAAAATGCATTTTTTAAAAGCCTATGGATTTTTTTAATGGACAACAATATCATTGGTACCCAATGGGCCTTTTCACAGACTGAATACCTCAGCCAGGGGCTTGGCCCTTTATTTAATTTGCAGCATTTCTTCACCCTTTTCCTGTTGCCTGCCTTGCTTTGTGCCTTTTTCTCTTAGAATAGGTTAAAAAACACCACATAAACTCAAAAACACTAGAATGAGAGAAAGATAAGCCCAAATGGCATGCAGGAGCCCATGACCTGAGAGCCTATCCCCACTCTGCAGGTGGGCTCTGTGGGCAGCTGGATCAGAGGGAAGACTGCCAAAGTATAGGAATCCTCAGCTAACTTCTTTGACATTGAAATGACCAATGAAAATGCAAATATTATCTGGCAAGGGGAAGCCCTTCAGCCATTTTTAGGCCATTAACAGCCTATTACAAACAATTTGTCTAAAATAGCCAATCACTAGTCAGAGCCCTGGGCACCAGAACTCTACACAGGTATTAATGGAGGAAATGGGGAAGGTAAAGAACGATAAGGGCACAAGGGTGAAAGAAACAGGGGGAGACAGAAGGTACAACGGGGGGGGGGGGGGGGGGGGGAGGCACCAGGTCTTTGGCCAATGGATATGAAGGGTGGTGAGTGGAAAGTAAATACTGGATCACCAGTGAGGTTACCAGACTAATGAATTTTTTCTACAACAGGTACAGCTAGGGTATGGCTAAGGATGAACAGAAGCCAGAAGAAAAGGTAAATTAGAGGAAGAAGAAAAGAAAGCCAAGGGGCTTAGCAAGAGAAACAGAAGAATTACTTTGGGCAGTCACAGGATGCTGAAGTTCCTAGGGTCCCTACCAACTATAAATTACCCTTTAATAAAATATGTATCTACTCCATAACTCAATTTCCATATTAAAACTATCACCTTCAAATAACTTCTCTCAGAAAGACACTCTGGGGAATAAAGAGTTAATACTTGAAAATTTCAAGGAGACTTTGGAGAATAAGATTCTATTCTAAGTGTGAGGGATTCCTATTATAAGAAATTCTGTAGATTAACACAACTAAATGGCTTCTACATCATATAACCATAATCCTCCTCAGTGTACCAAAGTCCTAAAATAAAGACCAGATGTCTTCAAATTGCTGACGTTGGTTGAGCTGGTTCCACTCACTCACAGTGATTGCTAAACCAAGCCATCCCTGGACGCAAAGCTGAGGATTTCCATCATTGTACTAATGGCTTTTTGCCACAATTTTCCTGTTCACATATATGGGCACCCTTTTGGACGCTTCCGGTCTGGAATGGAGTTTTCCACTCCTCAGAAGATGCATCTGCAGAAAGAAGCTCAATTAAAACCTCTTATGTGCTGCTTGTACCTCTCTGGGCAGCCTCGTTCAGCACAGAAGAGCCAGTTTCTCATTAGCAGCTGGTTAGAACAGTGAGGCCTCCACCAGTGACTTGCTGAAGTTCTGGTTCCCTAAGAAAAGCTTTGCAAAGTTTCTGCCCCAGGCAAGATCTCCCAATAGCCACTCCCTAACCCCTAGGGCCCCAAACAGTGCTGGGCATCACTTTGTGTAGGCTGAATGGTAGTTCCCCTGTGTCCTATCAATCCACTCTCTTCTGAGTTTCCCGCAGGACTTTGAACCTCTGCTGAGAATTTGCATTTCCAACAAGTTCCCAGGTGTTGTTAATGCTTCTGGTTAGGGACCAATTCTGAGAGCATACTAGTAGTGCAGTGGTTCTCAAACTATTATACATAAGAATCACCTGGGGGGGGCTTGTATAAATGTAGATTCTGATTCAGTATATCCGGAGTGGAAATGCAAATTCTCAGCAGGGGTTTGAACCAGAACAAATTGGTTCAAAGCCCTGGTTTCAGGACAGTGGTAGGTAGTAATAGGACGTTTTCTGGGTTTTATTCTCATGTCTTTTTCATAGGGGTTTGCCCTGTTAGATCATAAGCTTCTTAGCCATGAGAACTATGTGTTATAATTCCTTATCATTTCCGCCTTCAACTCTCAGTGATCACATACTGATGTCAATAGATCAGGGTGCTTTGTGAAGAGGTTGTTCGCTGGCTGATTCCAAAAGCGGAAACAAAAGGAAAGATGAATTGTGAAAACTAGTTGTAGATGAAAGACTAATAGCTGAGGGCTTGTGTGTGTATGCTTGTGTGTGTTCATCTGTATATTCACTCATTTCATAAATATCTGTGGAGGGAGCACCTGCTATGTCCCAGGTATTGTGCTAGGCATAGGGATACAACAGAGAACACGAAAAATAAAGCCTTTCTCTTCACAGAAAAAGGAGCCTGGTGGTGCAAATGGTTAAGTGCTCAGCTGCTAACTGAGAGGTTGTTGGTTCCAACCCACCCAATGACTCTGCGGGAGAAAGGCCTAGCAATCTGCTTCCATAACGATTACCCCTTGCCATGGGTCGATTCCAACTCATAAAGACCCTACAGGACAGAGTAGAACTGCCCCATAGGGTTTCCAAGGCTGTAAATCTTTATGGAAGCAGACTGCCACATCTTTCTCCCACAGAGCGGCTGGTGGGTTTGAACTGCTGACCTTTCACATAACAGCTGAGTGCTTGACCACTGTGCTACCAGGGCTCCTTTTCTTTCTTTTTTTAATTTTTTTTTATTATGCTTTAGGTGACATTTACAGAGCAAATTAGTTTCTTATTAAACAATTAATACATATATTGTTGTGTGACATTGGTTGCCAACCCTGAGACATGTCAGTACTCTCCCCTTCTTGACCTTGGGTTCTCTATTTCCATTCTTTCAGGTTTCCTGTCCCCTCCTGCCTTCTCATCCTTGCCCCTGGGCTGGTACGGCCATTTAGTCTTGTAGACAAGGTTGAGCTACATGTATTATTGTTCGTATTATGGACCTGTCCAATCTTTGGCTGAGGGGTGAACCTCAGGAATGGCTTCAGTACTGACTTAAAAGGGTGTCCAGGGGACATACTCTTGAAGTTTCTCCAGTCTCTGCCAGACCAATAAGTCTGGACTTTATTTGTGAGCTTGAATTTTGTTTTACGTTTTTCTCCAGCTCTGTCTGGGATCCTCTATTTTGATCTCTGTCAGAGCAGTTGGTGGTGGTAGCTGGACACCATCCAGTTGTGCTGGACTCAGTCTGGTAGAGGCTGTGGTAGTTGTGTTCCATTAGTCCTTTGGACTGATCTTTCACCAGGGCTCCTTTTCCGTGAAAATTACAGCCTTAAAAATCCCATGGGGCAGTTCTGTTCTGTCACATGGGGTCTCTATGAGACAAAATTGACTCAATAGCACCTAACAACAACAATAACTTCTCACAGAATAACACTTCCTTGGGATCTTTTTTTTGGTGGAGTTTGTCAGATCCTTGAGCTTCATGTTGCTTATGTGTTTGTAGAGTTATTTCATGGCTGAAAAGACATGGTGTGACTGAATATGTATCATGTAAAGAAAAAGTGTTTGCATATGTGTCTTATAAGAAAATGCTTTAAGGGCCACATAAATCAGAGACTTCATCAGCCTGAGACCAGAAGAACTAGATGGTACCTGGCTACCACCAACAACCGCTCTGACAGGTAACACAACAGAGACTCTCTGATGGAGCAGGAGAAAGGTGGGGTGCAGAACTCAAATTCTAGTAAGAAGACCAGACTTAATAATCTGACTGAGACTGGAGGAACCCCAGAAAGCATGGCCCCTGGATTCTCTATCAGCTCAGAACTAAAAGAATTTCCAAGGCCAACTCTTCAGACAAGGATTGGACTGGATTGTGGGACATAAAATGATACTTGTGAGGAGTATGCCTCTTAGCTCAAGCAGATATAAGAAGCTAAACAGGCAGCTTCTGTCTGGAGGTGAGATGGGAAGGCAGAGAGGGTTAGGAGCTGGTTGAATGGACATGGGGAATTAGGGGTAGAAAGGAGGAGTGCGCTGTCACAGTATGGGGAGAGCAATTAGGGCCACATAACAATGTATGTATAAATTTTTGTACAGGAGACTAACTTGAAATGTAAACTTCATCTAAACTGCAACAATGAACAAAAAGATTATGCTTTATTTGAGTTCAGAGTGTTAGATATGTTTTGGAACCTAACAGCTTTCTTTTTGATATATGACTCTTTTATCTCAAACCTTGAGGAAAACACAGTACAATTTACACATGCTGATGAGGACAGCTAAAACTTGAATATCATATTTTAGGAAACCCCAAACTGCAGTTTACTACAAAAACCAAAGCACCGATTTCAGGCCAAAGATTTTAGACAATAAACATACTGACTTCCAACAAGTTGTTTTATAAAAAATAAAAATTATTTCCTATCTAATCTTAGCAGTAAAAATCCCAGCTTCATATTGCTTTACTTTTCAAAGCATAGAAAGTGATTTATAGATGGAATCTACTTTCACTCTAGCAGAGAGGTAGTTGGGAGATATAGTTGTTGTTGTTATTGTCAGGGGTCATCAAGGCAGTTCCTACTCATAGTGACCCTGTGTTTAACAGAACAAAACACTGCCAGGTCCCTCACCATCCTCACAATCTTTGCTATGTTTAAGCCCATTGTTGCAGCCACTGTGTCAATCTGTCTCATTGAGGGTTGTCCTCTTTTTTTTGCTGACCCTCTACTTTACCAAGCATGATGTCCTTCACCAGGGACTGGTCGCTCCTGATAACATGCCCAAAGTACGTGGGATGAAGTCTCATCATCCTTGCTTCTAAGGAGCATTCTGGCTGTACTTCTTCCAAGACAGATTTGTTTGTTCTCCTGGAAGTCCATGGTATATTCAATATTCTTTGCCAACATCATAATTCAAAGGCATCAATTCTTCTTCAGTCTTCCTTATTCATTGTCCAGCTTTCGCATGCATATGAGGCAACTGAAAATACCATGGCTTGGTTCAGGTGTATCTTAGTCATCAGAGTGATATCTTTGTTTTTGGACACTTTAAAGAGGTCTTTTGCAGCAGATTTGTCCAATGCAATGCATCATTTGATTTCATGTCTGCTTCTTTCATGGGTGTTGATTGTGGATCCAAGTAAAATGAAATCCTTGACAACTTCAATATTTTCTCCATCTATCATGATGTTGCTTATTGGTCCAGGGAGATACAATATTTTCCCCGATATCATGCTGAGGACAGTTAAGGCCAAATGCTACTCCCAGGTAGGATGAGACCAGAGCTCACATGAAATATTCCTGACTCTCCATTAGCCTAGAACATTTTTAAATTTTAATTTCAATTATAATTTCATTTTAAACATGAGGTATGTAGAGAGTTAGTTTCTAACACACTTTCATTATCAGGCCATGTAGGGCTCTTCTATTATTATTTTATTTTATCATTCTCCTTTTATACCTAACCTCACTCCCATTTTCCTCACTCTCTCTCTCTATGTTCCCTCACCCACCTTGAAAAATATATGTGGTAGGGTGTATGCATGTGTTTTAATTTTACTTAAAGGTACTATGGAGTCCCTGGATGGAGCGAATAGTTGGAGGTTTGAGTCCACCCAGAAGAGCCTCAGAAGAAAGTCCTAGTGATCTACTTCTGAAAGCTCAGCCTTTGAAAACCTTATGGAGCATACTACTCTGACACACATGGGGGCATCATGAGTTAGAATCAACTCAATGACAACGGATTTGTTGTTGTTGTTGTTTTTTAATATGCTGGATATTTCATTATGTTTCTTACTTCCTGTCTTAGTTAGCTAGTTCTGCTATAACAGAAATACCACAAGTGGATAGCTTTAACAAAGAGAAGTTTATTCTCTCACAGTCTGGGAGGCTAGAAGTCCAAATTCAGGGTGCCAGCTCCACGTGAACCTTTCTCTCTCCATTGGCTCTGGGGGAAGTTCCTCTTCATCAATCTACCCCTGGTCTAGGAGTTTTCAGCACAGGGACCCCAGGTCCAAAGGACGAGCACTCCTGGCTCTTCTTGTTTGGTGGTAATGAGATCTTCCTGTCTTTCTGCTCACTCCTCTCTTTTATATCTCGAAAGAGATTGACTTAAGACATAACCTAATCTTGTAGATTGAGTTCTACCTCATTAACATAACTGCCTCTAATCCTGCCTCATTAACATCTTAGAGTAGGATTTACAACACATAGGAAAATCACATCAGATGAGAAAATGGTGGACAACCACACAATACTGGGAATCATGGCCTAGCCAAGTTGACACACATTTTGGGGGGACACAATTCAATCTATGACTGTTTCTTTCATTCTACACTTTTATATCTCCAGTTCTCTGCCTCCACACATAATGATTCAGTGACTATCCTTGTATATGTTCTCTTCTAATTATATGTGTGAATTACTGTGGGGTATACACACTCAAGCCTGGGGGTTCTGGATCATAAGGTATACCCACGTATATCCCTTTACTAGAGGCTGACAGATTATTCTCCAGAATGGCTGCACCAATGTACATTCTCACCAGCAGTGCATATGAGTTCTAATGCCCCCAGATCCTCACCAATACTCTATTTTTTTCCCTTCTAGTGAGTATAAAATGGCATTTCATTGTTATTTTAATTTGCATATCTCTAGTTTCTGAGATTGTGCCAATTTTCATATATTTCTCACCATTTCAACCTCTTCTTGTGTGAATTGTCTATCCCTATTCTTTGACTATTTTCTATTGAGTTTACCAGTCTGTGTTACTGGATTGTAAGAATTTCTTTTCTAATGTAGATATCAATCACTTGTTGTTGTTCTGGTTGATGTAAATACCTTCTGCCAGTCCATCACCAGTCTATTAACTTGATCTATGGTGCTTTCATTGAAGACAAATCCTCTAATTTGGTCAAAGTCACATGTATCAATTACTTGCCTTATGAATTGTGCTTTGGTGATCTTATTTAAGAAGGTCTCTGTCACTCCAAGCTCACAAAGACATTCTTTTTTACTAGCTTTATAGTTCCATCTATATTTAGGTCTTTAATCTTTCTAAAAAAACAAAACAAAACAAAACCTGTTGCCGACAAGTCGATTCGGGATTAATATACAGTGTGATACAGGAATATGACTTAATTTTCTCTATATAGTGATCTGATTTTCCTAACACCATATATTAAACAATCCATTACCACAAATATGTGTGGTGCCACATGTATCATATGCCAAATTTCCAAATAAATACAGGCCTACCTTTTAATTCTTTGTTCTGTTACATGGATTTATTTTCCTGTTCTTTTACTAATACCACATTGCTTTTACTACTATGACTTTATGGTATGTCTCCATATCTGATAGAATGAATCCACTCTCTTTGCCTTTAAAATTTGACGTAGAAGTTCCTGGGCATTTGTTAACCCATATATATTATACAATAAATTCTAGGTCATTTCTTCAGTTTTATAATCTTGGAAGACCACATGATCTTTTATTTCTCTTCCTCCTGTCGGCCTATGCCTCCACCAGCCCCCTTGATGCCATATCTCTTTATATTAGAATTAATAGAAACCCAACTCAAAGCTATTTAAGCAAATAATAATACAACAAGTACTCAAGCAATATCGTCAGGACTTTGTCTTTTCTTCCACCTTTTGACTCTATTTTCCTCTGGGCTAGCTTCTATCTCATACAGAATTTCTCTGAAAGTAAATCCCCACCTACATACTTTTCTAGCAATCAAAGCATAAAGAAGATGCTTCCTCTCTGAGAACTTCAGCCAAGTCCCAGGATTGCATCTCATGCCTGTCCTAAAACAACCAGAGTATAGAAGGCTCTGCTTTGGCCAGACCTGTGTCCTTTACCTGTCAACCCCTGGATCAGCCCCATTTGAAATACATGGACTAAAGGGGAAGGAGTAGTTCCCTAAAGAAAAACTGAAGTGCTATCACCAGAATAAGGATGCAGGGTAGGAAAAAGAAAAAGAAAAGAAAGAAAGTTACCTATCCACTGTCACAATCTATTACACTTATTTATTTCTACCTAACTTCACTTACCAAAACACAAACTTTTTGAGGGCAGGCTTTGTGACTTTTCATCTTCGAGGCACCAATACCTAGTCAAGTACCCTTACATAGTAAGCACTCAACAAACATCTATCAGTGTGAATAAGTGAATGAATTAATGAATGAATGCCAGTAGTGGTCAGAGCTAGGTTGTATGAGGTCATATCTTAATTGGAAAGAAGAGGAAACAGCAGTGACTACATCAGAAAACTTATTAAACTGGGATTTAACAAGCCAGGAAACCATCCTCAGAAATGGGGTCATCATTCCCCTATCACATGGATATAAAACCTAAAATTTAATTTCACCACCTTTCCCAATGACCTGCCACTTCCTATAAAAGGAAGTTTAGTGTAGCGATTAGAAGTTTAGAATCTGATAGACCTGGGTCCCATCCTAACTCTGCCACACATTACCTATGAAAACTTGGCACATTTAACCATTTTGAGCCACAATTTCTTCTGCACAATGGGGACTCATACATACCTTGTAGAGTTGTTATAATATTTAAAAAGGTAACGTATGTAAAGATCTCATCATAGTGTCTGGCACACTGTAAGAAAATCTTTGATTCAACAGATATGTGTCAATCATCTACTATGTGTCAGTCAATGTGCTTGGCTCTTAAAGACCAAATTGAGCAAACTAGGCATGGTCTCTCCTCTCAAGGAGCTTAGAATCTAGTACGGATGAAAGATAAATTGAAAAGCAGTAACATTTACACATTTAAGTGTGGTAAGTGGCATATACGAGAAAGTACAGGGTGCTAGAAGGCACAAACTGGAATATCTAATCATGTCTATGATAGTTAGGGAAAGCTTCCTGGAGGTTGTGGCATTTTTGAGTAAGAGTGTTTGAGGAGCAGACTATTCCAGGTAGAGGGTTAGGTGGGGGGTTTCTCAGAATCAAGAGAGACCTCCCAACCCTACCAAATCAGAGTCTTTAGGGGTAAGACCTGGGTCACCCCAACAGTGTTACTTCTCTGATTTCTCCCCTACTACTCCTCCCCTGGATCACTTCACTTCAACCACATTTGGCCTCTTTGCTATTTAAATGAGTTATCTATTGCTGCATAACAAATTATCACACAACTTAATGACTTAAAACAAATAAAACCACAATTTCTTATTTCCCAGTTTCTCTGGGTCTGGTAACCAGGCATGGCTTAGGTGAGTGCCTTTGGCTCAGAGTCTTGCCAAGGTGTCAGCCAGGGCTTCAGTCACGTCAAGGATCAACCGAGAGGATCCTCTTCCATGCTCATTCACGTGGCTGTTGACAGGTCTCAGGTCCTCGCTGGCTGTTGGCCAGACACAACAGTTCCTTGCCCCATGGGCCTTCCCATAGGCCATCTCACAAGATGGCAATTGACTTCCCTCAGAGCAAGTGAGCGAGAGAGGTGCCCACGACGAAAGCTACAGTCTTTTTGTAACCCAATCTCAGAAGTGACATCCATCACATTTGCCACATTCTATTTGCTAGAAACAAGTCAACAAATCCATCCCATATTCAAGGGGAAGATGGAGATCATTGGGGCCATCTTAGAGGCTGCTTCCCACACATCTGAACATGCCAGACTTGCTCTTATCTTAAGGTCTTTGCTCCTGCTGTTTCCACTTAGCCCCAGTCATCTGCTTGGCCAACTCCCTTATTTCCTTCAATTCTGCTCAAATTTTACCCAATCAGGAAGCTAACCCTGGGATTACCCAATTTAATACTGTAAACTACCATTTCTCCTTACTCCCACTACTCACCCCTAGCCACCGGCAGTACTGTTTCCCCTTACACTGCTATACTTCCCCCCTACTCTGGCCTTTATAGACACTATCCAGTACCACAATAATGCTATATAAGAGAGAACCACAAAAAACTCAGTCTCATACAATAATAAACATTTCTTTTTGCTTACAAAGCTATGGGACAGCTGGCAGTTCTGCTGATCTGAGCTGGGTTGAGCAGGTGCAGTGTGATAGATTGTTTTTGTGTGGCCTTCTCGCCATGGTCTTGTAACTCCCACCGAAGTGACTGAGTGGGACCGTGCAAATGGGATAATTGTGGTCCAGCAAGGGGATTGGTCAGTTTTGCCATCCCACTAGGCTTAAAAGAGAGCCATTTCCAGAGCAGAGGGAGGATCCTGCCACCACCAAGGAAGAACAGACCAGGAGTGCAGACTGTGTCCTTTGGACCCGAGATCCCTGCACTGAGAAGCTCCTGGACCCAGGAGACAGAGAGAGAGCTGTAACACTGAAGATCATGAGACACAGTGACAGAGAAATGGCAGCAGGAGAGACTGGCAGGAGAGACCAGCAGGAGATGGCGCAGTGGGCTTCCCAGCCCACAGAGCAAGAAAGCTGAGTGTCTTTGGGCAAGAAGCTTGCTGAAGTAGGGTGCTTCTGGACACTTGGTGGAGCTAGGTTTGCCAATCACAGAGCTAGAGATGAGCGCTTTTGGGTCAAGGCTTGCTGGTGGAGTAGGGTGCCTCGGGGAGTTATTGGCAGATCCATAAGAGCTTCGTGACACTTGCCTGAGCAGGGGAGAGGCCAAGGGCCAGAGAGAGGCGTGCCTGTGGCACGGCTGGGAGGAGGCTGTCCTGATGAAAGAACTGTATCCTGAGGGTTCCTGACCCTGCATTATAACCTGTTACTTCCCTAATAAACCCTGTAATCGTGAGTATTGTCTGTGAGTTCTGTGTGGCCATTGCAATGAATTATCGAACTCAGCAGAGAAGTAGAGAGTGCCGTGGCAGGGATGGTTGGTGTCAGAATTGGTGAAGATGACAGAAAGAGAAGGCACGTCTGACCTCCACTTCATAGAAATCAGCCTTGGGCTATTGATCTTAATTCTCTTTCCCCCTTGTGAAGTTAGAGGAGGTCAGACACTGCCCCTATGCCATTTTTACATCAGGGCTCACTCATGTGTCTACATCAGCTAAGTGACTTTGCTGATCTCTTACATGCCTCGGGTCTTAGCTGGGACAACTAGGCTAACTAATCGCTGCTCCACATGGTCTCTCATCCTTATTCTCATGGCAGAGCCAGGGATCCAAGAGAAGAAGCAGAAGAATACCAGGCCTCTTGAAGCCTTGGCTGAGAATTAGTACACGGGTAAGTCACAAGGCCAGCATAGATTCAAGGAATAGGAAACAGCCTCCACTCTTCAGTGGGAAGAGCTCAAAGTCACATTGCAAAGGGAAGAGGAGAGAATTGGGGCCATTTTAGAAAAGAACAACAACAAAAAAAGCCCTTTTTACATTTAACATAGCATATAATTTACTGTTTATTGTGTGTACCATATTTTCATGCAAATAATGCACACCAATTATATTTATTTGCCAACCGTGCCCTCCCCCGTGAGGTATTTTCATAAGTGCACTATGCTAATTTTTTTTTTACAGCAGCATGTAACAAAAAACCAGCATAGCAGCGCTTAAGAAAATACCTTGCAGGGGGAGAGCACAGTTAGCAAATAAACATAGAAGGTGTGCATTATTTGGGTAAAAATATGATATTTTTTATCGATTACTGCTATTTCCATCAACTAGAATGTAAAGTCCACGACAGCAGGGTTTTACGTCTACTAGGTTCATTACGTTATTCTAAGAGTCTAGAACAGTGGCTGTCACGTAGTGGCTTCTCATTTGTTGAATGAATGAATACTGTATCTTAACTTCATATTATGAGTATCTATTCTTTGGCACAGAGTCCCTGAGTCATGCAAATGGTTAATGCGCTCGGCTGCTAACTGAAAGGTTGGAGGTTCCAATCCATCCAGAACAGCTAGCAATCTACTTCCAAAAAATCCACCATTGAAAACCCTATGCAGCACAGTTCTACTCTGACCCACATGGGGTTGCCATGAGTTAGAACTGACTCCACAGCAACAGGATTTTTGGTTTTATTCTTTGATGCACTCCCTTAAGAGATTGCAAACTCCTCTGAAAGATGACCATTTATTGTTTATCTTAAAAAAAATAAAATAAAATTACTGTCAATTCCAACTCATAGTGACCCTATAGAGGCCCTATAGGACAGAGTAGAACCGCCCTGTAGGGTTTTCTAGGCTGTAATCTTTATGGGAGCAGGTCGCCAGGTCTTTTCTCCCACGGAGCAGCTGGTGGTTTCAAATCGCCAATCTTTCCGGTTAGCAGAAGAGCACTTAACCACTGCACCACCGGGATCCCTTTATCTTTAAGCAAGGTTTATATTGTATCTGACACATGATAGGTACTTAATCATTTTTGGTTTAACTGAATGATTTGTGGCGCTATCAGAATATTTTCTTGTATAACTTTGACTTCATTTGGGAATTGCTTTATAGAAAAATAATCAGCTACTCCCAACTATAAATAGCTTTCCACCTAACAGTTGTATCTGTTCTCTTCTCTAGTGCCCAGAACAGCTTTAACTTCGTTTTGTCTGTGATGATAAGACTGTCTTAGGCGAGGCTTCTCAGAAGCATACCCTGAAATGAGGATTCATATGCAAATGATTTATTAGAAAGTACCCAAGAAAAAATGGCAAGGAAGTAGGGTAAGCAGGGCAGGGAAGCAGTAAAGTCGAGCAAGGTTGTGATCAGAAGCTCCAGGCTGCACTAATCCCACAGGGATTTGCCCCTCCTCAAACCCAGGAAGATGGGCTTTCATACTACAAAGTTAAACACGAGCTAAGTGGTATGTTGTTAGGCAGTATTAGGAGGCCACCACCAGTTCTCTGAAGGAGTCAAAGTGCAAGCAAAGCACATGTGCTACAAGGAAGCAGTAAGACGGATCCGGGGAGATCTGGGTGGAGTGCTGCCAGTGTCCACTACAAGGACTCCAAGAAATAAGCTTCTGTCTCCTTCGAATCCAGCTGTGAGTCTAATTTAGGACACAATGGAATTGTCATCTAATCACCTTAATCCAAAAACCTGTGAGGTAGTTATAGTTATTATTCCTATCATAGCCAAAGCTTAAAGGGATTAAATGATTTACGTAAGATTATATAGCTATTAAGTGTTTGAGCCAGGATTCAAGCTGGTTTTTCTGTCTTAGAGTCCATGCTCCTCTTTATTATTTTAAAATTTAAAATGTATTTATTCTTCTGATTTCTCTAGCATAGAATCCAAGGCTAAATAGGCATCCACTGGTAGAAAGGGGAATGAGTGCCCAAGTGCACTGACCCCTCGGTGCCTCTAACATTAAATATACTCAATAAATGCCCATTTAATGATGAAACAACTATAATCCAGGGACCTATTTGATACAGCAGACCTCATGTATTTACAGGTTGGTTGCACACAAATCTAACTCTCACCCCAAGATGTTGAAAAGGTCAGAATAATATTGCAAGTAGCCTAATAAGATATTTGCTGTGTCAGAAGAACTCTTTATTGTTCAGTATAGGTGTAGATAAACCTGGACCCAAAATCTTTTAGTCTTATTTCTCCTCTCAGGCAAACTCAAGTGAATTTGCTGACTTGCAATTCCAGAGAAATTACTTTGGGGTGCTAGAGATAACGAGGATCTGGTTTTACCAGGGTTTATGATGGAGAAGATACATGGGGAACACCAAATCCAGCAGAAAAGCCTCTTGCTGCAAAGCACAGATGCCCACATCTGGTCTCATTGATCCATTTGTGATGCTGTGCTGAACAGACACCTGCCTATCACACAGGTTCCTTCCTGTCAGGTCACTGAGTCACTGGAGGGCAGCTGGAGACTCTGATTAACACACAGAAAAGAGAGAACAGGTGAGTGGAATCAGGTGGTAATACCAATCAATTACCCATTGCCGTGAGTCAGTTCCTACTCATGGCAACCCTATGTGTTACAGAGTAGAATTGCTCCATAGGGTTTTCTTGGCTGTTATCTTTATGGAAGCAGAATGCCAGATCTTTCTTCTGTGGGGCTGCTGGGTGGGTTCAAACTGCCAAACTTTAGGTTAGCAGCCCATCCAAAACCACCTCCACCACCCAGAGGAATTTTACCAATCGATAGGGATTTTAAAACCATATTTAGGGATTTAATTTTTGATTCGTTTGTTTGTTTTGAATTGGACTGATAGATTTCTGGAAACTAGCCACCTAATTCCATTCTTTCTTGCAACCAATAGAAATACTCTTTAAGGCTGGGGTTTAACTAAGTGGTCATATAACGGAATAAAACCAAGCAGCCCTGGGATTTCTTTTACCTTTTTATGAAATTATTATGCACATATATATATATATACATATATACACACACACCCGTTGCTGTTGAGTCGATTCTGACTCACAGTGACCCTTTAGGACAGAGTAGAACTGCCCCATAGGGTTTCCGAGGAGTGCCTGGTGGATTCAACTGCCAACCTTTTGGTCAGCATCCATAGCTCTTAACCACTATGCCACTAGGGTTTCCAATATATATACACATATATATGCATATATCATAAGTGTACAACTCAATGAATTTTCACAAACTGAACCTGTGTAACCGCCACTCCAGAAGCCCCCTTACGCTCTCTTCTAGTCACTGCTCACCCCCCAGGAGTTAAGCCCCCCTGACTTCTAACACCATTGATTCATTTGCCTGCTTTTGTACTTTATATACATGGAATCATGTAGTGTGTATTCTTTCGTGCTTAGCTTCTTTTGCTCAATATTATTTGTTGAGATTCGTCCATGTTATCGCATTTAGTTGTAGATCATTTATTCTAATTGCTGTATATTATTTCATTGTGTAAAAATACCATAATTTATTTATACTGTGAGCATTTGTGTAGTTTCCAGGATTTGGCTATTATGAATAATGTTGCTGTGAATATTCTTGTGCATGTCTTCTGTTGCATTTCTGTTGGATACACACCTAGAAGTGCAACTGCTGGGTCATAATGTGGCATGTATTCAGTTTCAGTAGATACCACCATACACTTCTCCAAGGAGGTGGTCCTGTCTTGTGATTTTTTTCCCCTGACCTTGGCCTTATTAGCACAGAACTTGTACAGAACTAATCAGTTAAGGACTATACAACTGCAGCCCAACCTCTCCTAAGGATGCAAGTCCCTAAAGGGCATGAATTCCCTGTTGCTCCTGAGGGTAACTTACTCCTCTGTAGATGCTCTAAAAACACTATTTTAACCCAGCAAAGAAAGAAGACAATTTGGGGGCAATTCCATACTGTTGGTGTTACAGACTGCCATGACAGAGGGGTTACACAATACTTGAAACCATTTTTTGCTTCTGGTGGGGGTAGAATTTCACAAAATAATTACAATGAAGACTTTGCAAAACACACAGAGCTTGAATCAGAACACTTCCGCTTTCCACACACACCACAGTAAAATTCCCAGGAGTTCCATTGGAACAGGGATTGGCTGGAATCCTTTACAATCCCAAGAAGTCACCCTGACAGTCTCCAGAGTGGAGTGTAAATCACAGCTGTGTTGAACTTTGACAATATATCTTTTGTTGCTAATCTTTCTATTTGAAAGGGCAGGGGATATGTAAGGGCAAGCAACACTCTACAAATGGACAAACAAGTTCCAGACAATGGTTCCCACACTTGCCAAAGTTGTGGTTAAGTTTTTTAATAAGTTCGTTGGGATTTATTCTTGTTACTGTACTTTACTTATTAGCTCCTTGAAGTTACTGTTGGGTACCTCAGGGTGGAGACCCAAAACCTCAGCATTCTTCTAAAGGACACACCACCACTGGAGGGAGGAGTGGTGGGCCGTCACTCATGGCCTCAACAAGGTGCCGCCTGCCTGGAGCACCTTCCTGGGAAGGGGAAGCAGAGCACTGAGCTGGAGCCTGCGTTCACACACAGGACTACAGGGAAGGCTTTTGCAGGAGTTGAAACAAGAGTTCCTCAATGCTTGGAGGTGAAGTGATACACTAAGGGCTTTAGATCATGCCTCTCCCAAACATCTTCCGTTATAGCCTTTGTTGGTTTTCCTGTGGACATTGGGGAAATACTCTCTGACTAATGAAGGTTGTAAGGGCATTATCATTCCCTTTAACATCAAAGCTCATCCTATTCTGGTTTACAATCCAACCACATTTCTAGTTTTTCTAAGTTCCATCACAATGGTATTTGTCAGCATTGTTCTTCAGGAAGTTTATTCAAAGAGAGCTGGGAAAAGAGAAATACATGTTCTTTATAAAACAATGACACCAAATTGAAGCTTTTTAGTAAAATGCTACATTTAACACTCGCTGTTCCCCACCCTTCACCACGCTGGCATTGTATTATATTTATTATGCTATTATTATATTATGCTAATTGAATTAGCCCCTTCCCTGGCTCCTCAGTGCCTTCCGAAACCAATTTCAACTACTTGCCCTCCCTGTCAAGGCCCTTCACCACTCAGCTTCTGTCTGCATTTCCTCTCTTTTCTCAGCCTCCTATCTTATGTAATTCCTACACTTTAATTAAGAATATTTTCATTCTGTTCCCTCTGCTTTATGTATCTTCTTCTATCATCCTGGCTTGTTGTTTGAAGATCAAATTGTCTGCTCCCTAAATGCTACCTCCCCAATCCCATGTACTTTCCACCCTTTCTTATGACTCACATCTTCCAGAATATCTATCCTAATTCCCCTCATCATGAAAAGAGGATGAAAACATCTCTTTAAAACTCTGATGTCTACACCAAGAAGATCCTGGAGAGATAAGTTATGACTATAGCACAGCTTTCTCTCAAAGCCTTTTCTAATTTGTTTTCTCTTTCTGTTATTACACTGTGCCTGAGAGGTATGGAGGATCATTTATTATTATCCATTTCTGTGAACAAAGAGACATACAGGGTAAGTAACTTGGCCAGTTAACCAACAGGAAAGTAGAGTTCATGTTGTCAATAGTTTTGAATTGAACTCTTTATTTTCAGCAAATGTTCTTTAAGGCAGTTTAGCGAATTTTAATGCATTTTTATAGTTAGACATAAAATATAGTATCTTACATTGTAATTATGGCTTCATAGTTTACAAAGCACTTTCAGATAAACTTTGGTGCTGGATCCTTACAATAACCCTATGAGGGAGCAGAACAACAATAGCAGATCTACTTTATGGAGGAGAACACTAAGGCAGAGTATTAACTGGATTACCCTGGACTTCTGTCTCCTAGCTGAAGTTTTAGCCACTATTATTATTCTCCCTTATTTTTCCACTATATTATTCTCCCTTGTAAAATCTGAGGGACATGAAAAGGCCCTTCTACACAAGTATATTTCTGTAATAAGTCTTCCATAACCCCTGAATTTATGTCTTTGGAGATTTGTTCCTTTAAATGTAAGTATTATGTCCCCAGATATAAAGCATAAGGCTATAGCTACAGAATTAGTTCTAGCATAGCTGACTGTCATCTTCAATAGCAGCAAGTGAGGAAACTGAAGATTAAGAAATAAGTTGCCTGAGGCTTCAAACTAGATGTTTGTAGAAATACTGGTGAAAAAAAAAATCTTGAAGACAAAGGTTTGTGTCCTATTTTCACAACTTGCCAGTTTGTGACCTTGGACAAATTACCTTTGACATCAATTTCCCCATCAATACAACAGAGGTGGTAATAAGACTGAAGTGAAAAGTACTGAAACTAGAAACTAGGTACACTCAGAAAACTGTAAGTTACTATAAAAATGTTAGTTCCCTCATCATCATGTGTTAAATCATCATGGGCTCATCTAAAGACTAGTTTATAATTTAAGATGATCTGTGGTATCATCAAGGTCACCCTTGGAAATTAAATTTAGAGAAGTTACAAGGGATCACGGTGGCAAATTACCGCTTCACTATTGGGTTAAGTCCCTAAACCACAGAGCTTTTTACTATTCAATATTGAACGTTTGCACTCAGTGTGTGTTCCAAAGACTCAGGTCAGGATAGAAACAGGTCTAGGAAGTTCAAAGCTGCAACCAGGAGACCAGTTCTAGAACCAAGTTGCTGAGAAGAGATACTTAGAAAACTCTGAAGAGTCTCTGAGCAACCCTGGTGGAATGGAAAAGCAAATCTAGCCAAGCAGACATACAACAAAGATAATTATCAAGATAATCATTCATCCTCCCATTTGTTTATTTATTCGTTTGTACACTTCACAAAATATTTATTGAAAGTCAACTACAAGCCAGGTACTCATTGGGCTTGGGGGTTTCATTTGCAAACAAAAAGACCTCGTTCTTTCTTCATGGAGATTATGGTTTATTTTTCATGAATAAATATGTACCCCAACCACATAGTTCCTAGTACTTCCTTAAGGCTTCTCAACACCTGGTCCTGATAACCTGAAAACAAAGAAAATGCTCATCTACATCTTCCATCCTTATGAGTCCATTTCCTTCCCGCCAATTGCCCTTGTCCTACATACCTTACTCATTACTCCCTTGACCTCTCTCTCAGCTGTAAGATTCCTTTCCTGCCACAGCTATGATTGGGAACAATTTCTTAGTTATTGAGTAACCCCTCCTTCAAATATCCTTCAAAGAGATATTGCCCATCATTCTGCCTACCTAAACTCACTGCCTGTTCTCCAGCTAAATTGGAATTTTTAGTTTCTCAAACACCATTCTTATTCTTGCTTCCAGTCATTCTTATCCCCTAGAACTGCTTGCTAGAAAGCCCTCCTTGGGGCCACTCCCCTCTATTAGCACACAAGCACACACACACTGACCTCAAGCCCTGGCTAAATCCTACTCACCCGTTAGGGCTCAGTTTAAATATCACTTCCAAAAAGAGGCTGTCTAACCCCATGGTTGAGGCTAGCTCCTCCTGTTCTGTGCACTTGTATCTCCATATGCTCCCTCCGTATCTTTTTCCATGACCCCCTTCTCACTCATAGTCACTTCTTCAATATTTTTCTGTATGCTCCGTGAATACAGACAGCTTAACCCCCACCACCTACTGCAGTGCCTGCACAAGGCAGACATTTAATAAATATTTTTTTGCATGACTAAATGAATCTCAACTACTTCCTGCACTAAGGTAAATTTTAAACATTCCTGTTCACTTTTCTGAGTTGCTCTCAAATTTTCCTTCCTTCTAGAGAGAGTTAATTCCTTCAGACTATAATCTTCTGAGGGCATAGCCTTTTTTTCTCCTTGTGTGATTTCCCCGCCATGTACGTCTGTGGCACTATATAAATACGAAAAGCATAATCAAATGTTCTGTAGCTGGAATATGGTTAAGTGAATTATTCTGTGAAAAGTGTCCTATTGTGTGATTAAACAAGACACAGAATATTACATGTTGTCAGAATAGAATGAAGTCAACATAATCTAGATTAATGTGGATTTCACTGGCTTGTCTGTGTCCACAATGGATGGGGAATCTGGCATTGTCCCTGGACAATGGAAAAAAAAATTAGACAAGCTTTGAAGCTAACATTTTTTGATCTTTTCATACCCCAAGAAGCATTTCTCTACTACTGTGAACTGGGGAGAAGGTAGGATTATTCAGAACACATGGATCACTGGGGAGAAGAACACAAAGCACTAAAAACTCAACTTTGATAAACATAAAACTTGTGTCCTGCCAGCATCAAGTTCAGTTTTTCCAAGATACAAATTTCATGGATAAGTTCAGAGAACCAGAGGGACATTTGATCAGCTGGCAACTGAGCTAGAGCTGGTTCTGGATCCAAATTCTTTTCTCATATCTTCACATTCCCCCCTCCTCCACCACTTTGGTATCCCATGGAGTCAAATTCAGCCTTCAGATTCTTGCATACAGGCTCTCTTTGATGCCTCAGTGAGAAGAAAAAGACAGCAGAAACCAAAGAAACGCATGAGTTCTTCTTTCACCTCCCTGTCAGCTGAGTGGATCCAGTGTCTAGCCTCTTTATAAAATTCTGTCCAAAAATGGTGCTGCATCACACATGTTAAGCAAAAGAAGGTGTGTGTGTAGGGGAGAGGGGGGATCTGTGGGTTGGAGAGAATGGTTCAGGTCATGGAGACAATGGGTTCTTTCAAAAAAGAGAAACCCATTTTCTTGTGTTTTTTTTTTTTTTTTAATAACCAGATCTGAGAGTCTGTAAGATGACATCCAACTGAAGTCCCTTCTTTAAACATAAACAGATGTATAATATCCACCAGCCCTCCAGTGGAATAATGCCTGAGTACCTAAAGGCAGAATGTGGGTGGATATCCAGGGAGAAATTACGATTTTAAAACTATTGTCTAAAGAGCTATAGTTAAGATAATCAAATTCATTCCTTCATTCAACTAACATGTACTGAATATCTACCCTGTGCACTAAAGGCCAGGATACTTGCAAAGGTGAGACAAAGTCTGGGCCTTGGAGAAGCTTATGTTCTAGTGGAGGACACAAGATAACAAAGAAATATAATAACAATGTGAGGAAGGGAAGGAGGTAGGGAGAAAGTGGGAAGAGGGAAAGAAGGAAGGGAAGCTAGGTAATGAAATGGCAGTATAGAAGAGAAAGTACCTAAATCTACCTGGGGAATTCTAGATTGGCTTTCGTGGATAGCATTAATATAAATAATTAATCGTGGCATTAGCAATAATCATTATTGTTATTTTTATCATTGTACCCTGGTGAATCTGGGGTGACACATAATGGTATGAATAATAGTGATCAATTACATTAAAATAATCCCTTTTTCTGTTAGAAGGGTCCTTGTATCATGTAAAATACCTAAAACAGGCAGGGAGAAATTGTGGAAGATGATTTTCAGGAGGGTCATTGGACAACAACCCCAGACAAAATTATAAGGAAGTCAAATTGTACTCTGCTAATAATCCAATCTTAGAGAGAGTGTATAGTATTTTAAAAGATACATGAAAATTCATAAAATATCAAAATTAGAAGAAATCTAGTAGACATCTAGCTTAATACTAGTATTCCTTTATTACATGCATTTACCTACTCAACTGTCTGTCCCATTAGTCTGTAAGCTCTTTAAAGAGAGGAACTGTGTCTTATTTATTTTGTAGTTTTAGACCTTAGCATACTACCAAGCAAGAAGCAGGAGCTCAATAACGTTTACTGAAGGGAAAAAACCAAGAGGCTATTTATTTAAACCCCTTTATTTTAAAGATATGGAAACTGAAGTCTAGAGTTATAAAGGATTAAAGGGCAAAACAAAATTTGTCAGTGGCAAAGTCAAGGCTTGAACCCAGATCTCCTGACCCTAGGCCAGGTTATGTTCCATTGTATCACAGTGCTTACTTATAATCAATGCCGAATCAGTAGACTGTGTGGAGGAGGATGTTGGGATCCACAAGCGTTTCTAAAGACCCCTTACCTTCTCTCAGCTTTTCCCCAGGCACCATCATGTCTTCCACACAGATGCCAAAAGAAATGTGTAACCTCAATTATAAAATGAAACCCTGAGTCTAACCTCTGACATTGTCTCCAGATCCCACAGATCCTTAAGACAACTGGATATCCCACAGAGATGTAAAACCAACCCAGTTTCCCATGTTTGTTTGTTTGTTTGTTTCCCACTTTCTGCTGTAGGTCACTGTTGTTATTAATTGCTGTCAAGTTAGCTCCAACTCATGGCAACCCCACTTAAAACAGAACAAAACATTGTCCAGCCCTCCACCATCTTCATGATTGTTGGTATGCTGAAGTCCATTGTTGCCATCACTGTGTATTGAGTGTCTTCAAACCTAGGAGGCTTGTCTTCTAGCACTATATTGAACAGTGTTCTGTTGTTATTCATAAGGTTTTCATTGGCTGATTTTCAGAAGTAGATCACCAGGCCTTTCTTCCTGGTCTTAATCTGGAAGCTCTGCTGAAATCTGTCTACCATAGGTGACTCTGCTGGTATTTGAAGTACCAGTGGCATAGCTTCTAGCATCATAGCAATATGCAAGTCACCACAGTACAACAAACTCACAGACAGGTGGGTCACTAGCAGAAGTATATTGTAAAGAAGAAATTATTTTCACTCTACCTCAGATCACACCAAAGTAGGTAGTTTCCTACTGAATCAATGAGCAACACTGGCTCTGTACTTTGCAGTAAGCTCTTCTGGTTTATTTGTTCTTTCAAGTAGTAGAGGTTTTCTGGTTGACCTGTACTGTATTTAACTGTTTACTTCATACTGTAATGTTGATGATGGTGGTGGTGGTGATGGTAATGATTTTATCTTCTATTCGCCTCCTGTTACAGTTGTTTCCATTTTACTTTAAGGTTGCATGTAGAAAGTTAAAATGACTGTGGAGGCGCTAAGTTTCCAAGAGTTTTCATTTACATAGAAATAAAAAAAAAATTATGTAGTGATAACAGGCTCTCAAAATATCTTGACATACAGTCCCTCTTGTCATCCACCCCAGGCAGAGATTTTGATTCCTATTTTACAAATAAGAAAACTAAGCCGCCATCAATTGCCCACATTCACATAGGAAATAAATGGTGGAGCTGAAATGCCAATCCAAGATTTTGGATTCCAAATCCACTTGGAATTTTGCCTAATACAAGGCAGGACAAAAGATAATCAGCAAAATCCAGTAGGTGAAACTTAAATATCCCTTATGAAGAAACTAAAGAACTAGAATCAAATAGATTAAATTAAATCTTTTTTTTTTTTTAATCAAACTTCCAGAATTAAAAACCAAATTCACTCTTCATATAGGGAAACCATATTGACCCTATAAAACTGTAGATTTTGGTCAATCTCAGAGAGAAAAAATAAACTAAAAGCAATTAGGAGGGCCAACCAAGTAGAAGAATGTTTTGACTCCAGTAGGTGTGAAAATGAGGTTCAGAAAAAAATCAGAATATGACAGTACATTCCTTTGAGGGCCCCGTATTCATTTGTCGGTGTTAAATATGCTGCTGAATCATAACTGCATATTACATAAGCTTTTGAAAACCCAGAACTTCTGATTATGCCTGTAACTTCTAGATATCCTTCTGGCTACAGAGGTGTACAGTCCTGAAGGCAGAGGATATTTCATCACGAAAGCAGAAACCAATTCACCATATTGAATTTCTGAGTTTTTACAGGGGTTTCAACACTTGGTTCTTCTTTAATTATGAAACATTGAGTCATATTTGAACCTTAAGCTTATTCCACTAACATCAGCTATAGATCCATTTATGAACACACAATCTGATATTCTCACTCAACAGGCAGACACTCTTGTCAGGGATCTTGTCTCAAGAAAAGTCACTTTTTCTTTGATTCATCAGAGATCCCAATGCACCTCCTTAGATTTTACTTATTTTCTAGGGTCACTTAGATCTTAAGTATTCAATTATCCAGAATATTAAAAATTCTTGAATCTACACATGGCTTAAATGAACATTTGGAAGTCACTAGTTTCACTCAATATTCTCCAGGGAACGTTAATAACATAATCTCTAATTGTTTTAATTTAATTAATTACATACCACAGAGCATCAGATATGTACATAATACAACACTAAGTATAATTGAGAGCCCTGGTGGCGCAGTGGTTAAGAGCTACAGCTGCTAGCCAAAAAGTCAGCAGTTTGAATCCACCAGCTGCTCCTTGGAAACCCTATGGGGCAGTTCTACTCTGTCTTATAGGGTCGCTATGAGTCAGAATTGACTCGATGGCAATGGGTTTGGTTTGGCTTTTGGAAATATAATGAGGAGTCTAAAGATAGAAAAAGGAGCCCTAGTCGGTGCAATGGTTAAGCGCTGGGCCTCTAACTGGAAGGTCGGTGGTTCAAACTCGCCAGCAACTCCGTGGGAGAAAAGACCTGGCGATCTGTTCCCACAAAGATTATAGCCCAGGAAATCCTATGAGGCAGTTCTACTCCAACATATAGGGTTGGTATAAGTCAGGATCCACTTGACAGCACACAACAACAAGGATAGAAAAGGAGTCCCTGGGTGGCACAAATGGTTAAGTGCTTGACCACAAATCAAAAGGGTGGCATGTTGAATCCACCCAGAGGCACCTCAGAAGAAAGTCCTGGTGATCTACTTCTGAAAGGTCACAGCCATTGAAAACTCTGTGGAGCACAGTTCTACACATGGGGTCTCTATGAATAAGAATTGACTTGATGGCAACTGGTAAGGGTAGAAAACCACAGTCTCTACTCTCAAGGCTTTCGTTGTTTAACCAGGGGCGTTAGATTGGTTTATAAAACAAGTAAAAGTACCATAAGAAATGACATAGTACTCTAATAGTCAGCATCTGCTCCTGTTTTCTACACTCAGATTGTCTCCAGCTAAGTGCAAATATTGTTCTATAGGTCTAGACTTAATTAGCACCGATGTTAATATCTGCTCTAACAAGAAGTATCAAGAATCCTTCTGACTGGGTCAGAAACTTACCTCAGAATTAAGGTCCTTTTCCTTGAAACTTCTTCCCTTCTGCTCTGCCTGCCTTCTGGTACCTGACACTTTTCTAGCTCCTCTTCACTGGTGGCGCAGTGGTTAAGAGCTTGGCTGCTAACCAAAAGGCTGGCAGTTTGAATCCACCAGCCACTCCTTGAAAACCTTGTAGGGCAGTTCTACTCTGTCCTATCGGGTCGCTATGAGTCGGAATTGACTCAAGGGCAATGGGTTTGGGTTTTTTTTGTTTTTTTTCCCTGTCTGCATGCCAACCCTTTAGGCCATCACTGTGCCTTTCCCTACCGTGTGGGATCTGTGTTCTCTTGATTTCTGATCATTTGCCTCGGTTTATCCCGCTGCCATGTTCTAACATATGACATAGATGTCCATGATGTTATCAGACTGCTTATCTGGCTTCTAACTCCTGATCCTGCCTTGATCATTGGCCCTCTGATCTGGTTCACCATGGGCTAGCTCTGCCTAAGTCTTTTCAACACATACATAACCCCTGTTCCATATCAAGCACTTGGCACTGCAGATACATTGATAGGATCTTAGAGACACAGAAAAAAATCACTGAGTAATTAATCTGATCCAGTTGCTTGTAACAGAGATAATGGAACTAAATTATTTTGTCAGTAAAATGATTGAACTAGAATAACCTTTTGAAAATAAGATCTATGCTCTGCACTGAATCATGAAGATCAAAATCATCAATTTAACACCCAACCAATAAAAATATGTGTTGTTGTGTAACACCAGCTACTTTTTGAGAACTTTATCTCAAGGTCCCAGTATATCCTAAAATCATACATGTAAGAGTTAGAAAGATCTGGTTATGCCTTGTACTCATTTAAACCTCTTTAGATCATCCTTGTTAGGGAGTCCTTTAACCTCATTTATCTAATCCACGCTTACTGATAATCTACTCTGGGCCAGTTAAAGTAATAGGAGCAGAAGATATCAAAATGAAACAGAGATCTAGACCTCTAGAGGCCTCCAGCCAAGGAGAAGGGACAGATATGAAATGAATAATTGCAAAGCAGTGTGATGAATGCTATGATAGAAATAAATTCAGAATTCTATGGGAACATAGAGTGAGGAATGGAACCTAACTGAGATTAAGATAATTGAGAGTGGGAACGAAGATTAGAAGTGGCTTTCCAGTGAAGAAGATGCTTGGGATGAGCTGGAATGAGCCAAGACCCACGAGGTGTAAAGATATACAAGACCAAGATGACAGCATGTACAAAGCCAAGAAGGCATAAGAGAGGAAAAGCAGGGAAAGGTAAGCAAGAGCCAGATCATGGAAGGTCTTGTCTAGTTCAATGAGAAATTTGGGTGGTACCCTGTGAGCAGTGGAGAGCTACTGAAGGATATTGTGGGGGGTGCATGATAAGATTGGCATTTTACAAAAATCTCTTCAGCAGCAATGAAATGGATGGACTAAAGGAGAGTGAGCCTGGAGCAGTAGAATAACTAAGCTGATGCGTCTGATATAGAGTAGTATGGCACGACTGCATGAGCTCAATCCCAGAGCCATGGCCACATTGCTGAGAACTAGAAAGGAAAAAGAAGCAGTAGGATTTGGCTAGTATAAGAGCAAGTAGGTTGGGTTACAGCCTCTGATCAGAGTCCGATTAACTTCATACCTACTTTTCTAGTCTATAGAAGTCCCAAAGAATTCAGGAACTATATTACTTATGGTACTGAGGTATGCTTCAAGTCTTTGGTACAATCATGCCCAACTTTATATGAAACCACCCCAACTCCCCTACACATGCCTGCTAGCCATTGCTAGCCAATCTTACTTTCCATTCTTGCAAAAACATAAGAATCTTTGTAGTATGCTGGGAGAACCTGGGACTATCAGATCTTGCATTGGGGCCCATTGTTTTACTTGCACCATGGAACTGAAGTGTACTGAATTAAGTGACAATTACATTAACCCAGATTAGAAATGAAGAGGGCCTAAACCAGGGTAGAAGAGGTATGAGGAAGATGGAGAATAGGTTAGAGAGAGGTTTAAAGGAATAATTGGCAGAACCCATTGATAGTGGACACTGAAGAAGAAGGCTTACTTTTTAGTGACTCTGTATTAGATTTCTGCCTGATACCTCCCTGACTGGAGATAGTGGTAACAGAAGGTTTTTCAGACAGTGAATTATTATAAACAAGAAGAGAAAGTACTCCCTCCTGAGGGCTATAGAGTCTCTGTTGGTTTTCAATACATAACGCTAACCATCTTTCATTTGAGATGGCTTAATTTAGCCTCTTAAGACAAGGAATCACAAGTGTCTTCACATAGTCTGTTCTAGCCTGTGATTCTGTCTTTGAGCTTCATACCCTGTGTTAAAACAGTCACATTATAAACTGGCAGTATTTGATTCTGTAGAGCCAGTTTATGGGATTGTATCCACTGAAGTCTTATTATGTGAGTGTATAATTCACTCATTGTTATTCTTTGCTTTTTGTTGTATACAGAATTCAGGGCTTCAGTTTGGGGCAGTAAACCCGTAAAGAGTATTTCTAACCAACTGATTTCCTTACAGCCTTCAATATTATCTGGGCACAAGGTGAACCTAATGATTTCTACCCAAGAATCTGCTGCAAAGGAGCTCTCCTGGATGGGCCTCTCCTGAAGCATTTGATTAATCCCAGGCAGACTGTGATGGAAAACTCTGCACTGGGCTCCAAAGGTCACACAAAGAAATGCATATGTCTTAACCTTGGAAAAGTATCATCTGCATTCCAGCAGCAAACTGTTTTGGAAATGTCGTCCCTCGGAGGAGTTCATGCCAGAACCAGTTACAGTCATGATAATAAAGAGCGTGGAAAGATGACACAAACAGCTAGAAAGAATCATAAAGTTTTAGAAATGAAACAGCTATTAGAGATGATGCAGTCTAACTCTCTCATTTACAGTTGAGGAAACCAAGGTTCAAAGAGCTAAAGCAACTGATTAGTGGTACTCACAGGACTCTCTCCAGACCTCTTGACTCCATGTTCAGTGCTCTTTCCACCATGTATTATCACTTCAGAGAATTCCAGAATCCTATGTAGCAGTGCACTCTGGCTGAGACTCAGACATGCTAGCATGTGGAATTAGGCATCATCCTATCCAGAGGTCATCTGTGTGCACCGGGCTATTCAGGGTAACTGTAGTGGAATGTTTGTGGACACTTAGATAAGAATCTAGCTGCATCTCTTTACTGGTATGGGGCTCAAGACCCCCATGAAAAAGAACTTGAACTGTGTTCATAACTGGGGTCTAGACAAATACAGACATTTCTGATAGATTGGGGAGATATATCAGGGAGGTCCCAAGGGGAGCCATATCCAAGAAGTGACAACCAGGCTGCCAGAAAAAAAAAGTTGCTATGAGTTGGGAGGAGTCTTGGGAGGGAAGAGTCTTAGCATCAGCGCCTAATTGTAGAAAAGGGAGAAGTTATTCTGGGTATAACATGAGGCTGTCCTTATAGCATTCCCCAGCTACCCCAACCAGCCCCCAGATGCCTATATATTTGAAGCAGGAGAGAGTGTCATGAAAACAAATATACGAGTAAATGAGTCACTCAAAGGCACCTGCACTTCTGATAAGACGACCACCTACACAGAGGGCTGGATGATGAAAATAAAAGACTTTACCACTAGGAAGCCAAGAAGCTGTGTTAAGGGACACCTCTAAATGAATCGGACACAAGAAGGGGAATGAGTTTCCTCACCAACAAAAGACTCAGAACAAAGATGGGCAGAGATGGAGAGAAGTTTCAATTAGACAGTAGCAGAAAGAGCAGACATATCAAGGGAACTGAAGGTTAAGAACAGGTCATCAATTCTACCAACGCATCCAGAGACTAGCATGGGCAGCATGGCAAAGCAGAGCCAGTAACATCAAAGCAACTAGTGGCATAGCCTCAGGCATACCCGACAATACAGAGGTTAAGAGGACCAAAGCAGCACTACATTGACCATCAGCTGCAAGGACAACCTGTGCAGGCAGCAATATGTTTCAACCAAGTGATAACACAGAACAAAGATAGCAGCTGGAACTACAGAACTGTGGGCTCTTTTCTCACTGCTATATTCCATACATTTAGCACAAGCTTCACACCTAAAAAAGAGACAGCAAGTATTTGTGTTGCAGGTTGGGTTCTCTAAGAGGAAGCAGACTTTTGAGGCAGCAATTTGTATACAGGAAGTTTACTGGGGTGTCCTCTTGGAATCATACCTATGGACATAGATGGTAGTAACACTGGGCAGAGAAAGAAGTTGATCTGAGATGTAACAAGAGAGTCCTCATCCAATCTCATGGGGAGCCCTGGAGCTGGGATGACCCTGCAGAGTTATCCCAAACTGGGGAAAGCAGGTAGGCATTTATACTCCTGTATCAACCAGGTTGGCTGCCTCTGGGAAGGAAGAGTCACCTTGGGTGAAGAGACATTAAGGAAAGTACAGTCTCTGGTGAGGAACTCCATTGCAAGTTATCAGTTGCCAACTCCCAGCAAGTGGGGAAATTGAGTGTTTCAGTCCCCTGGACATCATACCACCACACTTTGCTAAATAAATGAAAGACAATAGCTTAAATTAAAGTGATATATCACAATCTTTTTGAGGATTAGTATGGATTACACCTCAACATAAAGAAAACAAAAATCCTCACAACTGGACCAATAAGCAACATCATGATAAACTGAGAAAAGATTGAAGTTGTCAAGGATTTCATTTTACTTGGATCCACAATCAACACCCATGGAAGCAGCAGTCAAGAAATTAACAGACGCACTGCATTGGGCATATCTGCTGCAAAAGACCTCTTTAAAGTGTTAAAAAGCAAAGATGTCACCTTGAAGACTAAGATGCCCCTGACCCAAGCCATGGTGTTGTCAATTGCCTCATATGCATGCAAAAGCTGGACGATGAATAAGGAAGACAGAAGAAGAATTGATACTTTTGAATTGTGGTGTTGACAAAGAATATTGAATATACCTTGGACTGCCAAAAGAACGAACAAATCTGTCTTGGAAGAAGTACGATCAGAATGCTCCTCAGAGTCAAGGATGGTGAGATTATGTCTCACATATTTTGGACATGGTATCAGGAGGGATCAGTTCCTGGAGAAGGACATCATGTTTGGTAAAGTGGAGGGTCAGAGAAAAAGAGAAACATCCTCGACGAGATGGACTGACACGGTGGCTGCAACAATGGGCTCAAGCAGAACAGCGATTGTGAGGATGGCGCAGGACCAGGCAGTGTTTTGTTCTGTTGTACGTAGGGTCGCTATGAGTCGGAGCCAACTTGACGGCACCTAACAACAACAACAACAGAGCCATAGAAGAGAAGGTAAGGTTGAGGTCTAACTATTTGACAGATGAGTGTTATTGATCAACTTAGGGACAAATTATTCAAGTTATATCAGCCAGAATCTTTAAACAAGTTAGGACTTGTAGCATTCAGGTTCCAGTAAGACTTTAAAGGGTTAATGGTGTCATTTAGTACAATCTCCCACCTGCAGAGACTAGCCATCTGGGATCCAGGAGAGACCAACTTCTACATTCTGTTTACCACTCAATAAAGAAAAGAAAATGTGTTATGAATTCATGGACCTATGTCTCACCTGCCTCTCACCTCAGAACTCTCTCCAGTAATGGAACTTCGAACCAAATAGAGATCCAAATATGAGCTTTTTAATGGCCAGGAGGGCTTTCAACAATCTCCTAAGCCTGTTTCCTGGTGACTATGTTGAAGAAAATAGCACAGACCTGATGCAAATTGGGACTCCACTTTTCCACTTTCGATATATCTTGGAATCTACACACTCAGGTGTGCCTATGAGATCCTGCCTAGCAGACTCTGGGGACTCACACCTGCATAGTTAAAAAGTTTGCATGCCTGACTTACATAGTAATCACCAGTCTGACAAAGGAAGAACTCAACAGAATATCCTACCTGCCTGTAGGAAAATATGGTCTCAAAAATGCCCCAGACTCTAACAAGTCAGACCAGTCTGTCCCACAGGAGGAGTTAAGTCAGTGGCAGCGTTGGTAGAAATGTCCCTCTCTGTGCTGAGGTGGGTCATAGAACAGAGATCATAGGCATTCTTCCCCAAACCACTTGACAGCTGCTTGTCAAGCCTCTTCTTGCTCATCTCCAGGGTGAGAGGTGCACTGTTCACTAGGAAATCTATCCCATTTTTGAAACCCCTTGTCATGGATTGAATTGTGTCTCCCAAAAATGTCTGTCAACTCAACTGGGTTATGATTCCCAGTAATGTATAATTGTGTACCATTTTGTAATCTGATGTGATTTCCTTATGTATTATAAATTCAATCACTATGATCTAACAAGATGGATTAGTGGCAGTTATACTGATGAGGTATACAAGATTGGATAGTGTCTTAATCCAATCTCTTTTGAGATATAAAAGAGAGAAGCAAGCAGAGACACATGGGAACCTCATACCACCAAAAAAGCTGTGCCGGGAGCACAGCATGTCCTTTGGACCTGAGGTTCCGGCGCGGAGATGCTCCCAGATCAAGGGAAGACTGATGTGTAACAAGGACCTTCCTCCAGAGCCGACTGAGAGAGAAAGCCTTCCGCTGGAGCTGATGCACTAAATTTGGACTTGTAACCTACTAGACACTGAGAGAAGAAATTTCTCTTTGTTGAAGCTCCACTTGTGGTATTTCTGTTATAGCAGCACTAGATGACTAAGACACACTCATTGTTGAAAAGTTTTTATTATTGTGAAAACTAACCCTCTTTAATTTCCACTCACTAGTATTCGTTCTGCCTTCTAGAACATCAAGGAATATCTGTGTTCTTTTACCACATGGCAGACTCTACCAAACAGTATTAGACACTCCTTTGCATATGTTGCCTAAGCACATTGTACAAATCTCTACCACGATAGTTATCCAATAATATTGCTAATATGAGTGGTCTTCAAAATGCAATTTTCTAGCACCCCCACCCTACAATGGGCTGACTCAATAGGTCCGGGGTGGAGCCTAGGACTCTCCACTGTTTAAGAAGCATCTAGATGGTCAAAAGACTCTGCTTTGAGAAATACAGCATTTAGACAAAAAGAGTTTTAAGAGCAAGGATCTTACCATATTTACCTCTGTCTCCCTGGCACTTGGTAGGAGGTTCTGAATAAACAAATCTTTATTGAATAAATGAAAAATTGAACATAAAAAAAAAAGAGAGTTCTAAAGACAGCTATCACTTGCAAATCTTTCTTCTCCTTTTCAGAATAAATATCTAGTTTTCTTCACAACATTCATAATCCTGTCACTCTACTATAAAGCACAACAGTTGTCAAGATCCCTGTTAAAATATGGTGTCCAGATTGCAACTCATCTTGCACATGTGGTCTGTGCAGGGGACAGTCACCACCCTTGACCAGGATGCAATAATGTTTTCAAAGGCAGGGTGAGATTGCAACAGCTTCTTTGCTTTTTTTGGCAGTCAAATGACACTGTTGGCCTACCGTGTGCTTATATTCAACTAGAACTTCTACAAGTTACCCCTGTCTTGAATTGAGGCAGTTAATTAAAAAAATTTAATTGTAGTATTTTTCTCTTACCCCTATTAAATTTCATCTTATTAGTTTCAGCTCATTGTTCCAGTCTGTCAAAAGCCTTTTGAATCTTGATTATATCATACAATGCATTAGTTATTCCTCCCAGCTTTGTGTTATCTGAAAATTTAGTGAGATGGTTTCTGCGTCTTCATTTCTAATTCAGTAATTAAAAAATCAAACATGACAATGACAGGACCAGAGCCAGAGGCCTGAAATACACCACTGTAGATCTCCCTTCAAATTGACACAGCTCTCTTAAACATTTTTGGAGTGTGACTATTACACCAACTATACATACACCTAATTGTGCTTCATTCAGCCTATACTTCCTCTTGTCAACAAAGACATAAGAAGAACCTAATGTGCTAGAAAGAACTCAGATTAGGAGATTCGAGTTTACTTACTGCAAGCTGAACCTTGTAAACTTGCTGTGTAACATTAGGCAATGTAGTTTATATCTCTGCTCTTCCTTTTTATTTACAAATGAGGGACTTGAAATACATGATCTCTAAGATCCCTTCCAGCACTACAGTTCTACACTTTCTGGTATCTTAGTGAAATATAATATACTTCCAACACTAGCAAACCCATCAGACAGTGAAAGAGGTGGTTTGGCATGACTTGTTACTAGTTACGAGCTCCTGGTGAAAATGGCATATTTTCTAAGTTCCTAAAGCTATTTGTTCAATAATCCATTAAAAAACGTGCAGTCCTATCCTCCCTCATAGGTGAACGGAAATGAAGAAGTTCTAACATTGGTTTGAGGTGCAACTGAGGTGCAGTTCTGGGAGCTGACTTGGGGATAGGGCACCACTTACCTGCCATGCCTTGAACATGGCCATGGACAGATCCAGCCTGGACAGTGTACGAATCAAAGTCTCTCATCTATAATCTCTGAAATCTACATACTCCATAATAAAAGTTGAGACGAATGCCGTCCTCCAGTTTCCGGTAGTTTTCTGGTTTGCCATTTTTTCTCAAAGATAACTGGTAACACACATTTCCAAGCTCTATCAGTACCCATTTCTTACTTCTTCTTGGTTCAGAGACTTGAATAGATTCTCTCTTGGTTTCACTCACTCATCTCAGTCCTTAATTATTTATTTTACCTTTCTGTTGTTTAATACCTTTCACTTTGACAGAAAAGAATGAGAAAAATAGGAGTTAGGTGGGTCTGTATTTAATAACTGTTAATGTTGCCTCATTTACTCTTAAATAATAAACCAATCTTTGCTTATTCTTCTTGCTCCCAAATTCAGTTTTTTCAATTCTCATCTTAATTCTGTTTTTAGTCCTTCATAATACTATGATCTTTTGTTTGGTGACTTTGAAATGTGCATAAGAAAAAGGACTGGATTTTTGTAGAAGCCTAGTTGAAAAGAGGAACTCTGAGTTAATGAATTCGAAGCCAGTAGCTGTTTGAGAAGGCCATTTCTGAATCCTCAGAGAAGCACCCAAGAGATTAAACACAGAAGTTCTGAGCTTCAGAGGGCAGACTAATAAAGAAACGTGACTACCAGAAATTAAATTCATTCAGTGACCACAGAATAATAGGCATTTAAAAATCAGTGAAGAAAACAAACAACCCAATTACAAAATAGGCAAAAGATCTGAACGGAAACCTCACCAAACAAGATACACAGATGGCAAATAAGCATATGAAAAAATGCTTGTCATATGTCAGTAAGGAATTGCATATCAAAAGAACAATGAAATACCACTACACACCTATCAAAATGGCTAAAATCCAAAACACTGACAACACCAAATGCAGATGAGGATGTGGAGCAACAGGAACTCTCACTGATTGCAATGAGTGCAAAATAGTACAGCCACTTTGGAAGACATTCTGGCAGTTTCCTACAAAGCTAAACATGGTCTTACCATTCAATCCACCAATTGCTCTCCTAGGTATTTATCCAAATGAGATCAAAATGTATGTCCACATAAAAACCTTCACATTGATGTTTATAGCAGCTTTATTCATAATTTGCCAGATATTGAAAGCAACTAGGATTCCTTCAATAGACGGATGGATAAACAAACTGTGCTACATGCATATAATGGAGTATTATTCAGCAATAAAAAGAGACGAGATATCAAGCTATGAAAAGACATGGAGAAACCTTAAAAGCATACTAATATGTGAAAGAAGTCAGTCCAAAAAAGCTAAACTCTGTATGATTCCAACAACAGTCATTTGTCACTTAACACCCATGATATGTTCTGTGAACATGGATGTTACGTGATTTGGACGTTGTGTGAACACCATATTATGGATGAAGGTCCTTTCAGGCATTGGCTTCCAGAATAAGGAGGTTTCATCCATGTTAAAAATTTGCTGGGATAAATAACTTCCCTCTACAACTAGTTTATCGAAAGTTTCAACAAATTCTTCTGCTGCCTTCATATCAGCACTCGCAGACTCATCACTCACTTTCACATTATGCAGCAAAAAACATTGTTTGAAGTGCTTGAACCACCCAGAGCTAGCACTAAACTTGATATCATAATCTAGTCCTGCTTTTTCTTTAAGCGTATCGAACAAGTCTCATGCCCTGGCAGTGATCGTCAATGTGCTGAGAGGGATTTCCTTTTGTGTTTGGTCCTCAATCCATATCATCAGCAATTTCTCCATATCTGATATAGGTCCCTCTCACATTTTCATTAGCCTTGTAGCTTTCAGTGGAGCCAATCCTTTAACAGCTTGGAAATTTTTTTCTTTGTTTTTGTGGATCGTTGTGGTTGTCAAGTGCAATATGCCTAAATCTGCTATGTCCTGTTCTACAATAGGGATTTCTGAACTCTATTATAATTTTATGGGATCATGGATGCATATGCAATTGGATGTTGCCCAAACAGACATTATGCAGCATATGACTGTATATGACAGTCTGGAAAAGGCATAACTATAAAAAACCCAATCCATTGCCAACAAGTTGATTCCAACTCATAGTGACTGACATCTAGTGCTGCTATAACAGAAATACCACAAGTGGATGGCTTTAACAAAGAGAAATTCATTCTCTCACAGTCTAGTAGGCTACAAGTCCAAATTCAGGGCATCAGCTCCAGGGAAAGGCTTTCTCTGTCGGCTCTGGAGGAAGGTCCATGTCATCAATCTTCCCTTGGTCTAGGAGATTCTCTGTGCAGAAACCTCAGGTCCAAAGGACATGCTCTGCTCCCAGCGGTGCTTTCTTGGTGGTATGAGGTTCCTACATCTCTCTGCTTGCATCTCTCTTTTATATCTCAAAAGAGATTGGCTTAAGACACTATCTAATCTTGTAGATTTCATCACTATAACTGCTGCTAATCCATTTTATTACTTTATAGTGATATGATTTACAACACATTGGGAAATCACATCAGATGACAAAGTGGTAGACAATCATACAATACTGGAAATAATCATGACGTTGCCAAGTCGATAGACATTTTGGGGGGACATAATTCAATCCATGACAGTGACCCTACAGGGCAGAGTACAACTGCCCCATGGGGTTTCCAAGGAGCAGCTGATGGATTTGAACAGCCGACCTTCTGGTTAGCAGCCAAATGTTTAACCACTGCGCCACCAGGGCCCCAGGCAAAACTATAGAACCGAAAAAAAGATCAGTGGTTTCCAAGGGCCAGGGGGAGGGATGAATAGGTGGAGCACAAGACATTTTTAAGACAGTGAAACTATTCTGTATGATACTGTAATGGTGAATACATAACATTATGCATTTATCAAAACCCATAAAACCGTACAATACAAAGAATGAATTCTAATGTAAACTGTGGAATTTAGTTAATAATAATGTATCAGTATAGATTTATCAGTTGTAACAAATGTACCACAGGAATGCAAAATGTTAATAATAGGAGAAACAGTGTGCAAAGGGGATAGGATGCAACAGGAATTCTCTGCACTTTCTGCACAATTTTTCTAAAAAATAAAGTTCATTTAAAAATTTAAAAACCAGTTCTGGTCTTTCCTTTGAAAAACAACCAGTTTAATATTTCATTTTATTTTTGCTCTAAGATTTTGTTTTTTTATTAACCACGACAAAAAAGTTAATCAAATTATGTGGATTTTTCTAATGAAAACATCTTAATTCAAAATAAAAACAACAGGATGGAACACCTAGTGTTATACCTCTGGCTCTCTATTACTCATATTTAAAGAAGATCTAAGCATTGAGTCTCACTCTATTAGTACACTGTAAAGCCTGAAAGTTTGAACCCACCCAACGGCACTGTGGAAGAAAGCCCTGGCAATCTGTATCCATAAAGATTACAGCCAAGAAAACACTATGGAGCAGTTCTGGTCTGCACATATGTGGTCTCCATGAGTCAGAATCAGCTCGACAGTAATGGGTTTTGGTTATGCATTGAGTCTAGTCTACCTTCAATACAATCCATTAACAATCTATTTTAACTGTGTAAAAAACAGGCATAGTGTTGACATGTCGTGGGATTGTTAACCATTGTCATAGGGCAATATGTGTACTAACTGTTTAATGAGAAACTGTTTGTTCTCTAAAACTTCATCTAAAGTACAA
>NW_004443957.1:12844219-12897783 GCF_000243295.1 Trichechus manatus latirostris | reverse complement strand
AAAGTTTTGATGGGAAGCCTAGGGGCCAGTGAGTTGAAGATAACGGTGACGGAATAATCTGGAAAAGGATAGTGAGAATAGCAGCACAACTAGAAGAATGTAATCGATGTCACTGAATTGTACATGTAGAAATTTTTGAAATGGTGTATCTTTGGCTATGTATATTTTCACCGAAAAAAAAACCCAAAAAAGGTCCTCCAAGTTTGAAAAGGGAGAGTGTTGACATGTCGTGGGGTTGTTAACCAATGTCATAAAACAAGACGTGTACTGACTATTTAATGAGAAACTATTTGTTCTGTAAACCTTCATCTAAAGTACAATAAAAAAAAATTTAAAAAAAAAAACAGGCATAGTTTATATTGTTGTTGTTGTTAGGTGCCATCGAGTCATCTCTGACTCATAGTGACACTACGTACAACAGAATGAAACATTGCCTGGTCCTGTGCCATCCTCACAATCATTGTTATGCTTGAGCACATTGTTGGCAGCCACTGCGTCAATCCATCTCGTTGAGGGTCTTCCTCTTTTTCGCTGACCCTCGACTTTACTGAGCATGATGTCCTTCTCCAGGGACTGGTCCCTCCTGATAACCTGTCCAAAGTACATCCTTACTTCTAAGGAACTTTCTAGGTGTACTTCTTCCAAGACAGATTATTTCATTCTTCTGGTAGTCCATGGTATATTCAATATCCTTCGCCAACACCATAATTCAAATGCATCAATTCTTTTTCAGTCTTCCTTATTCCTTGTCCACTTTCACATGCATATAAGGCAATTGAAAATACCATGGCTTGAGAGAGGCACACCTTAGTCCTCAAAGTGACTACTTTGCTTTTCAACACTTTAACAATATCTTTTGCAGCACATTTGCTCAATGCAATACATTGTTTGATTTCTTGACTGCTGTTTCCATGGAAGTTGATTGTGGATCCAAGTAAAATGAAATCCTTGACAACTTCAATCTTTTCTCTGTTTATCATGATGTTGCTTATTGGTCCAGTAGTGACGATCTTTGTTTTATTTATGTTGAGGTGTAATCCATATTGAAAGCAGTAGTCATTGATCTTCATCAGTAAGTGCTTCAAGTCCTCTTCACTTTCAGCAAGAAAGGTTGTGTCATCCGCATAGTACAGGTTGTTAATGAGTCTTCCTCCAATTCTGATGCTGCGTTCTTCTTCATATAGTCCAGCTTCTTGGATTATTTGCTCAGCATACAGATTGAATAAGGATGGTGAAAAAACACAACCCTGGTGCACATCTTTCCTGACTTTAAACCATGCAGTATCCCCTTGTTCTATTCAAATGACTGCCTCTTGGTCTATATACAGGTTCCTCATTAGCACAATTAAGTGTTGTGGAATTCCTATTCTTTGCAATGTTAGCCCTAATTTGTTATGATTCACACAGTCGAATGCCTTTGCGTGGTCAATAAAACACAGGTAAACATCTTTCTGGTATTCTCTGCTTTCAGCCAAGATCCATCTGACACCAGCAATGATATCCCTTGTTCCACGTCCTCTTCTGCATCCAGCTTGAATTTCTGGTAGTTCCCTGTCAATGTATTTCTGCAACCACTTTAAAATGATCTTCAGCAAAATTTTACTTGTGTGTGATATTAATGATATTGTTCGTTAAGTTTTGCATTCTGTTGGATCACCTTTCTTTGAAATGTGCACAAATATGGATCTCTTCCAGTCAGTTGGCCAGGTAGCTGTCTTCCAAATTTCTTGGCATAGACAAGTAAGCACCTTCAGTGCTGCATCCATTTGTTGAAACATCTCAAATTGTATTCCATCAGTTCCTGGTGCCTTGTCAGTCGCCGATGCCTTCCGTGTAGCTTGGACTCCTCCCTTCAGTACCATTGATTCTTGATCATATGTTACCTCCTGAAATGGTTGAACATTGAGCAATTCTTTTTGGTACATGACTCTGTATTCCTTCTATCTTCTTTTAATGCTTCCTGTGTCATTCAATGTTTTCCCAGTAGAATCCTTCACTATCGCAGGCTTGAATTTTTTCTTCAGTTCTTTCAGCTTGAGAAATGGCGAATGTATTCTTCCCTTTTGGTTTAACTCCAGGTCTTTGCACATTTCATTATAATACTTTACTTTGTCTTCTCGGGCCACCCTTTGAAATCTTCTGTTCAGTTCTTTTACTTCATCATTTCTTCCATTTGCTTTAGCTACTCTACGTTCAACAGCAAGTTTCAGAGTCTCTTCTGACATCCATTTTGGTCTTTTCTTTCTTTCTTGTCTTTTTAATGACCCTTTGCTTTCCTCATGTATGATGTCCTTAATGTCATTCCACAACTCATTTGGTCTTCAGTCATTAGTGTTCAATGCATCAAATCTATTCTTGAGATGGTCTCTAAATTTAGGTGGGATGTACTAAAGGTCGTATTTTGGCTCTCGTGGACTTGCTCTAATTTTCTTTAGCTTCAACTTGAACTTGTTCTCAAGTCAGCCCCTGGCCTTGTTCTGACTGCTGATACTGAGCTTCTCCATCATCTCTTTCCACAGATGTAGTTGATTTGATTCCTGTGTATTCCATCTGGCAAGGTCACCCTATTTGTTAAAAAAAAAAAAAAAAAAAAAAGCTATTTGCAATGAAGAAGTCATTGGTCTTGCAAAATTCTATCATGCAATCTCCGGCGCTGGTTCTGTCACCAAGGCCTATTTTCCAACTACCAATCCTTCTTCTTTGTTTCCAACTTTCACATTCCAATCACCAGTAATTATCAATGCCTCTTGATTACCTGTTTGATCAGTTTCAGACTGCAGAATTTGGTAGAAATGTTCAATTTCTTCATCTTTGACCTTAGTGGTTTGTATGTAAACTTGAATAATAGTTGTATTAACTTCCTTGTAAGCCTACGGATATTATCCGGTCACTGACAGTGTTGTACTTCAGCATAGATCTTGAAATGTTCTTTTTGATGGCCATTCCTCTTGAATTTGTCATTCCCAGCATAGTAGACCATATGGTAGTCTGATTCAAAATGGCCAATACCAGTCCATTTCAGCTCACTAATGCCTAGGATATTGATCTTTATGTGTTCCATTTCATTTTTGACAATTTCCAATTTTCCTAGATTCATAGTTTGTACATTTCATGTTCTGATTACTAATGGATGTTTGCAGCTGTTTCTTCTCATTTTGTGTTGTGCCATATCAGCAAATGAAGGTCCCGAAACCTTTACTCCATCCACATCATTAAAATCAACTCTACTCTGAGGAGGCAGCTCTTCCTCAGTCATATTTTGAGTGCCTTCCAATCTGAGGGGCTCATCTTCCAGCACTATATCAGACAATGTTCCGCTGCTATTCATAAGGTTTTCACTGGACAAATTTTTCAGAAGTAGACTGCCAGGTTCTTCTTCCTAGTCTGTCTTAGACTGGAAGCTCCGCTGAAACCTGTCCACCACAGGTGACCTTGATGGTTTTTAAAATACCAGTGGCATAGCTTCCAGCATCAGAGCTACAGGCAAGCCACCACAGTACAACAAACTGACGGGCAAGTGGTAGGCATAGTTTGTAGGAGAAAATAATTTTATACAGAGTTAGTCTAGCCCCCTTTAAGTTATTTTAGTAATGAAACTGTCACAAAGAAAAGTTAACTATCTTACTTAGGATTCAAATTTGTATCTTAGGCTGGGTTTGATAGCAATTAAATTAAGACACCAAAGCTTAGAAACAATTTGGTTGTTTTTCTTACTTTCTTCTTCCTCTTAAAGCACTATGATTATAATCATCTAAGAGAAAGTCTAAGTATTGTATTTTCCCATCCTCACACAGATGCCAGAAATTAGAGAGTTTCAGCATAATGTCAGATTTTTAAACTTTTAAAGTGATCCCCCCGCATCCCCTGTGATGGTTAATGTTAGGTGTCAACTTGGCTATGCTATGATTCTCAGTGGTTTGGCAGACATTAGACTGATTGCTCTTCCATAATGTAATGTAGTCTAATCACCTCCAAGAAGCGATCTGATACAATGTAATCACCTCCAGGATGAGCTCTGCTATGAGTAGCCAATCTGTTGCAAAGGAGTTTCCTTGGGGGTATGGCTGCCTCCAGTATATAAATGGATATTCCAGCAAGGCTCACTCTCACTCTGGATCCTCATCCAACTGGTCATCATCTGACCTCTAGTTCTTGGGATGTGAGCCAGCAGCCTGCCATCTGACCTGCCAACTTTGGGTTCGTCAGCCCCTGCAATCACCTGAGTCAGGAGAAGCTTCCAGCCTGATGTCTGACCCACTGATTTTGGGACTTGCCAGCCTCCACAACTGCATGAGCCATTTCCTCGAATTAAATCTCTCTATATATATTAATATATAGAGAGAGGGTCAGCAAAAAAGAGGAAGACTTTCAATGAAATGGATTGACACAATGGCTGCAACAGTGGGCTCAAGCATTACAAGGATTGTGACGATGGCACTGGATTGGGCAGTGTTTCATTCTGTTGAACGTAGGGTCGCTATAAGCTGGAACCAACTCGATGGCAACTAACAACAACAAAATATATATATATATACACATTTCACTGGTTTTGCTCCTCTAGAAAACCCAGCCTAAGACACCCCACAAATTACTTTTATTGGGCACCCAGCTGAACAAAAAGTAGAGAGCTAAAATATTTTATTCTAAAAGCTCCAAATTTCAAATATTTTTCCCTTACTTAAAGAGGAACAGTAGTAAGGGCAACTTCAGAAATGCCTTAAAGGCAAGCTAGTTCATATTGTTTTGTTTTGTTTTACATTAATCCCTAAGTGAGATAAATGACTTTGATAATTTGTTAATCAAAAAGCATGTTTTATACAAGTAACCAATAAAATCAGTTACACATATAATGGCCCAGTTCAACACCTTTAGCGATAATCATGCAAAATAATTCAAAGCTTGTCCAGAAGAAACTGGGCTTTAAGGAACAAATGTTCTTACATAACCTGCTGCCATCAAGTTGACTTTGACTCATAGCAACCCTATAGGACAGCGTAGAATTGCCCTATAGGGTTTCCAAGGCTGTAATCTTTACAGAAGCAGACTGCCACATCTTTCTCATGTGGAGCAGCTGGTGGGTTCAAACCGCCAATCTTTCACTTAGCAGCCGAGCGCTTAACCACTGTGCCACCAGAGCTCCTTGTTCTTACATAGTAGAAGCATTATTGACCAACAGAAGTGAGTTCCTTCTTCCAGACAACTATTTTAGCCAGTTCTTGTGGATTGAATGGTGGCCTCCCTCAAAAGATATGTCCACATCCTAATCTCTAGGACCTGTGAATGTGGCCTTATTTGGAAAACGGGTCTTTGCAGATGTAATTAGGTTAAGGATCTCAAGATGAAATCATCCTGGACTATCTGGGTGGGCCCTAAATTCTTAAGAGATTTTTTTTAAAACTCTTTTGCCTTCTAGTCAATTCTGACTCATGACCAAATCAGTTGCTGTCAAATCGATTCTGACTCCTGTTCATCTCTTATGGCTGTGACCCTTCAGAAGCAAATCACCAGGACTTTCTTCCAAGGTACCTCTGGGTGGTTTCGAACTGCCAACCTTTCAGTTAGTAGCCAAGTGCTTAACCATTTGCACCATGCAGGAACACTTTATATGAGATAGAAGAGGAGAAAACAGAGACACAGAGGAGAAGGCCAGGTGATGATAAAGGCACAGGTTGGAGTTAGGCAGCCACATACCAAGGAACAACTGGCACCAGAAGCTACAAGAGATAAGGAAAGATTCTTTCCTAGAAACTTCCGAGGGAGCACAGCCCTGCTGACACTTTGATTTTGGACTTCCAGCCTCTAGAACAGTAAGAAAATAAATTTCTATTGTTTTAAGCTACCAATTTTGTTGTAATTTGTTACAACAGCCACATAAAACTAATACTACAGAGTAGTAGCATAATATGAATTAGGCAAGTTTCAAAAACTCAAGTCTCCCTTTTCTTTCTACCCAGATAAAGAAGTAAATGTGCAATGAAAAGCAATGTATTCATTTATTTAACAAATATTTATGGAGTATCAAGCAGGCAATATTCTAGGCCCTGGGAATTCAGTTGTAAACAAGAGAAATATGTTCCCAGTTCTAATGAAACTTATGCTACTACTACTACTAATAATAATGTCTTTCATTTTTTAAATTTTCTTCTTCAAATGCTTTCACATTTGGGGAAGATGGTTGTCTTAGTCATCTAGTACTGCTTTAACAGAAATACCACAAGTGGATAGCTTTAACAAAGAGAAGTTTATTCTCTCACAGTCCAGTAGGCTGCAACTCCAAATTCAGGGTATCAGCTCCAGAAAGTTTTCTCTCTCGGTCGGCTCTGGAGGAAGGTCCTTGTCATGCATCAGTCTTCCCTTGGTCTGGGAGCATCTCGGCACAGGAACCTCAGGTCCAAAGAACGCGCTCTGCTCCCAGCACTGCTTTCTTGGTGGTATGAGGTTCCCATGTGTCTCTGCTCGCTTCTCTCTTTTATATCTCAGAAGAGATTGGATTAAGACACTATCTAATCTTGTAAATCTCATCAGTATAACCTCATCACAGTGACAGAATTTACAACACATAAAGAGATCACATATAACCTCATTGTAGTGATAGAGTTTACAATACATAAGAAAATCACATCAGATTACAGAATCATATAGTACTGCGAATCAGGACCCAGCCAAATTGACAGGTATTTTTTGGGGACACAATTCAATCCATGACAATGGTGATAATGGCAACATAGTATTTGAATCTCTCCAGATTTCACCATAAAAACAGTGAGAGCGACTGGGATAGTATCTTGTTTCCTTTTGCTGCTATAACTAATTACTACAAGCTCAGTGGCTTAAAACAACAAAAATGTATTATATTACTGTTCTATAGTTCAAAAGTCCAAAATGGGCCTCGTTGGGCTAAAATCAAGGTGTCAGCAGGGCTATATTCCCTTCTAGAGGATCTAGGGGACAATCTGTTTTCTTGCCTTTTCCAGCTTCTAGAGCGGCCCACATTCCTTGGCTCATGGTCCCCTTCTTCCATTTTCAAAGCCAGCAATGCCCAGCCAAGTTGTTCTCATATCACATTACTCTGACCCTGTTTCTGTCATCACATTTCCTTCTCTGCCTCTCTTGTGTCCCTTTTTCACTTGTAAGGACCCTTATGATTACATTGGGCCCTCCTAGATAATCCAAGATAATCTCCCCGTGTCAAGGTCATTAACTTAATCATATCTGCAAATCCTCTTTTACCATGTAAGTAACATTCACAGATTCTGGTGCTTAGATGTGGACATCCTGCGGGGGGGGGGATGGGGGGGTTGGGGGTGGAGCGTGCATTACTCTGCCTACTACAGATAGCAAAACAAGTGACCATGGACAAATCTACCACAAAACTAGATGACAAGAATCCCACAAACCTCAAAATACAAAGAGCGAGAGAGAGCTTAACTACCAACAACTACAAAGCCTACATTGCATCAGCATCTATACAGAGGAAGCAGAGGAAAATGACAGGGTGTCTAATGGATCTGACAATATGAGAACTCAAAAATCACCAATAGATACTCACTGGAAAGTACGCTGGGCTAATTTAGAATAGTATCTGAGTTTCAGTTTGCAGGGTGAGTACAAGGAGTACACAATAATGAAGAAGCTGGATCTGTCTGGGTTGCATGAACTCTTGTAATGAACAAACTAAAGCACCCACCCAGGATAAAGCTCAGCAGTGAGGAGAAACCCCTAGGAGTAGATTCAGATAAAGCAGGACAGGGAAATAGGAGCAAAAGGTTGGTGGAGGAGGCACAAGGAAGGAAGACCTCAGGAAGTATGAGACCATTTTTTAATTACATTGTGAAAACAACAGAAGTGGAAGCTCTAGAGCCATGAAGTTTGAAAAGCTATATTCCACTACCCTGAAAATTCAGAAAACCTCATTTCACTTAAAATGAGCCACAAAGAATAATTATAATCAAATCCCATTAAAAAAGTTATAATTTAAAAAAAAGGAAATAAGAGCAGAATAACATCCTTAGAGGCATCAAAAGCACTCATAAAGGTCATGTCTACAAAACAGATGACACTGTAACCTAATTTTTCAAAATAAGCTTAAAAACGTTAAGAAAGTGATGGAAGCATTGAAAGAGTGACATACATTATAATTAGAAACCTTAGGAAGGAGGATATAAAACTCAGGAAAGAATTAGAAATAAAAGAATATATAATTTCAGTAATTAAGACTAAATTAGAAGGAATGAATAATAAAATAGATAATCCCTTACAATAAATAGAAAGTTCAAGTAACGAACTTTTTTGACACTAAAAAATAAAGAGGTTAGAAGCTTCAATTCCAGTCTAGATGGAGTAACAGATGTCAAATTTACCATCCTACAAGAACAAAATATACGAAACAATGGTTATCAAGACATTGGACATCAGGCAATCAAGGACAGTGATCCCTAAATAGTGGGAAACAAACAGGGTGAGCCCTACAATTGCACTAGCGTACTTCCCAGAGATAGTTTCCAGGCCCACAAAGCACGATACGGGTAACCTGGAAGAGCCAAGAGGTCTCAAAGAGTTGAGAAGACAAAGCTGAGAATCCAGGAACCCCAAGGCAGCTAGAACTCACAAGGTAAAGTACCAGACAGGTAAGAGCTGTAGAGAGAAAGAGAGATCTGCAGAAGATCCTCCTTGAGTCTTTAGTTGAGTAGTGATCAACTCATGCATGTGAAAAAACTATCCAAGCCTGAAGAAAGAATTGCCTAAAAAAGATTAGAGGGAACATTTACTGGGGTTCACACGGGGCTGGAAATAGTTCAGCCAGAGTGGAGAACCTTAGAGTTTACAGGGCATGGGGTAGAGTACTCAAAAGAGTTTTGCCAGAGTACTGGGGAAGTATTAACCCTATACTAAAAACTGTGCTTGTCCCACAAAACAAAATGTAAGGTCAAAACCAGAAAGGATCAATCTGTTTCTAATAAATTAAATGGTATCACAGAACAAAAGTCAAAAATATTTAATAATAGAACAAAAATATCCAGGGCCCAAAAGTAAATTTCACATAGTCTGGAATCCAATTAAAATTATCAGATATCAAAAGAAGTAGGAAATTATGACCCATGATAAGGAGAAAAGCAAACAAAACTGACCAAGCAACCACACAGATGATAGAATTAATTGACAAAAACATTAGAAGAATTATTATTCAGTGGTATGCTAGAGTCAGATCATACCAGCCTGAGAGAGTCAATTGTTCAATTACTGTGAATTTTGCAAGCCAGTTGTTAAACATACCCATTATTGAAAATTAAATTATATAAATTACAGTCAAATAAATTATACTAAAGCAAAGGTAATAAACACTAAAACTCATCATTTGCTAATTATTTTACTACATTTTAGTATAATCTGTGCTTCCGAAGTTATTTATCTATATGGTGAAGATATTATATAAAAGTGTGGTTTTACTGTGCATCTCTTCCCAACTTTGCATTAAGTAATATGACTACAGCTTGAAATCAGCCTAGCTGGGATCATTTAAACCACAGAAATTGGCAAGTGTAATAAATCAGGGCTGTGCTATTTTCTTTTCCCAGAGAGCCAGTTGTCAAACATTTACCAGCACACTACTAATTATAACTGTATTGCCTATCTTCAAGAAACTAAAGAAAATATGAAACATGTTACATACAGATATGTTGTTATTGTGTGCTGCTGAGTAGATTCTGACTCATATTGACCCTATATGACAGAGTAGAACTACCTCATATGGTTTCCTAGGCCATAATCTTTATTGGAGCAGATCACCAGGTCTTTTCTCCCATGGAGTCACTGAGTGGGTCAAACCACCGACCTTTCGGTTAGTGGCTGAGCACTTACTTACTGTGCGACCAGGGCTCCATGTACATAGAGACATGGAAGATATAAAAAAGACCTAAATATAGCTTCCAGAGACAAAAATACACTGGATGGAATTAAAAGCAGATTAGACATTGCAGAAGGAAAGATTAGTGAATTGGAAAATAAAGCAATAGAAACTATCCAAAATAAAACACAAAGAGAAAAAGAGGCTAAAAATAAATAAATCCTCAAAAAGTTATAGGATAAATTCAAGTGACCTAATATATGTGCAATTCAAGCCCTCAAAGGATATAAGAAAGAAGAGGACCACAAAAATATATTTAAAGAAACAACGGCCAAAATTTTTCAAATTTGATGAGAACTGAAACCCACAGGTCAGAGAACCTCAATCAACTGCAAGCACATGAAACAATAAGAAAACTACACAAAGCCACATTATAATCAAATTGCTTACATTCAGCAATAAAGGTAAAATCTTAAAAGCAGCCAAAGAAAAATGGCACATCATATACAAAGAAACAATAATAAGAGTAACAGTAGACATCTTGTCAAAAATAATGCAAACTAGATGATAGTGGAGCAGTATCTTTAAAAAATTGAAAGAAAAAACTCTTTTCACCCAGCAAAAGTATCTTTCAAAGCAAAGGTGAAATAACAATGTTGTCAAACATTTAAAAAAAAAAAAAAAAAAGAATGACTTCATCACCAATAGAGTGCACTGTAAGAAATGTTAAAGAAAGTTCGTCAGGCAGAAGGGAAATTATATCACATTAAACTGTAGATCTACAAAGGAATGAAGAGCACTAAAAAGGGTAACTACATGGTAAATAGACTTTTTCCTTATTTAAATTCCTTTAAAAGATCATTGAATATGTAAATTAAAAATAATAAAATGCATGATGGGGTTCATAATTTATGTAGAAGTAATATTTATGAAAACAACAGCAGAAATACTGGAAGAGGGGAAATGGAAATATATTGTTTTAAGGTGCTTATGTTATATATAAAGTGGTATGAAAACATTTAAAGATAAACGGTTACAACTTAAAGAAGTATACTACAGGCTTGAAAGCAATTTCTAAAAAAAGGAAGAAAGAAAACAGAGGATTATGGATTTAAAAAACCAACATTGAAGGTTAAATGGCAAGATGATAGGTTTAAATCCAGCCATATCAATTATTATAATAACTGAAAATGATATAAACACCCCAATTTAAAGGCAAATAGTTTAAAATCTTTTCACAGAGAAAACTTCGGTCCCAGATAGCTTCACTGATGAATTCTATCAAACATTTAAGGAAGAAATAATACCAATTTTACACCAACTCTTCCAGAAAATTAAAGAGGAGAGAATATTTCCCAACTTACTCTAGGGGCCCAGAATACAGATCCCCAAACTAGCTAAAGACACTACAAGAAAAGTAAATTTTCAATAAATATTTGTCATAAGCATATATGTATAAATTCTAAACAAAATGTTAGCAAATTCAAAATATAAAAAGTATATTACAGCATAACCCAGCAATTTAAGGTTGCTTTAACATTTGAAAATGAACCAATATAATTCACCATATTAACAAACTAAAAACAAAACAAAACATATGATAATCTCAGTAGATGCAGAAAAACTATCTGACAAAATCCAATAGCCATTCCTGATAAAAACTCTCAGCAAATTAGGAATAGAAGGGAATTTCCTCAACCTGATAAAGGGCTTCTACGAAAAATCTACAGCTAACATACTTAATGCTGAAAAATTAAATTCACTCCCCCTAAAATTAGGAACAAGACAAGGATGTACATTCTCACCACTTCTATTCAACATTGTACTTGAAGTTCTGGCCAATATAATCAGGCAAGAAAAAGGAAAAAAATATATCAAAATTAGAAAAAAAAGGAGTAAAATTGTCTTTATTTGCAGTTACAACAAAATGCAAACCACTGTAAATACCAAAAACATACATACCATAAAAGGAAAAAAAATTTACAAAATAGACCACATAGTAAAAGGCTATTTACATAAAAGATTTGTATGAAAACACAAAACAAATAAAACATAATATGTTAAAATAATTATGATAAGGTAGGGTGAAGAATATTGTGCAGTGGACAAGGATATTCAGGACTTCTGTCAATGTATCTTGTTTTATAGATTTAACTTTGGAACCATGTAAATATTTTATACAGTTGTAAAAAATTAAATTTTAAAAATCATCCTGTAAAGAATTAAAATGAAACTAAAGAACCTAAATGTGTATCCGACTGGTTACATAACCATATAGAGAAGATGACCAAAGAGACTTCAAAAATAGAATCCAAATTGTTTTCAGTAATCACACTGTCAGTGGTAGGGCTGCTATTATTATTCTGAAACTTCTGTGCGTCATGGGATAAAGTAAATGAGTAACTGTGATAGTCTATCATTCCCACTGCAAACCAAGCATACTCAGAAATACTTAGAGAATTGGACTTCTTATGGCCATATAGGAGCCATGGTGGTCTAGTGGTTAAGCGTTTGGCTGCTAACCAAAAGGTGGACAGTTCAAATCCACCAGCCACTCCTCAGAAACCCTATGGGGCAGTTCTACTCTGTCTCATAGGGTTGCTATGAGTTGGAATCAACTTGACGGCATTGGGTTTGGTTTGTTTTTTATGGCCATATAACTTGAGTGATCCAAAATTACTATCATTTGGATATTAAAGAAATCCAAAGATTGGAAAGTCAAGAAAACTTGGGGACATCGAGTTACATCTGGCTTCTAGGTAAATGGGAGTTTAAGATCTTTGGAGGTTTTCTAGGAGTAGAATATTGTTGTTGTTGTTGTTTTCGTGTGGTGTCATGTTGATTCTGAATCATAGCAGTCCTACAGCAACTCTACAGGACAGAGTAGAACTGCCCCATAGGGTTTTCTAGGCTGTAAATATTTATGGGAGCAATTTGCCATGTCTTTTCTCCTGTGGAGTGGCTGGCGGGTTCAAACCACCGATCTTTTGGTTAGCAGCTGAGCGCTTAACCATTGCACCACTAGGGCTCCTTAACAGAATATTAGTGGAATAAAAAGACAATAACATAAAACATTCACTGGAAAGTTAAGCTCTCTTTCCCTTAAAAATAAGAGACTAGATCAAGTTAAAAATAGCATGGCAAAGAGAAAGAGTCAAGAACCTTTCTTGCAAGTCTTCTATCTGTTAAGGCTGACCCTGAGCTGAGGGTTGTGAACTGAATAATCTCCATGGTCTCTTGGAGTTTTCAAACTCTGTCATTGTCCCAGTAAACATATGAAATGCCATCAGCAACCTACTCTTTCAGTTCACTAGTTTCATTAACAAATAGGCCTACTCATCAGCAAATGTTCAATCTCACTTGAAAGATATATAGTATAGTGTGTGTGTGTATATATATATATACATATATACATATATAAATTAATGATATCCCAAGCCTCCACAATCAGATCACAGCAGAACATTGGCACCAATATGTTTATCTGGAAGAAAAAGTAGCAGAGACTATATCATTAGAGAGGATGACTGTAATAAAAATCTCAGCATTGGAAAGCCTGAACAATACCAATTTACCACAAAAGTCCACAAATTAAAGGCCACATTTGCCAGACATGAAATTCCTGAAAGGATTATCTCTGACAATGAGCCACAGTTGTCCTCAAAGGAATTTCCACATTTTGCCAAAACATGGAATTTTGAACACTTCACAGTCAGTCCACATTACCACAGAGCCCTTTGCAAGAGGGTAGTGGCGAAAAGCTGAAAGAACGAAACTTTAAAACATATTGGACCAAACTGAGACTGATGACAAGGGCCCTTACCTCAGACTATTTGGAGTAAGGAATGCATTGTGGGCAACTTTCAATTCCCTTCCCCAGTTATTACAGACTCAGCATCTCCCCTCAGCACTCTATTCGTAGAATGTGAGTGCCTGCGGCAGTGAGTCTTCTCCTCACGCAAATATTGTAAAGCTAAATAAAAACAGATATAACTAACAACTCATACAACCAGGCCCTGGCCTAATCCCTCAGTCTGTGTGAAATGCTAACTCTTAGAAGTTAATGGTTGACACCAGACACTGAAATAGGAGTTATTCCTGCTGGCACCGGTTTAAGATTACACCATAGTCCCACAGGGAACATTCTAGAAAAGATCAACAATTTGTTTAACCGTTGGAGAATCTGTATCTAGACCTGTGCTGAGGAAGTAAAAAGCAGTCTTAGTCAAGGCTTTTTGTACTGCAAGTAACAGAAATCACTCAAGTTATCTTAAGAAAAAGGATAATTTATTGGTTATATCAGGGTATATCATAGAAGCCAAGAACAAGGAATCCAGTTGGGCCTCATGAGGGGTAATGAGGAACTGGAAAGACAGCAAGAATCAAGAGGCAGCTTGTGGTCTTCATCTCTATCTTTCTGTATACATCTTCTTGTTTCTTCTCTCTCCTTGCTCATAGCATAAGATGGCTGCCTGTGGTTAGAAGCCTTCAAGATGGCCCCCAATAAGCCTCTCATCCTAGAATTCACACTCTTGTGTCATCCTCTACACTTGAGTGTGGGCTGAACCCTGTCACTCACTATCAGTGAATTATTGGTGAAGAGATTACAGCAAAAGTAATGGTGTGTCTCTTCTGAGATGAGGTTTAAGAGACTGTGCCTTTCAACTTGCACACTCCCTCATGCTCTTGTTAATTTTGATGGAAACCATCTGCTCCGTTGTCACCTACCCTCTAGAGAGGACCACAGGGCAAGGAACTGAAGGAAGTCTCAGACCAAAAGCCAGTGAGGAACTGAGACCCTCTGTACAATAGTCTATGAGGAAATGAACTCTGTCAACAACCACGAGTGACAATAAACATGGAAACAAATCTTTTCCCAGTCAAGCCTTTAGATGAGATCACAGCCCTAGCCAACATCTCACTGACAGCCTTGTGAAAGTTTTTGAGGCACAGCCATCAAGCTAACCCACCCCTGGCTTCTTGACCCACAAAAACTGAAATAATAAATGTTTGTTTTTAAAGGCCATTAGTTTTGGGAATAATTTGTTGCACAGAAGTAGATAACTAATACAGATTTGGATACCATAACAAATACCTAAAATTATGGAAGTGGCTTTGGAACTGGGCAGTGGATGGAGGCTGGAAGGACTTTTAGACATACGTTAAAGAAATCTAAATTGCCCTAAACAGATTTTTAGTACAAATCTGGAGTTTTTTTTTTTTTTTTTTAATTGTATTTCAGGTGAAGGCTTACAGAACAAATAGTTTCTCATGAAACAGTAGTACACATATTGTTTTATGACATTGGTTAACAACCCCACAACATGTCAACCCTCTAACTTCTCAACCTTTTTTTTTGGTGAAAATACCCATAGCCAAAGATACACCATTTCAAAAATTTCTACATGCACAGTTCAGTGACATTGACTACACTCTTCGAATTGTGCTGTTATTCTCACTTAAGATGAAGGCTTACAGAACAAAATAGTTTCTCATTTAACAGTTACTACAAATGTTGCCCTATGACAATGCTTAACAATCTCACAACACATCAACAACATCCTCACTCAACCTTGGGTTCCCTATCACCAGCTTCCTTGTCCCCTTCTGCCTTCTGGCCCTTGTCACTGGACTACTGTACCTTGTTAGTCTCATTTGGTTTTATGGGGCTGTCCACTCCCAGGCTGAACGGTGAACCTTGGAGATAACTTCACCACTGAGCTAAAAGGGTGTCTGGGGGCCATACTCTCGGGGCTTCTCCAGTCTCCTTTAGCCAGTAAATCTGGTCTTTTTTTGTGAGTTAGAATTATGTTCTATATCCTTCTCCAGCTCTGTCCAGAACCCTCTGTTGTGATCCTGCTCAGAGCAGTCAGTGGAAATCTGGAATTTTTGAGGATACTTCCGGTGAACACTCAAAAGGAAGTTAGGAGCATGTTGTTGGTAACTGGAAAAGGCAGGATCCTTATCATGTAGGGAAAGTAAGTTTAGCAACACTGTCACCTGCAGAAACTGTTCTTAATAAAGTGGGTGATCTAGCTAAGGAGATTTCCAAGCAGAATGTTGAAGGGGCCACCTGGTTTCTTCTTGCTGTTTCTAGTAAAATTAGAGGAGAGAGAAACTAAGGAAAGTGCTGTTAAACAAAAAGAAGCCAGGACTTGATGATTTTGAAAATTTTTAGCCTCTTCAGATGGTAAATGAAGTTAAAATTAAGAAATGGTTTCCAAGTAAGGACAAATCAAGGACACTACCAGGAGAATGTGATTAAAAGATGAAGACAAGGGTGTGACTGTAAAACCTTTGTTATGACCTCAGAAACAACAAAAGTGGTGCCTCACAGTTTCTTTCAAACAATAGGGCTTCTAAGAAGTTTGAGAGCATTGTCCTTCATCCATGTCAGCAGAAGCCTAATGTGGAGAAATACCCTAAAGATGTTCATGAGTGTGGCTTTTATCTAATGAAGTGATCTTCAAGGAGATTCACAGAAGGCTCACAAGGTTTCTAAGAGAATTATATGAGCAGAAACTCTGCTAGCTAAAACTTAAAGGTACAGAGACAGTACAAAATGAAAAGGGGTAGTTGACCCCAAAATTTTACTGTCAGGAAGTAGGCTGAGACAACTACTCAGTTGAAAACATTTGTTACCTTTCATAATAAAGAAGCCCTGGTGGCTCAGTGGTTAAGAGCTCGGCTGCTAACCAAAAGGTCGGCAGTTTGAATCCACCAGCCGCTCCTTTGAAATACTCTGTCCTATAGTGTCGCTATGAGTCAGAATCCACTCGACAGCAATGGAGTTTTTTTCATAATAAAAGAAAGATGACTCAGAGGGTGGAATCAAGAGCCCAGAGCGCAGATTCAAGAGCCGTGGAGAGTTATTCCCAGGACTTCAAACTTCCAACATGTGCTAATCTGGATTTCAGAATTTCTAGAAATTAGTCACTCCTTTGTGCCTCTCATCCCCTGCCCCACTCACCTTTTTGAGCAACAGTGTTATAACCAGACGCTTCCAGGTCTGCTTGGCGCAGCTAGAAAGACATAAAGCCGTGAAAGTGGAAGAAGTAGCTTTATTTAGTTGGCCAAGTAAAGAAGCCCACCAGGACTTGTGTCATCAAGGTGGCTCCCTGAACAATGGCCCAAAGGGTTTATATGGGTAAAGTAAATCGGGTCTGGGGTCTTCAGGGACGCCCCAAGGTGGAGTCAGCCTGCTGCTCGGTTTGGCCCCTAAAGGCTTTCCTGGGGCGGTCTGACCTTCTGCGCCTGCTCAGTCTAAGGGAGGGGGGGCCACAAAGATGGCGTTTTGCCCACATCCGGGGTGTAGACGGGGGTGTGTTTTTCAGCCTCTGATGTCAATAGGTCATCCAAGGGACACAGTTGTTGGTACTGCGCACGTCAGGTGGGCAAAACGTGGTTCCAGATCAGTTTTGACTGGTCTTGAGACCCCAGTCTCTTGTTTTTCTTAAGTGAGCTGGAACCAGAAGTATACCTAAATAAGGAGATATCTTAAAGACAGGGGGTTAGTTCCTACATTACCTAATAAGGAGATAGCTTACATGCAAGGAGTTAGTTCTCATATCACATAGGAATGGCAGGTACCACCCATTGCTTATTCAAGATGGTGGGCGTGCCATCGGCCTCAGTGTTTACAGTGAGTATACTCTGCGTGCTTCACCATTGTATATTGTGTGTATTGGAGGTAGATAACTTTTATATTTAGTCTTTCATGTTTACAGATTGGTAGGAACTGTACTCAAGGAGCCTCACTCTCAATTGGACCAGATTTAGATGATGAGATTCTGGACTTCGACCTTATGATGTAATGTCATACTACTACATAAGATGAGTGTATTTTGCATGCAGGAAAAACATGAATCATTGGGGATCAGAAGGCAGACTGTGGCAGGGAGCTTCTAAAATGGCCCCAGTGATCCCTTCTCCTGAGAGTTACATCCTTGTGGAATCCTCTTCTCTTACGTATGGGCTGGCCTCAGTCACTTGCTTCTCATAATGATACGTCACTTCCAAAATTAGGTTACAAAGAGACTATGGCTTCCATCTTGTGCACTCTCCCTCCCACTCTTACTTTCTCTGATGGAAGTGAGCTGCCCTAAAGAGAGGCTCACATGGCAGAGAACTAAGGGAAGCCTCTGACCAACAGCCAACAAAGAACTGAGATCCTCTATCCAATAGTCCATGAGGAAATGAAACCTACCAAAATCCATGAGAGTGACAGTGGAAGCAGATAGTACCTCAGTAGAGCTTTCATGAGATCAAAGCCCTGGCCAAGACCTTGACTGCAGCCTTGTGAGACATCTTGAGATCGATGTACACTTAAGTCACACCCAGATTTCTGACCCACAGAAACTGTGAGATAATCAGTGCTGTTGTTTAAAGCTGTTAAGTTTTAGGTAATTTGTCATGCAGCAACAAATAACTAATACACTGTTCCAGCCCTGCAGCCCTGCAACCTGTTCCTCTGGCACCACCAACTGAATGGCAACCCAGTCTCTGACTTCCAAATGCCCAGGAGAAGGATTCTGATTAGCCTAGATTGGTTTGGATGTCCATCCCTGGCAGAAACAGCTATGCCTATGGAGGGGACAGAGTCATTTAATACGATCTCAGCCACTGTCCTGTGCGTGGAGGCCAATTCTTGTTATTGTTGTTAGGTGCCGTTGAGTCGGTTCCAACTCATAGCTCATAGTTCTACTCAGAGTAGAACTGCCCCATAGGGTATCCAAGAAGTGACTGGTGGATTTGAACTCCGACCTTTTGGTTAGCAGCCAAGCTCTTAACCAGATCAGTTCTTAGAGAAGAGGAAATAGGCGAGGAAAAAATGTCCCTCCTAAAAAGAGCTCCCTCCCCATCTAGTTAGGAAGATGAAACAGAGGATTTCATCCCCAAACAGTAAATGATTAACTCTGAGCCCCATTTCCCTATCACCTCAAACACAAAGACTAGAGCTCTGCCTAGAGTGACTCTAAGACAACCAGGAAGTTCTTTTTCTAAAATTACTGAGTTTGCTACTTCAAAAAAAAAAAAAAATCCATTCAGCTGGTTGTTGAGTAGAGTGCTGAGAAATAATCAATTGATTGAATTCATTTGTTGATTCAACAAGAAAAAGAAGCAATCCAGGTGTCATACTAGCAAATGAACGTTCCTCTTTGATGGAAGAGAAAGGAAATCTCTAACATGTCAGTCCTCTATAGGGCATAACTGCACTGTTAAAAATAGGCATCTAGTGATGACTGAGCAAAGGAAATGTCAGAAACATGAAGGTTATTAAGGGCAAAAGATCTCTCTGTGTCCAGGGACACTACAGTTGGATAGTGTCAGGGAAAGAGCTTCTCATTTAGCTCCCTGGTAATAAAGTACTGCTAAATATTATACATCACTAGAATGCTGGCCCCAGCAAATGAAAAGACAAGAAGAAAAATAGCAAAGGTAAGGGGAAACAGGTGAGGAAGAAAACCTCGAAATAGAAAGATCAGAAATTTGCTTTAAGTCTAGAAACAATAAAGAATATAACCTAATTTACAGCGTTAATTTATGCCTGAGATTTTAAAATGAAATTTAAAAATTAGGGATAGAGGTTTAAAGAGTAGTGCTGTCACTTCGGTAACAGACTGGGAGTTGGGCACTGAAAAACTATAATCATTACCCTAATATTCCCGCTCTCCCACCAAAAAAAAAAAATTTTTTTTTCATTCAAATCTTTGATGCAACCCTATTCTGTCACATCTCCAGGCAGTTCACTGTGATAATACAACCATCACTAGTAATATCAACAACAGCTACTGTTTACTGAGTCCTTGCCAAGTCCTATTGTTGTTGGGTGCCATCGATTCTGACTCACAGCAACCCCATGTGACAGAGTAGAACTAGCCCATACAGTTTTCTAGACGATAATCTTTATGGGAGCGGATTGCCAGGTCTTCTCTCCCACGGAGCTACTGGGTGAGTTTGAATCACCAAACTTTCAGCTAGCAACCAACCGAGCACTTAACCATTGAGCCACCAGGGCTCCTTCCCTAAGTCCTAAGCACTGAAATAAGCAGCTTTAGTAGGTAACATCATTAATTTTCACAACAATCCTAATCAGCATCATCAATCATAATGTGGATACCTACTACTACTAATCCAATCAGCAGATGAGGAAATTCACCTGAGGCTGAGAGAAATTTACGAAATTTGCCCAAGGATACATACCTGGAAAATGAAAAAGCTAGGATTTGAACTTTAAAGTCCATGAGAGTCTTCCACAAGATTTCATTTACTAAGAACTGATACGCTATCACTGGGCTAAGAGCTTTGCTTAGGTTATCTCATTAAATTATCATAACAGTCTATAAGGTAGGTTTGACATCCCATTTTACAAAAGAAGAATCTGAGAAAATGCAATGATCACAACGCTGTTGGGTTCATTAACCCTCCAGCTAAAATCAACCACTATTGAAGTCACTAACATGTGCAAAGACAATACTTAATAAGAACAAGCTTTGTAGACAATGTGTTCTATGATGATCATAATTGATGAACAATGTGCAAATATCATACAGGGAACCCTTAGTTCCATGAAATACTAAACTCATAGTAAACTATTTCTCTTTTTCTTGTTTCAGAGTTTAAAACAGGCTCCTTCCTGCTGTGTACTCACATTGCCCCCTACACAGTAGCCCTTTTTGAAGTCAGTGGGTATTTCAGGCATAAGCAAGCCAGATGTGGCTGCTGGGTGGAGTAGAAGGCGAAAATCAGCATACAGACTGTTGTGCTTATGTTGTTCCATGTTGACATCTGTCTTAGTCATCTAGTGCTGCTCTAACAGAAATACCACAAGTGGATGTCTTTAACAAAGAAAAGTTTATTCTCTCACAGCCCAGTAGGCTACAAGTCCTAATTCAGTGCATCAGCTCCAGAAGAAGGCTTTCTCTCTGTGTCGGCTCTGGTGGAAGGTCCTTGTGTTGCATCAGTCTTCCCTTGATCTGGGAGCATCTCAACACAGGAACCTCAGGTCCAAAGGACATGCTCTGCTCCCAGCACTGCTTTCTTGGTGATGTGAGATTCCCATGTGTCTCTGCTCACTTCTCTCTTTTATATCTCAAAAGAGATTGGCTTAAGACACTATCCAATCTTGTATATTTCATCAGTATAACTGCCGCTAATCCATCTTATTAGATCATAGTGATTGAATTTACAACACATAAGGAAATCACATCAGATTACAAAATGGTAGACAGTTATACAATACTGGGAATCATGACCTAGCCAAATTGACAGATGTTTTTGGGGGACACAATTCAATCCATAACAACATCGGATATAGCTATTCTTATCTGTGTTTACATGCCCCATTCATCTCGTTCAACCAGACAGGCTTTTATTAATATTTTTGGTGGTTTCCATAACAACAAGCATGTGAATATACTTCAGCTATGAAATTGTGACAAGTATTTGGTTGATCACAGTCCGTAAATTGCATCAGAGGGATGATCTCCGAGGTGAAGGGAGATGGAACAAGACATCACCAGATGGACACTTGCTTTGATCTCATTGGGGAAATTTACATAGTGATTTCTCCTGAAAACGTTCCTTTCCTGGGGCTTCCTCTGGAACTTTGGAGCTATTTTACCCTTGGAGAAAAGCCAGCAACTCAACCAAAGACTTTTCATAGACCAAAAATAACATCCTGAGTTTTCATCCTCCATTTCCACCATTTTCTCCCCCTGGCCTTCTCAGCCCCCTCATTATTCAAGACATTAATGGGACAAGGTCACATACTGCAAATTGGGTGACCTTCCTTTGCTGTTTTTAGAGCTAGCTTCTTAGGTGACATTCCTTTGGACAGCAAATACTCAAAATGATACTGGATATTGTGATGGGGGAAAGAAGAGGCAATGGTGGACATGGAAGACATGGAAGACAATCTCTGCCATTGAGGGATTTGTGGCCTTGTTTAAGGTATAGGATGACTGAAGGGATTCCTGAGATGCAGGACTTTTAGTTTTTAAAATCCAGAAAGTCCAGGGCAAGCAGGGATGAGCTAGCCACTCTATGAAGTGAGCCTCGGAAATTCACTTCATCTACATAGACCTTATTTCTCCCAATTCTAAAAATGAATTAAAAATTTTAACTCCTCTGCCTTAATTCACAGTAATCCATATTCAATAGAAGAACACACACACGCATACATAAAAATTGTTAAAAAGTAGTGCAGAGATGCCAGCCACGTTTGACCATAGAACACTGGCTCCAGAGAAGCAGGGAATTAGAACCCCTTGGTGAAACACCTGTATGTCCATGCCCCCAACAGTTTAGCATCTCACTGTGGTGCACCTGCTCTGTTTGAGACAATGGAGTATCATTTAACAAATAGACTCCCTAAAGGTGTCTAAATGATCCCCAGGATATAGCTTACACACTGGGAGAATCTGGCTCAATTATATTGAAAAACAAATTTCAAAACTCTCAACACACAGCTGCACGATTAGGGTGAATGAGATATGATCTGTGAAATATTTTGATTACAAGGGGTTACAACAAAACACAGCAAAGAAGACACCAGATTGAAGAGTTCCATGTAATGCATTGGTTAAGAAGGGGGTGAGAGAGGGTAAGGGGAACAGGCAGGAAAGTCATTCCATGGTGATTTCCAGTAAGAAAAGGATCAGTCATGCCCAAATTGCCCCTTGGGCTTAGGATCATCCATTATTCATTTTCTTTAGAGAAACAGGAGTGTCATGAAAATTACAGATTGGTGTAGGGGAAGGGTGTACTCAAAGAGTCCCCCACCAATTTGGAACATAGTTAGGAGAAGGAACAGCTGAGAGACATCCTGATAGAGTTTTTGAGATCTTGAATTTAGCCATGTTTGTAACCAGAAATACCTCCTAGACCTACTAGTTTTGTGAATCAATAAATTCTTTTATTCAAGTTGGTTTGAGCTAAGTTTTCTGTCACTTGCAACCAAAAGAATCCCAACAATAGACCATCCTTCCAAAACACACCATGACTTTGCTTTCTACCAGTATACTCATTCTAATTGTTTGTTTGCCTGCCTCAACCACTAGACTAAGAGCTCAGGAGAAGAGCAATTACGTCTTATCTGTCTTTATGTCCCCAGTACTTACCTCAGTGCTTGGAACAGTAGTGTCCAATACATGTTTTTTGAATGAATGTTGGGTGACAAACCATCTCTTTTACAAGTGCTCATTTCTTCTCTCTTGGAATCCCTTTTTCCCTCTCACCTTCTTCCCCAGCACAGTTCTTATTCACAGGGTATGACGGGGGGGGGGGGGGGGTGGAGAGGAAGCACAATCCTGGAATTTGAAAGAATTGAATTGTAGTAGTGGTTCTGCATTTTTCTAGATATAACCTTAGATGATTCTCATACCTCTGTTTGGCCTCAATATCTTCATCTGTAAAATGAGCAATATCTGAAATCCTCTACGGGAATACCTTCCGTGAATCTAATATCTGCTAAATTATTAATTTGAAACTAAAGCAGTGACTATTACAAGCTAAGCTATGAGTTTTCTTTGGAATGGCTGCATTTTAATAGATAATTTCCGAAGACTGAGCAAACCTTAAAAGATTAAGGAAATGATGCTAACAATGATGGAATGATAAACTATAGAGAGATGCTTATCTAATAAATATGCCCAACTTAGTGGCCTCATATATCATTCTTGGAATTTGCTATTGAAACCATTATTGGAAAGATAAACCAGAACTTGTCTAAAACTCACGGGTTGGATAAATGGCTGATTCCATTTAAGTCGTGTGATAAGTGGCATTAACACTGTGGCCCCAAGCCCAAGAGGAAAGCATCTGTTACAAGTAAAACATGTAGGGGCCCAGTGAAGAAAAGAGGCTAAACGATGTCTCTTAACACTTACCAAAAAAATAAATAAGAACTAGCTTAATGCCCACTTGGGAGATTGTCATAGGCCTCAAGCTTCTTTTATTACAAGTGCCTTTTTTTCCTGGTGGTATGAACTGAAATTATTTTAGGCTGAATATTCCTCAAAGGTAAAGCCATGGAAGAATTTCAAGAGAAGAGCCATTGAAAGGGACATATATAATGAATCTGGTGTCCCCAGCCCCCACCTACCCACCCAATCTGAGACCTGATGGAGTCCACCTTTGTTTCAACTAAGCCCAGAGGCCATGCCTAGAGGGATAGAGGCAAGTGGAGGCAGAGAGGATCATCTCAATTGTTCAGGCTCTTGGTAACCCTACTGCCTTCCTAGGGGGTAAGAAAAGGGTGGCTAGTGAGGAGCGGGGGGGAGAGAAGAGAGAGCAAGAGAGATATATTCAAATTATCCAGGCAATATTACTATATACTTTGTAAGCTTTCCTTCTGAATAGACAACTGACACAACTAGGAGATTTCCAGTAACAGATACAAGGTACAGGCCAAGTACAGGACCATCCATGATACTGACTTTTTAAAACTCCATGGAGGAATTACTGGTTCCCCAAAAACTTTCCCCACCAGGCCCACTGGATGGGGCTTGATGTGCCATTAAAACTTCAGCCACTTGGTTTAAGACCTTAATTTCTGTTATAAAGCATGTACTTCTAAGAAGGTAACATTTTATGCCAGTACCAGGTATGTTAAACTGAAGGTGAATGAGATCCTATCCTTTCCTGAAATGGCTTTGATAGGTAAGACAAGTCAGGAAGGAAGGAGGCAAAAGGAAGAATAGAAGTGAGAGAGAAAGAGAAAGAGTGATAATGAATGAACCTGTGCACAAAAGGAAAGAGAAGGCTAAGGTTATTACCTTCATAACTTTGCAAACAAACAAAAAAAAATGTCCTGGTAGAGTGAAATTAAAATTCTTAAATATGACTCTTTGAGAGTATCTACAAATTAGCACCTACAAATCAACTAAGAATTATCCCTGGGGAATCCTCTATAGCTCATGGAAAGAAATCCTGCATTAGAATAGCAGGTATTACTCCTTCCATCTTCAGACATCACCAGAATAATCCTAATTTCTGAACTAGCCACTCTTTTCTTCCACACAGGTATAATCTGGGATTATTTTAGAGAGAATTAAGCATTTCCCTGCAAATGTTGCCTCTCTGAGACAAACTGTTGAAGGCTACAGTTCATTGCTCCACACTTTGCAGTTCTTGGCTACTAGGATCAGGTTTTTCATACTGCAGCTTCTAAAGAAAGAACCTCAGAAAAGAAACACATTAGCCAAATTCTTAAATTTGCTGTGGGAAGGATTGCCAACTTTCTCTTGGGGTAAGCCCGCCCTCTGGTGGTAAATGTCTGTATTATAAACTAATAGCTCATTTTCTGGAGGTATGCTGTCTCCAGACTGGGCTTAACCCGTAAATTCTTCTAGATGGAAAAGTACTCCACATCTCTCTTGGTAGCAAAAAAATCCCCTGAACTTGAAGTTATAAGATATGAGTTCAGGACCTTGATCCTTGCTCCTAGTGTGGGGGCTTGCTCTAGTCACTTCTCTCAGAGTTACTTCCTCTATTAAAAAGAGAAAAACAATGTCAACACAAGGATCAAATGAAAATACCTGCTACTCAGTAAAGCACTGTGTACATTAAATATAAGGGAAACTATTACTCTTTACCAGATATAGGCAGATATTAGATCCAAATATAAAGTTCTTAAGATTGTATTCTTATCCTGATAGCCCCTATATGGCGTTATGTATGTTACCCTTACAAATCTCTTACATCAATATTTTCCTTCCATATGCCTGGCTCTGACATTCATCTAGTCCCTCATCACTTCAAGTCCATTTACTACTACAGTCTGGTGCTCCTGCCTCCCTTTTCCCCTCCGAACCATCTTGCCAACTACTTATAACCAGCTTCCTTAAGTCCACTCTTTTTTCCCTCCCATGTACTTTCTGCATCACACACCAGAGTTATCTTTAAAAATGTGAACCAGAGTACATCAGTCCCTTATTTAAAATTTCCAATAGTTGCCTTACTTGCTTGCAAGGCATGCTTATACTGGCTTACAAAGTCCTACTCCTTGAATCTCATCTCATTCCTCTCTACCTGGCCCACCCTGCTCCACTTCTTTTTTCTATGTCTCTGACATGCCAGGCTCATTTGCACCTTAAAGAATTCTCTTCCTCCTGCTCTTCACATAGGTAGCTTCTTATCATTCCAACCTCAGATTAAAAGTTGCCTTTTTTCTAATCACCCATCTAAAGAAACCACTTTCAAACAATTTCAAACTTACAAAAACTATAATATATATAACTCCCATACACCGGTCACTAAGAGACTCCATTCAATTTTCCCCAGTTATTCTAAGAATGTCCTTTATAGCGAAGAAGCCAATCCAGTGCCCTGTGTGGCACTGAAGTATCTAGTCTCTCTTACCTCTTTCAATAAAAAATACTTCCTCAGCCTTTCCTTAACTTTCATGGCCTTGATGTTTTTTAAGATTATAGGTCAGTCATTGTGTAGAATCAACCTCAATATGGATTTATCATATATTTCCCCCTCCTTAGGTTCACATTATGTATTTTTGGCCAGAATATAATGAATGTGCTATTCTTTTCATGGCATATGATGTCAGTTTCTCCTGTTACTGGAGGTGTTAATTTTGATCACTTTATTAAGATGGTGTCTTCTAGCTTCCTCTACAGTGAAGTTACTTCTTCCTCTCTTTGAAATTAATAGTTTGTAGAGGGAGATAATTTGAGACTATGTAAAGTCTCATTTATTAATCCAATTTCATGCACTAGTTCATTGATGTTTCTTGCCTAAATTACTTATTCATCTGATGGTTGCCAATGATGACTGCCTAACACCATCATCTCTTCTACATTTATGAGAAACCTGACTTTCTGCTATAAGAAAGAGCCTTCTCATCTTCCCATTTATTTATTCATTTATTTATACATATCAATATATATCAATGTGGACTCACATGTTCCTGTTTTATTGAGTAGGTTGTAATAGGTAACTAATCATTATTTATTTTGATGCTCAACTTATCCCAGATTTGACTTGTGGAATCCCTTCAAACTGGCTTCTGTATCCTTGCCATATCCTCGTCAATCTTTGAGCATTTTCTTTCTTTCTGGCACAATTTCCAGGCTCATCTTAACTTTCCCTTCCAAGCCCTAGAATCAGCCATTTCTCCAAGGTGCACTGATTCCTTTCAGTGGAGAGTGATGTGTGAAAACCAAGATTTAGACTCTAGATGTGATTACTGCTACTAGAGTATTGCCATTCCCAATCCCTTTCAGTAGATAAAACTAGAAAATGTATACACTATGCACATGTATACACACATATATATGCATATACATACATATATCTTTATACACATATGTGTATGTAAATACACACATATGTATACACAAATATGCACATTCATACTATATATATGTATATATGTATTTACATTATACTACAGTAAAACCTGCGAAAGCCAGAAGCTGTGTAAGAGGAAAACCTGTCAGAGAAGGAAAACTCAAATATTTTCCACTAATAGAGAGTGATAGAATAGTGGTAAGAATGCACCCTGTCAAAGATGGAAAACTTGCAAGACCTGGAAAAACAGGGCAGTCTCACCAAGTTCTGGCTCTCACAGTTATCACTGTATATATATCATATATATAATATATATGCATGAGTTTACAATCAGACTTTGAATTCTAACCCAACACCACAGGGTACATCTCATTCCAGCTTTGCCCCACTCTATACTTTTATCCTCCTTCTTTGACAATGAGAAACCCATTTTCCCAAACTTCCATTTTATAGTTAATCTCCCAACCCTGATAGGCTGCTGGCCCCCTCTGGCCAGCACCCTGACCCCTACTTGGGCCTACCTGCCAGGTCTGCTTCAGTGCTGTACTCACATACATTATCCTATTTTAATTTTATGATACGTACTTAATTTTAGTCTATCCTTAATAAAAGGTAAGGGTATCCCCAGCACCTAACATAATTTTTGGAGTATAGTAGATCCCCTATAACTATTTGTTGAATGAATTAATGAGCTTCTGCCTGCATACTGCATATGCAGATTCATGAAATGAATATTAGTTGGGGGACTGTGAATGGTGGGAGAAGGAGGAGATGGCAAATCAGTTATAAATGGCACTGAAGCAGGTCTGGAAGCCCAAATTCCAGAAGAGTGAGCAGGTGCTGTGCTTTCACGGACCTCTTCTTTATGAAAGTAAGTATGGAAAGATCACCATAGAGAAGAAGTGAAAATTGTTATACACTACAGTTGTTGAAATAAAAAGGATAAATGTGTTCTTAGAAAGCAGGGTTCTCAAAGACAAGGACACCAATCTGCAGAAAGAGAACTTCTAAAGCCAATCAGGAAAAATATGCAGAGGGAACGATGAGAGGGGCTTCCCTAGAAAGGAAGACATCCAGTCTATAAGAGAAAATTGAAAAAAAAGAAAAGAAAGCATGCAGACTTTTTGAAAACCTGAAGGAACAGCAAGGAGAAGACTTCCAGGAGTAATTTAATGCCCCCAAGGGCTGGTTTCATCATTTCAAATGCAGAAGTGGCTTATGTAATGGGCATTTAACTGGAGAAGGAGGAAGCACCAATGTTGAAGCTTCCGAAAAATTCAAGGATGGGCTGGACAAGGTGATACAAGATGAATATCTACCAGAGCAGATTTTCAAAATAGATGAAACAGCCTTGTTTAGGAAAAGGATGCCAGAATGGACTTAAATTCAGGAAGAGGTGAAGTCAATGCCTGGTTTCAAGACATTTAAAGACAGAATTACCCTGCTGTTTGGAGGAAATGCTACTGGATTTAAATTAAAACCTTTTCTTGTTTATCATTCTGAAAACCCCCAAGCATTCAAAAACATTGACAAAAATAAGCTGCCAGTCTACTACAAAAGTAACTCCAAGACCTGGATGATGACTGTGTTATTTGAAGACCGGTTTTTAAATTGTTTCATCCCAGAAGTGAGCGTCTACTGCTTTAAAAAGAGCATTCTTTCCAGATTCTGCTACTACTTGATAATGCCCCAGGACATCTTCCTCAAGTAGGTGATCTAAATCAAGATGTGAAAGTGGTATATCTACCTCCCAATATGACAGCTGTGATTCAGCCTATGGTTCAAGGTGCAATCACCACTTTCAAGGCATACTACCTATAGACTACATTTGCTCAGGCAATAGCTGCAACAGATGGAGGTATGCTAACATTATGTGATTTCTGGAAGAATTATAATATTCTTCAGTGTATCTGGAACATTACATCTTCCTGGGAGGAAGTTACGGGGAAATGCATGCAAGGAATTTGGAAAAAATTGCTGAGTTATGAGAACGTGCTTCAAGCATTTAATCAGGACAATAAGATAAAATACATCGGTAGAAAAATCATCCATATGGCAAGAATGCTGAATTTAGAACTTGATATTGCTGATGTGGAACAGTTCATAGATCACAAAGAAGGAGAACTGACAGATCAGAACTTAATGGATTTTAAAGGGGAAAAGAATGCTAAAGAAGAAAGAAAGAATGAAGAAGAAGAAGGAAAGAAAGTATCAAAAAAATTTACAGTGAAAGGATTAGCCAAAGTTTTTTTCTAAACTAAATCAGGGGCTTCATTGCTTGAAAACACAGACACAAACTTTGATCCCTCTGCTAAAGTTGGTAGGAAGATTCGGGAAGCAGTGAGATGTTACCACAAAACATACGGAGAAAAAAAGAAAAGGACTGTACAGACAACTCTCACTAATTTTATGACTAGAAATGCTATCCCCATTCCCAGGAATAATCTAGATGATGCAGGACCTTCCACAAGTGGAGTTATTACTGTAACTGACAAAATACCAACGTCATCCAACTCTTCATCGTTGGAGTAAATTTTTATGATTTGTGTATTTTTTACGTACCTTTGTGTCTTAGTCATCTAGTGCTGCTATAACAGAAACACCACAAGTGGATGGTTTTCATGAAGAGAATTTTATTTCCTCACAGTCAAAGTAGGCTAAAAGTCCAAATTCAGGGTGTCAGCTCCAGGGGAAGTCTTTCTCTCTCTGTCGGCCTTCTCATCAGTGTTCCCCTGGACTAGGAGCTTCTCAGCACAGGGACCCTGGTCCAAAGGACGCGCTCTGCTCCCGGCACTGCTTTCTTGATGGTATGAGGTCCCCCTGTCTCACTGCTCACTTCTGTCTTTTATATCTCAAGAGATTGCCTCAGGACACAATCCAGTCTTGTAGATCAGGTCCTGGCCTTACTAACACAACTGCCACCCATCCTCCCTCATAAACATCATAGAGGCAGGTTTACAACATACAGGAAAATCACACAGTACCAGGAATCATGGCCTAGCCAAATTGATACACACATTTTTTGGGAAACATAATTCAAACCATGACAAGCTGAATAGGAAGATTTCAAAGGGTGGCTCTAGAAGACAAGGGAAGTATTATAGTGAAACGTGCAAAGACCTGGAGTTAGAAAATGAAAAGGGAAGAACTTGCTCGGCATTTCTCAAGCTGAAGGAACTAAAGAAAAAATTCAAGCCTCGAGTTGCAATATTGAAGGATTCTATAGGCAAAATACTGAATGATGCAGGAGGCATCAAAAGAAGATGGAAAGGACTTCTGGTCAATATGGCGCTTTAGATACGCACACTGTAATGACCCCCAGGCAACAAGGACTCGAGAAACTAGGTAGAACAGACACAAAAAATGACCTCGAATCCCAGAGCATCAGAGAGTTGAAGAAACAGACTAAGCACCAATTGGAAGGAGAGACAGAAATGAGCCCAGCAGGAGAACAGACATTCACGGATTGACAGGGACCTGCCTGCCTGCGTAAAACAAGCAGCATGATCATTTTGGGATGGCACTGAACAACGGGAGTGAGGAACCCAGGAAAACAACCACAAAGAGAGTACACCCAGTGGTAGAGCTTCAGGGCAAACAACTCCAGAAAGAAATGACAAGGTGGGCAGGACATGGCCAGGGACAGGGCACTCCTGGGGTGGGGGGGACCACAGAAGTGGTATAGCTTTGAAACTAGGGAACCACAGGGAAGTGCCTCTAAAGCAAGCAAAACAGACTGAGTTATCTGAGCCTTAGAGAGGGAGACAGTGTAGACAGGGAGTGCACAATTATGGAGGAGTAAAGGGGAGAAACAAATGAGTGAGTGAAAGCTCTATCCCTTCTGGTGAATGCAAAAAGGGAGGGAGCTAGATATTAGAGCTAGATATCAGTGTGGGGACTGCTTGTTGCTGGAGGCACCTGGCCATTTATATGGGAGCCACCCAGGGAAAAGTCAACCTACAGAGTAACAACTGAGCTCGCCACTCCCAGAACCAGTCTTGTGCAAGCAGTAACCTCACGTGCCATCTGCATTAGTGTGTGCCCTGAGATGCAGGCTGAGTCAAGGTGCACAAACCCAACCCCACCCATCACAGAAGTCACAGGAGGCCCGCACTGATGCCCAAGCCCAGCCACCCCCTCACTCCCTCCATGAGACATAGGCTGCTTGCACGTGCATTTGCAAGCCCCGCCCCACCTGCCTCCCCCTCCTAGAGGTGCAGGCTGCTCACACTTGCACTCACAAGCCCATCCATGCCCATCATCTCTTCCCTGATATGTAGGAGGCCTTAGCTAATGTAGGCAAGCCTGGCCATGGCCGCTATCCCTCACTGAGAAATAGGTGGCCCACACTAAAGGGCACAAGCCTAACCATGACAACCACCCCCTCCCTGAGACACAAGAGGATCTAGCTGATGTGTGCAAGCCTGCACACGTCCATCACTTCTCCCTGAGATGCAGGGGCCTGTGCTAATGGATAAAAGCCTGGCCATGCCCACCACCCCTTACCTGAGGTACAGGCAGCTTGTACTTAAGCATGCAAGTGTGGTCACACTCACCACCCCCCTCCCTGAGGTGTAAGTACTCACGCTTGCACACTAAATCTTGGCCCCACCCTCCACCCCCTCCCTGAGGCACAAGTGACTCAAATTTCTGTGCACAAGCCTAGCCCACCCACCCGGTGACCAGTGAAACTTGCACCCTCACCCCACCTGCCAACCATGGTGCACACACATAGCACTCAATCCAGCAACCAGTGAGAACTCTCTTTGCACCCACGCACCGGTGATCAGCCAGACAGACACATCACCTCATCAGCAATACCCGTCACATCCTGACAGGTGCCACTTGCACCTCTGCCAAACAATGAGCAGGAGATCCTAGTGCCACCATCCAACATCCACCCGGTTGCACCGTCACACATCCCATCACCAAACAGCTCCTACAGGCTATCTGCACTTGCACTGAGACCCCTTGATACCCCATCACCTACTGAGACATGAATTCATGCATGAACAGCTGGCCTACCCCATCCATTTGGATAACACTCCCTCATAGTGAATACGGGGACATCCTGACTTGACCTCCAGAGAACATAGTAACTGCTACCACCAACCTGGAAGGACCCCATAGTCCCAGAAGAGCTGTGGAGGGACCCTAACCACCCAACACCTGTCACCCACTATCAGGGAAAGAATCTGCTCTGCCACCTCTACTCAATCCAGTAAGGGAAGACATATGAGCCTAACCACAGAGGATTCGCATGTGAGCGAGACCCACCATACCCACTAGGGAAAGGAAATCACGCCCAGCCAACAGACACCACCAAAGTCACAGATGGACCAGAACTACAAAATAACAACAATTAAAATAATACAAAGGAAGAAAGATATTCTGAAGAGAAAGAAAAGAAACAAAGCTCTGGATACATCAAAACAAATTAGAAAAAAAAAAAAAAAACAGAATAAAACAAACGTACATACATTCACTAAAGAAATAAATAAACATGTTAATGCCTCATAGACAGCAGACAAATCATATGAACAAACAGGATAAGATGCCTCAAACAAGTGAGCAAAATAAAGGGTCAGAAAGCCTTCCTGAGGAAGAAATGGTAATAGAACTACCTGATAAAGAATTTGAAAGACTTATATATAGGATTCTCAAAGAGATCAAGGGAAACACAGACAAAATCATAGAAGAATTAAGGAAAATAAAACAAGAACAAAATGACAAAATAAGTAGACAATTAGAATACATACAAAAACATCAATTAGAAATCCAGAAGATTAACAATAAAATATCAGAAATAGATAACTTAATGGAAGGACATAGAAGTAGAATTGAAGCAACAGAGGAAAGAAATAGTGAAATACAGGACAAATTCCTTGATACTAATCTGTTTGAGGAATGGTCCCAAAAAAGAATGAAGAAAATTGAAGAAAGCCTGAGTTATGTGGGACACTATCAAGAGGAAGAATTTACGTGTAACTGGAATTCCAGAATAGGAGGAGAGAAAAAAAAAAGAACAGAGAGAGCTTTTGAAGATTTACTGACAGAAAACTTACTGTGGTCATTAAGGTTGTGTGTCATCTTGGCTGGGCCATGATTCTCAGTGGTTTGGCAGTTATGATGTAGTTTGGCAGTCATATGATGTTGTAATCAGTTCCATGATGAGGTTAGATATAATGTGATCACCTCCATGACGGGATCTGCTGTGAGTAGCCAATCAGTTGAAAGGGAGTTTCCTTTGGCATGTGGCCTGCATCGAAGTGGACATTTTGGAAAGGCTCTTGGGCTTTTTTGCTTGCTCCAGATCATGCAGCTGGCTCCTGTTCATCTGACCTCTGCTTCTTGGGACTTGAGCTAGCAGCTTACCTGTGATCTTGTCTGCTGATCTTGGTATTCATCCATCTTCACAGCCTGTGAGCAAGAGCCCTCCTCTCTGACCTACCAATCTTGGGTTCTCCAGCACCTGTGGCTACGTGAATCAGGAGAAGCCTCTATCCTGACTCAAAGACTTGGGACATTCCAGCCTCTACAACCACATGAGTCATTTATTTTATATAAATTCTCTCTCTCTTTCTCGCTCTATCTCTATTTATATATATATATATATGTATACACTTTACTGATTTTGCTTCTCTAAAGAACCCAGTCTAAGACACTTCCCTAATATCATGAAAGACTAGAAGTCTTCCATTCAAGAAGCTCAGCAAACCCCATACCAGATAGACCCTGAAACAAAGACACCAAGACATATCGTAATGAAAATTTCCAAAATCAAAGACAAAAAGAATTCTGAGAGCAACTTGTAAAAAACAAAATATCACCTATAAAGGGGCATCAGTAAGACTAAGCTCTGATTTCTTGGCAGAAACCATGCAGGCAAGAAGGTAGTGGGGTGACGTATATGAAACCCTGAAAGAAGAGAATTGCCAACCAAGAATCACATATCCAGCAAAATTGTCTATCAAATATGATGACAAAATAAGGACATTCCCAGATAAACAGAAATTAAGGGAATTTGTAAAAACCAGACCAACTTTACAAGAAATATTAAAGGGAGTCATTCAGACAGAGAACCAATGACATCAAAAACAGCCTGAGATTAAGACACATGACAGCATCACCCGGATACCAACCCAGACAAAGAATTCTCAAGTGTAAAATAAAGCTGCAAAACTGAAAACAGGGAACCAGAGATGTCAGTCTGTAAATGATGACAATTTAAAAAAAGAGAGAAGGGGGAATAAATGGCATAGTTATAGAATTTCCATCTGAAGAGAAAGCCAAGGCAATATTAAGATAGACTATTTTAAACTTAGGAAAAGAAAGATAAACTTCAGAGTAGCCACAAAGAAAATTAATAAATCTACTCACTGAAATAAAGAAGAAAATTAAAAAGACTCAGCAAACATAAAATCAACAACAACAAAGGAAACAAAAAGAAAATCCATAAACAAAAATAACTAAGCACAGAAAATTAAATAGAACAAAGAAACCATTAACACCACAATAAAAAGCATAACAAAATGGTAACAGTAAATTCATACCTATCAATAATCACACTGAATGTAAATTGTTTAAGTGCACCAGTCAAGAGACAGAGAGTGGCAAATTGGATAAAAAAATTATCCATCAATATGTTGCCTACAAGAGACACACTTTAGACACAAAGACATAAATAGGTTAAAAATCAAAGGATGGAAAAAATATGTATCACACAAGCAGTAACCAAAAGAGAGCAGGTGTGGCAATAATAATCTCTGATAAAATAGACTGTAAGTCAAAATCCATTATTAGAGACAAGGAAGGGCATTATATAATGATCAAAGGATCAATCCACCGAGAGGACATAACCATAATAAATATTTATGCACCCAATGACAGAGCTCCAAAATACATAAAACAAACTCTAACAGAATTGAAAAGAGAAATAGACAGCTCTACAATAATAGTAGGAGACTTTAGCACTCCACTTTCTATGATGTACAGAACAACTAGAAAGAAACTCAACAAAGATACAGAAGATCTAAATAACACAATCAACCAACTTGATCTGATAGACATATTCAGAACATACCACCCAACAGCAACACAGTACATATTCTTCTCCAATGCACATGGATCATTCTCCAGAATAAACCATGTATTAGGACACAAAGCAAGCCTCAATAAATTCAAAAACATCAAAATAATACGAAGATCTTCTCTGATCATAACACTATAAAACTAGAAATCAATAACAGAAAGAACAAGGAAAAAATTAAATACAAAAATTGAATGACATCTTACTTAAAAACTATTGGGTAATAGAGGAAATTTAAAAATTCTTAGAAATAAATGAGAATGAAAACACAACATACCACAACGTTTGCGACACAGCAAAAGCAGTGCTCAGAGAATTTATGCACATATCAAAAAAGAAGAAAGAGCTAAAATAGCTTATCCCTACAACACGAAAAAATAGAAAAAGAGCAGCAAAAGAAGTCCACAGTCTCCAGAAAAAGGAAAATAATAAAGATCAGAACAGAAATAAATGAAATAGAAAACAGAAAAACAATAGAAAGAAATCAACAAGACTAGAAGTTGGTTCTTTCAGAGGATCAATAAAAATGACAAACCACTGGCCAAAATCACAAAGGAAAAAAATGAGAAGATGCAAATAACCAAAATAAGAAATAACAGAACCAGCTGAGATAAAAAGGATCATAACAGAACATTATGAAAAATTTTACTTCAACTAATTTGAAAACCTAGAAGAACCGGACAAATTTCTAGAAACACACTACCTACCTAAACTAACACAAATTGTTGTTGCTGTTGTTAGGTGCCATCGAGTTGGTTCCAAGTCAGAGTGATCCTATGAAAATTTGAACAGACCCATAACAAAAGAAGAAATTGAAGATGTCATTAAAAAAAAAGTCAACAAAAAAGTCCTGGCCCAGACAGCTTCTCTGGAGGATTCTACCAAACATTCAGAGAAGAGTTGACATCAATCCTACTTAAACTATTCCAGAACATAGAAAAGGAAGGAATACCCTCTAATTCATTCTATGAAGCCAGCATAACTCTGATACCAAAGCTAAGCAAAGACACCATTAAAAAAAGGAAATTATAGACCAATATCCCTCCTGAATACAGATGCAAAAATTCTCAACAAAATTCTAGCCAACAGAATTCAACAGCATATCAAAAAAAGTAATATATCATGATCAAGTGGACTTCACACCCAGGATGCAACGATGGTTCAAAATGAGAAAATCAATCAACGTAATTCTCCACATAAATAAAACAAAGGAAAGGAATCACATGATCATCTCAATCAACACAGAAAAGGCATTTGATAAAATCTAACACCCTTTCCTGATAAAAACTCTCAGCAAAATAGGAATAGAAGGGAAATTTCTCAACATAATTAAGGGCATACATGCAAAACCAAAAGTCAACATTACTCTCAACAGAGAAAGATTGAGAGCATTCCTCTTGAGAATGGGAATGAGACAATGATGCCCTTTATCCCCACTCTTATTCAATATTAAACTAGAAGTTCTAGCTACAGCAATAAGGCAAGAAAGGGAAATAACAGCTATTCAAATTGGAAAGGAAGAAGTAAAACTATCCTTATTCACAGATGACATGATCTTATACATAGAAAATCCCAGAGACTCCACAAGGAAGTTACTTGAACTTATAGAAGGATGCTGCAGCAAAGTGACAGGGTACAAGAGCAACACACAAAAATCAGCTGGCTTCCTCTACACTAACAAGGAGGACTCTGAAAAGGAAATAAAGAAATCAATACCATTTACAATAGCCCCCAAAAGGATAAAATACCTAGGAATAAACCTAACTAGGGATGTAAAAGACTTATACAAGGAAAACTATAAAACACTACTGCAAGAAACTACAAGAAATCTACATAAATGGAAAAAACATTCCATGCTCATGGATTGGAAGACTTAAAATTGTTTAAATGTCAATGCTATCAAAAGAGATCTATAGATACAATGCAATTCTAATCCAAACTGCAATATCATTCTTTAATGAAATGGAAAAAAACTAATCTCCAACTTTATATGAAAGGAAGGAGGCCCTGAATAGCTAAAGCACTACTGAAGAAGAAGAACAAAGTAGGTGGCCTCTCACTTCATGATCTCAAAACTTACTCTACAACCATGGTAATCAAAACAGGCTGGTACTGATTCAATGACAGACACAATTACCAGTGGAATAGAATTGAGAACCCGGAAGTAAATCCATCCATCTATGGGCAGCCGATCTTCTATAAAGGGTCAAAGTCCATTCAATGGGGAAGAAACAATCTCTTTAACAAATGGTGGTGACAAAACTGGATATCCATATGCAGAAAAATGAATCAGGAGTCATACCTCACAGGACTATGCACAAAGACTAACTGAAAATAGATCAAACACCTAAATGTTAAATCTAAAACTATAAAATTCCTGAAATATAACATAGGGTCAAAAATAAGGGAGCTAATTTTTGGCATGAATAGTCTATCAAAAAAAAAATAAAAATGCATGAACAACAGAAGATAAATTAGAAAACTTGGACCACCTAAAAATTAAATACTTACGCTCATCAAAAAATTTTACCAAGAGAGTAAAAAGAGAACCTAGCATCTGGGAAAAAAATCTTTGGGAACGACGTATCTGATAAGGGTTTAATCTCTAAAATATATAGAAAACTTCAACAACTCAACAATAAAAAGACAATCCGATCAAAAAATGGTCAAAGGACATGGAAAGACACTTCACCAAAGAGGACATTCAGGCAGTCAACAAATACATGAAAAGATGCTCGCAATCATTAGCCATTAGAGAGATGTAAATCAAAACTACAATGGGACACCATCTCAACCCTGCAAAACTGGCAACAATCAAAAAACAGAAAACAACAAATGTTGGTGAGATTTGAGGAGACTGGAACTCTTATACATTGCTGGTGGGATTGTAAAATGGTACAACCACTATGGAAAACAGTATGGCACTTAATCAAAAAGCTATGAATAGAAATACCTTATGATTCAGCAATCCCACTCCTAGGTATATATCCTAGAGATATATGAGCAGTGATAAGAATAGACATATGCACACCTATGTTCATTACAATATTATTCACAATAACAAAAAGATGGAAATAACATAAGTACTAGTCAACATATAAATGGGTAAACAAATTGTGGTACATACATACAATGGAATACTTGTTGTTGTTGTTGGTAGGCACCACCGACTTGGTTCCAACTCACAGTGACCCTATGTACAACAAAACAAAACACTGCCCAGTCCAGTGCCATCCTCACAATCGTTATGCTTGAGCTCATTGTTGCAGCCACCGTGTCAATCCATCTCATTCAGGGTCTTCCTCTTTTTCACTGACCTTCACTTTACCAAGCATGATGTCTCCAGGCACTGGTTCCTCCTGATAACATGTCCAAAGTACATGAGACAAAGTCTATCTCGCCATTCATGCTTCCAAGGAGCACTCTGGCTGTACTTCTTCCAAAATAGATTTGTTCGTTCTTTTGTCAGTCCACGGTATATTCAATAGTCTTCTCACCACCATAATTCAAAGGCATCAATTCTTCTTCTGTCTGCCTCATTCATTGTCCAGTTTCTCATGTATATGAGGCAATTGAAAACACCATGTCTGGGGTCAGGTGCACCTTATTCTTCAAGGTGACATCTTTGCTTTTGAACACTTTAAAGAGGTCTTCTGCAGCAGATTTGCCCAATGCAATACATTGTTTGATTTCTTGACTGCTGCTTCCATGGGTGTTGATCGGGGATCCAAGTAAAATGAAATCCTTGACAACTTCAATCTTTTCTCCATTTATCATGATGTTGCTTATTGGTCCAGTTGTGAGGATTTTTGTTTTCTTGTGTTGAAGTGTAATCCATACTGAAGGCTGTAGTCTCTGATCTTCATCAGTAAGTGCTTCAAGTTCTCTTCACTTTCAGCAAGCAAGGTTGTGTCATCTGCATAACACAGGTTGTTAATGAGTCTCCCTCCAATCCTGATGCCATGTTCTTCTTTACGTAGTCCAGCTTCTCAGATTATTTTCTCAGCATACAACCCTGACGCACACCTTTCCTGACTTCAAACCACACAGTATCTCCTTGTTCTGCTTGAACAACTGCCTCTTGGTCTATGTACAGGTTCCTCATAAGTACAATGAAGTGTTCTGGAATTCCCATTCTTCTCAATGTTATGCGTAATTTGTTATGATCCACACAGTCGAATGCCTTTACATAGTCGATAAAACATAGGTAAACATCTTTCTGGTATTCTCTGCTTTCAGCCAAGAGCCACTTGACATCAGCAGTGATATCCCTTGTTCCACATCCTCTTCTGAGTCTAGCTTGAATTTCTGGCAGTTTTCTGTCGATGTACTGCTGCAACCGCTTTTGAACGATCTTCAGCAAAATTTTACTTGCGTGTGATACTAACGATATTGTTTGATAATTTCCAAATTTGGTTGGATCACCTTTCTTTGAAATAGGGATAAATATGGATCTCTTCCAGTTGGTTGGCCAGGTAGCTGTCTTCCAAATTTCTTGGCATAGATCAGTGAGCACTTCCAGTGCTGTATCCATTTGCTGAATAATCTCAATTGGTATTCCATCAATTCCCGAAGCCTTGTTTTTTGCCAATGTCTTCAGTGCAGTTTAGACTTCTTCCTTCAGTACCATTGGTTCTTTATCATATGCTACCTCCTGAAATGGTTGAACGTCAACCAATTCTTTTTGGTACAGTGACTCTGTGTATTCCTTCCATCTTCTTTTGATACTTCCTGCGTCATTCAGTATTTTGCCCATAGAATCCTTCACTATTGTAACTCGAGGTTTGAATTTTTTCTTCAGTTCTTTCAGCTTGAGAAATGTTGAGCGTGTTCTTCCCTTTTCATTTTCTAATTCCAGGTCTTTGCACATGTCATTATAATACTTTACTTTGTCTTCACAAGTCGCCCTTTGAACTCTTCTGTTCAGCTCTTTTACTTAATCATTTCTTCTATTTGCTTTAGCTACTCGACATTCAAGAGCAAGTTTCAGAGTCTCTTCTGACATCCATTTTAGTCTTTTCTTTCTTTCCTGTCTTTTTAATGATCTTTTGCTATCTTCATGTATGATGTCCTTGATGTCATTCCACAACTTGTCTGGTCGTCCATCATTAGTGTTAAATGCACTAAATCTATTCCTGAGATGGTCTGTAAATTCAGGTGGAATATACTCAAGGTTGTACTTTAGCTCTCGTGGACTTGTTTTAATTTTCTTCAGCTTCAACTTGAACTTGCATATTAGAAATTGATGTTCCGTTCTGCAGCCAGCCCCTGGGCTTGTTTTGACTGATGATATTGAGCTTTTCCTTTGTCTCTTTACACAGATTTGATTCCTGTGTATTCCATCAGGCAAGGTCTACATGTATAATTGCCATTTATGTTCTTGAAAAAAGGTATTTGCAATGAAGAAGTCATTTGTCTTGCCAATGCAGCAAACTTCATTGTTGTCTTATTTTAAGAGATTGGCACAGTCACCACAACCTTCATCAACCATCACCCTGATCAGTCAGCAGCCATCAACATCAAGGCAAGACCCTCCACCAGCAAAAAGATTACAAGTTGCTGAAGGCTCAGATGATGGTTAGCACTTTTTAGCAATCAAGTATTTTTTAAATAAGGTATATACATGCTTTTTTTAGACACAATGTTATTGCACACTTAGAAGACTACAGTATAGTGTAAACATAACTTTTAGATGCACTAAGAAAACAAAACAAAAAAAAAGAAATCATTGGTCTTGCAAAACTCTATCGTGTGATCTACGGCATCATATCTACGACCAAGGCCATATTTTCTAACTACTGATCCTTCTTCCTTGTTTCCAACTTTCGCATTCCAATCGCCAGTAATTATCAATGCATCTTGATTGCATGTTTGATCAATTTCAGAATGCAGAAGTTGGTAAAAGTCTTCAATTTCTTTATCTTTGGTCTTAGTGGTTGGTGCATAAATGTCTTATTAACTGGGACATAATAAATAACCAATAAATGTTAGCTCTTATTTTCCCATCTAATTCTTAATGAATTTTGCTGATTAGGTATTCTTTCAGTATTTCATCTGACCTTGTTTCCTCTTACAGCAGCCAATAATAACTTCTATAACAATCCCTTACATGATTGAAAGTTTTTCTTCTTCATGTTTTAATCACTGAGCTTCTTCTTTTCTACTGTTCCTTTGTCATTTATGCAATTTACTTGAAAATAAGAAGTACAAAAGTAGACTCAGTACTGAATTAAAAGACTGATAAACATTCAGTATAATAGGAAATTTACTATAATTCCAGCTATAATAAATCTTACTCCACTTGAAATGTCCAAGTTCAATATTTGCTTTTATAATAAACCAACTCATATTTGGCTAATAGTCCTTCATGACCCTCATGTCTTGCTATTTCTAGCATGTCATTCCCCTTGCAGTTGTTTTCTCACTGCTGTGTATTTCCTTGTGGTTGATCTGGGGTAAATGTTTACAATATGTTCCATATAAAATAAAAGACTTATTTTAGATACCTGCCTTAGATGCCTCTGAAACAAAATATCAAAAAGAGAAGTCTTTCAAATGTAAAGTTTTGTTAGCATTGATATAACAATATCATCTTTACAAATATGTATAACTCTTGGATATGATGAAGAGAAATGCTACTGAATTATGTGTGCATGTTATATGTTGGTTCAGAAAAGAAGGTATTGCTAAAATAACAACACTACTTAGATGAGATGAGTGAAAAATATAAAAATTGTCTAAGTATTTCAGAGGTCTTGTGAAGCAGCCCTGGTGGCGCAATGTTTAAAGCACTGGGCTGCTAACCCAAAAGTCGGTGGTTCTAACCCACCAGCGGCACCTCAAGAGAAAGATGTGGCAGTCTGCTTCTGTAAGGATTACAGCCTTGGAAACCCTATGGAGCAGTTCTACTCCATCCTGTAGGGTCACTCTGAGTCAGAATTGACTCAGTGGCAACAGGTTTTGTTTTGGTTTTGGTGTCCTTTAGGAGTTTTGTGATAATTTCTTTGAGCAGTTTCTCATGATAACTTTAATAATGTCATCTTTGTAAATAAGGCTGCATGGGAAAATAGAAAGAGCCCTGGCCTGGAAATCAGGTGCTGAATTACTTAGACAACTTTTATATTTTTCACTGATTATCTATGCAGCCTCAAACAAGTCATAGGTTCTCTCTGAACCTCAGTTCCCTCATTCTTCACATGGACTTTTGTAGTTTTGATATCCTAAGCAGGACTGATACAGCTAAGTTTAGCCACATTCAAGGATTTCAAAACTCTTTTACAATACTGTGCTCATGGCAGTAAGGTACTTGGGGCATTCTCCAAACAGCACCTGTGCCAGCACCTTCGCTTGGCAGACTGGCAGGTGACATCTGAGCTGTGTCTGTGTGACGCCCCTCTGAACCATGGCTGTACAATCTACTTTTATGTATCAGAAGAGTACCTTTCTGGTATCTTGAAAATGTGCTTCAGCTACTTGGAAATATGACAGTAGCAACATCTGTTAATAAATATCTAAAGAAAATATCTCAGAATTTTTGATGATCAAATGGCAGAGTCCTGTTGTTGTTGTTAGGTGCCATCGAGTCAGTTCTGACTCATAGCGACCCTATGCACAACAGAATGAAACACTCCCTGGTCCTGTGCCATTCTCACAATCGTTGTTATGCTCGAGCCAATTATTGTGGCCACTGTGTCAATCCATTTCATTCAAATTCTTCTTCTTTTTCACTGACCCTCTACTTTACCAAGCATGATGTCCTTCTCTAGGGACTGGTCCCTCCGGTTAACATGTCCAAAGTATGTGAGATGAAGTCTTGCCATGGTTGCTTCTAAGGCGCACTCTGGCAGTACTTCTTCCAAGACAGATTTGTTCGTTCTTTTGGCAGTCCATGGTATATTCAATATTCTTCGCCAACACCATAATTCATGATTAGTCTTTAAAGTGACATCTTTACTTTTAAACACTTTAAAGAGGTATTTTGCAGCAGATTCGTCCAATGCAATGCGTCGTTTGATTTCTTGACTGCTGCTTCCATGGGTATTGATTGTGGATCCAAGTAAAATGAAATCCTTATTAACTTCAATCTTTTCTCCATTTATCATGATGTAGAGTCCTAGAGATCATTTAAAAACCCTTCCTCCAAACACATTCCTCATTTTCCATGTAAGACAACATTTCCACAGCAGGCTGGAGGTGGAGTAAGACTGGAACCCAGATTGCTTATCTCCTAAGAAGGTGGAATTTTCACTAAACCATGCTAAAAACTAGTTGCTATCAATTCGATTCCAACTCATGGTGACCTCACGTGTGTCAGAGTAGAGCTGTGCTCCATAGCGTTTTCAACGGCAGAATTTTCAGAAGTAGATCATCAGTACTTTCTTCCGGAGATCTTTACATGGACTTGAACCTCCAACCTTTTGGTTAGCAGTTGAGCGCATTAACCATTTGCACCACTTTGTCCAAATATATCACAGTGTCAATATCAGGAGTTTTAGCACTAATATAAACATAAATAATAAAAAATTATGTTCATAAGGCTGTATAGTGTATAAGCAACTTATGCCTTTATCATTTCATTTTTACCACAGAGTGTTGAAACTTGAAAGGGTTAAGTGTCTTGCCCAGTGTCACTCGGCCAGGTGGTAAAAGAGCCAGCCCTGGACGCTGGCTCCTCTGATTCCTGGTCTTTATGTTTCCAGGACTCAGACCTGCCAGCCATCAAATAGGTTGATTACCAAGGAATGAAGTAGACCTTCCCCCTGCCTCTGCCTTCGGAATGATGAACCTGAAAAGGGCTGGTCCAGTTGGCAACACACTCCCAGCTATTCACATGTTTTAATCTACTAATATCAACACTATAATTAGGTTTACTTTTAGGAAACTCCTGAATAGGAAACCAACCAGAAGCCAGATGTTCCAGCTGATTTTTTTTTTTTTTTTTGGTTCTCTAAAATAGCTCATTACCAAAAAAATAAATAAACCAAACCCATTCCCATCAAATCGATTCTGACTCATAGTGACCCTATAGGACAGAGTAGAACTAATGGCCTCATAGTTTCCATTGAGTGCCTGGTGGATTTGAACTGCCGACCTTTTGGTTAGCAGCCGTAGCTCTTAACCACTACGCCACTAGGGTTTCCAAACTAGCTCATTGCTGCACATTTAATCATGTTAATACACAATATGAATGGGTGGTTCACACAGGTAAAAACAGTAGTTAAACCATTTTTCCATCCATTTTTTTTTCTCACATGACACAGATAATTCCTTACATTTACAGTAAGAAGCTATGGCATAGTGGGCAAGCATGAGGGCTCTAGTGATAGATGTTGGCGTTCAAATCATCTTGTTGTTTACTAGTTGTGTGACCTTGGGCGACACTCTTCATTCTCATAATGAAGATAAAATTGTAGCAGATACATCATAAAATTAAGAAAATTAAATGTGATGATACCTATAAAGGGCTTAAGCTTGTACCAAGCACACAACAGATGTTAGATATTAGTATTTATGCAACAGGATGTCACATGCACTTCATTTTACAGAGAAACTGAGGTTAGTGATTTTCCTAAACCTGTGAAGCCTGAAGTGGCCTTAAGGAAGCTTGTTTGCTGAAACCTTATTAAAGATTACCTGATATCAGGCTGAGACCAAAGACAAGAAGAGGAGAGAGAAGAGGAGGAGTAACAGACTAGCTGAGTGGGCGGCATTTCTGAGGGACCATGTGAGAGAGCACTAAGCTGAATGTCACCACCTTCACACTTTTGCAATATTTAATAAGCCAGCAAGTGACTTGGCTTACCCTCAAAGTGTGACAACCACAGAAGAGTCAGATAAAATGGAGAGACACATTTTATGCTATTCATTAAGACAGCTTCTAAGCAAAAGGCCTGATGTGTTTAAGTCTCTGCCAGAATTTGATGTAATGAATCTGTTAAAATTTGAGTGCACTTAGTCATAAGAACACAATCTTATATTCTTAAGAGGTCTGTAAGTTAGTAATACTCTTAGCTGATAATAAGAAAAAAAATTCAACTAACCTATCTATTGTGAATGGTAAGTTGGTGGTGGTGGTGTTGGTCGGTGGTGGATTGTTTCTTTTCAATCCATCAGTGAGGCAAGTCCATTAGTTAACCATCTTGGATTTCATGATATCAAACTGCTATAAAAATATCTAAAAACTTATTCTCAATTTCTGGTCTTATCACTGAGCAGTGACAGTTTGTCAACTGGCACATACTACTTACATTTTGAGTACTGTTGGCATAACTATATGGGCATTTATTGTTGACTTCTAAGAAATCCAGGTGTGCTCCCAGGGTTAATTTGGGGACTCAATTGTTGTTAACAAAGACCCAGGTTTGGGGGATTTTTGTTTGGTTTTGCTTTTATCATTCCACTTTGCCTTCTGCAGATGATTGGGTTTTGTCTTCAAGCTTGTAATCTCATGGGCACAAACTGCCAGAGCCCCAAGTATCAGCTCCTCATGCAATATTATCAAAAGCAGAAAAGAAAGAAAGAGGATAAAATGGTTTCCTCCTCATATGGTTCTGTCTGTACTCAGAGAAGAAAATCTTGTCTAAAAGCTCCCCAAACCTTTCACATCTCATCCTAAGTTGGGTCACAAGCCTGCCCCTATACCAAACGTGCAAAGGAGAATGGCATTGCTATGGTTGGATGAGACTAATGACGATCCAATCCCTTGGGCCTCAACAATACACTGCCACCGGGATAAACACAGGGTCTTCAGCAAGGATGAACAAGGAATGGCTGTTGGGTAAGAAAGGAAGTACTGCCATAGAAGTCTCAGTTCTGTCCAAACCACAAGAGGCTTAAAGATGGTTGCCTTCAGTGACTATGTGGCATTATGGAAAACAGATAAAGGATTCATTCAAATTTTTGACTATAGTATGGGCTTCTTATCTATTGTGGGATAGGTATCTGGAAATAGAAACTGCTGGAATTCAAAAACTACCATAAGACAGGGTAGTGTAGTACTATGAGCATGGACTCTAAAGATATTTTGGGTCTGAAACTCAGCTCTTCATTCATTACCTTTACAGACTTTAGCAAGTCCTTGTTTGTGAAAAAGGGCTTATAACAAAACTCTTCTCATAGATGTGTTGTGAGGATTTAAAAAACAATGTAAACACCCCAAAAAAGCTAGCATTAATCCAAAAAACACAAAATAATAAATGCTGGAGAGGTTGTGGAGAGACTGGAACACTTATACACTGTTGGTAGGAATGTAAAATGATACAACCACTTTGTAAATCGATTTGGTGCTTCGTTAAAAAGCTAGAAACCGAAGTACCGTACGATCCAGCTATCCTGCTCCTTGGAATATATCCTAGAGAAATAAGAGCCGTCACACGAATAGATATATACACACCCATGTTCATTGCAGCACTGTTCGCAATAGCAAAAAGATGGAAACAAACCTAGGTGCCCATCAACGGGTGAATGGATAAATTATGGTATATCCACACAATGGAATACTACACAATGATAAAGAACAACGATGAAGCTGTGAAACATCTTATAACATGGAGGAAGCTGGAGGTCATTATGCTGAGTGAATTTAGTCAGTCACAGAAGGACAAATATTGCAGAAGACCACTATTATAAGAACTCAAGTTTTAAACACAGAAGAAAACATTCTTTGATGGTTCCGAGGGTGGGGAGGGAGGGTGAGGGTTATTTACTAACTAGATAGTAGATAAGAATTATCTTAGGTGAAGGGAAGGACAGGGGAAGTCAGCACAACTGGACTAAATCAAAGCTAAGAAGTTTCTGGAATACAAACACTTTGAGGGACAGAGTAGCAGGGGTAGGGGTCTGGGGAACATGCCTTCAGGGGACATCTAGGTCAACTGACATAACAAAGCTTATTAAGAAAGTGTTCTGCATCCTAGTTTGGTGAGCGGCGTCTGGGGTCTTAAAAGCTTGCAAGCGCCCATCTAAGGTGCATCAATTGATCCCAACCACCTGAAGTAAAGGAGAATGAAGAACACCAAAGACACAAAGGAAGTATTTTCCCAAGAGACAGAAAGGTCCACATAAGCCAGAGACTTCATCAGCCTGAGACCAGAAGAACTAGATGGTGCCTGGCTACCACCAATGACCGCCCTGACAGGGAACACAACAGAGAGTCCCTGATGGAGCAGGAGAAATGTGGGGTGCAGAATTCAAAATCTAGTAAGAAGGCCAGACTTAACGGTCTGACTGAGACTGGAGGAACCCCAGAAAGCATGGCCCCTGGATTCTCTATAAGCCCAGAACTAAAACAAATTCTGAAGCCAACTCTTCAAAGATTAGACTGGATTGTGGGACATAAAGTGATACTTGTGAGTAGTGTGCCTCTTAGCTCAAGTTGAAGATACAAGAGGCTAAACGGGCAGCTTCTCTCTGGAGGTGAGATGAGAAGGCAGAGAGGGTTAGAAGCTGGTTGAATGGACATGGGGAATTGGGTGGAAAGGAGGAGTGTGCTGTCACAGTATGGGGAGAGCAGTTAGGGTAAGATAACAATGTATGTATAAATTTTTGTATGGGGGAAGAAAACAAAACAATGTAAAGCTGTTAAAACAAGTCTTGGAGTGTGGTTGTTGTTGTTGCTAGGTGCTGTCAAGTCAGTTCCAACTCATGGCTACCCTATGTACAACAAAACACCCAGTCCTGTGCCATCCTCAGAATCGTTGCTATGTTTGAGTCCATTGTTGAAGCCTACTGTGGTAGGCCCTAAATAAATGTGGTAGACCCTAAATAAATCTTTATTATTATTGCTAAGTGGTGACTGGGACCAATTTTGAGTTTCTATATACCCCAGAGCCAATGTTAGAGAATCAGGAAATCTTGCGAATTTGAAGATACCTAGGACAGTTTCTGGGACTTGTTTCACATAAACACAGTTATGGATTGAATTGTATCCACCTCAGATATGTGTTGGAGTCCTGACCCCTACAGCTGTGGATGTAATCCCATTTGGGAATAGGGTTTTCTTTGTTATGTTAATGAGGCTATATGAGTGTAGGGTGTGTCTTAAACCTAATCACTTCTGAGTGGTATAAAGAGTAGCATAGACACAGAAGCAAGCACAAACAGGGGAAGGTAGACGTCACCTGAGGAGACAAAGACTTCCCCCAAAGCTGACAGAGGGACAGAGCCCTTCCCTAGAGCCGATGCCCTGAATTTGGACTTCTAGCTTCCTGAACTGTGAGAAAATAAACTTATCTTCTTTAAAGCTACCCACTTGTGGTATTTCTGCTACAGCAGCACTAGGAAACTAAGACAGGTGCAATAAAAGAAAGAGTGAGCATGAAGAGAAAACTTTTATGGGCTACACATGTGTCTTCTCAGAGATAAATGTTGAGGCACTCACTCTGAACCAATGGGTATTCAGTGTACCCAAATATGTCTCAGGGTCAAGCAAAAAACCAAGAAGCTAGCAGTGTGAAGTTACAGGCTCTTACATAGTCTTGCTTCCCCTAAGTCACTTCAGGGGCAAATCTGAAGACGTTCTGGTAAGAGCTGTGGAACACCAAAGCCGTAAACTGTCCTTAGAGGTGGTGCTGAAATTGTGACGCTGAGCTGTCTGCCTACCAAGGAGCTATTCCAGGAAGCAAAAGACTCTGGAATGACCCAGAGGACCTTTCAAGAGCTGCCGACAGGAGCAACTGGGAGTTACCACGGCCAATAGAAAATGTTGCTGAAGTCACTGGGTGCAACACTATAGACAGCAACAGTCACCAGGAGCTGGGGTCATTGGTATCCTCTGTCGCTGAGGGCCATGATCCACTAAAGCCAGCCAATGGCATCAATAACAATTTCTAAAAGGCAATGCTGGGAATTGCCAATGGAACTGATCCTCACTGTTCGAAGCAGCTTACCCTAGGTGGGTGGAACTGGGAGATCTTATTGCTCAGAAGTCTCTGGCCCTCTTCACCATCAATTCAGGGGATCAAAATGCTGGTCACTGAATAGCAAGCTGTAGAGAGAACAGCATGGGCTCGGAGTCAGAAGACCTGGATGTGAGTTCTGGATTTTCCATTCTGTGACCTTGGGTAAGTCCCTTGAACTTTCTGAGCTTCAGGGGAATTAAGGAGCCAATGTATATGAAAATGCTTTATAATATATAAAGTACCAGGGAAATTTAAAACATTGTTATTTTTATTTTTTCATTATATTCCTCAGTGAAAAGCAAACAATTTTGCACAAGAAAACCTGATGGGAATATAGTCCCAGAAAAACCTGGGTGGGGGCCCAAGCCAGTTTTGGAAACCTGCAACAGGAACCTAGCCCAAAGGATGAGGTTTGGAGAATGAGAGTCTCACTAATGAATAGGATCAGATTCGAATTTGTGATCTCCAGTCCTTGGGCCTCTGCGTAAATGTGGTACAAGTTGTCAGCTGCTTAATGTGCTGAAATCCCATTTTCCTTCAGATGAAAAAACCCCTGAAAGTTTTCCTGAAGAGGGTTTTTTAGGGAAAATCTAAGCATAATATAGCTGTGGTTTATCTTCTGTCAGTATAGTCCCTTCCAAAGTTCTTCGGGAAAACCAGAAGGCAGCACTAATTCAGCAGTTGGGAGAGAAGGACATATTACAAGATGCAATCACAGCTCCTGTGTTAAGTCGGACACCCTTTTGATATGTGTAGACAGTGCTCTGTGAGGGAGGCCATGTTTCTCTGGCCTTCACCACTAGTCTTGTGGATTTCCTACACGGAGTCACGCTACTACCGCCTTCTCCCTTACCTTTGGCACCATCCTCTGTTTTGGCCACTAGTGGTGCTTCTGACAGACTCCATCTGCCTATCCACTTTGAGTTTTCACGGCACTGACATCCAGGATTCAAAGCTATTCAATCTACTGTCAACAGAGTCTTCCATAAAAGAAAAAACAAAAAGTCAAGAAGTGAAAGAATCAAAACACTATCTAAAATGAAACAGAGAAATAGCATTTTTTGGTCTTATTTTTAAATAGAGCTTTCCATCCCCCGTGTGTTTATTCTATAATTAGAAAGTGTGCTGTAGAAAGGGTGTTATGATCACCCTCTAAAAATCTTGTTTTTGTAAAACTGAATTTACCACATGATATTAATTTCTGGAAAGAAAAAAAAAAAAACCAGGAAAACAACTACAGCACAAAGAGTTCTGCAATGCAGTACTATGGGGTTTCAAAGGCACGAGGAACGGGCTTTGAAAAAAAGTCTATTAATGTGTTCAGGCATGAAAGTGATGAAATTGTTTAGTTCAAGTCCTCACTGACTCTTGCCTAGACTATTGCAATAGACTCTGAATTGATGATCCTCCTTTCATTTTTTTCCCCTCCTCTGATTGAATCTCAAGAATCACTGTCCTGAATTCCAAGTTTGTTCATGCCCTTACTCTCGTCAAAACCATTTAGTAGACCCTCATTACCTACAGAACTAAGTTCTGCCCCAAAACTCAGTATTATATGCTCCCTTAGTTGTTTTCAACAGGCACGATACTGCCTTCCCAGGGGGTGTTCGGAAATGTCGGGGGGATTCCAGTTGTCACAATGACAGTGGAGTACTACTGGCTTTTTGAAGGCTGACACCAGGGATATACACTTCTTGAGATAAACTAGAGGGTGCTATGTGACAAAGAATCATCCTCCCAAAATACCAATAGCACACCCATTGGGAAACTCTGAAACTAACTTTCTAACTTTATTTTCTACCCCTTCTGTTCACATATCCAACACTCCAACCACTCTGACTAGCCCCATTTCTGATCTCCGTGGCTCTGCTCAAGCTAGTTCTAGTCTGAAATGTCCTTCCTAAATGCGCCAATCTTTGTGACCCTCAATCCTTCAAAACCCAGAATAAACTATTCCTATCCTCCAGTCAACATTAATCTCTCCCATCTCAGTGGTCCCACATCACTTTGCTTATACTTCTTCTTTAGCACATATTATATTCTGTCTTATGCTATTGTTGCTCGTATTATTCTTATTTCCACTAACAAATAATATATAATACATTTCTTGAGGGTTGGAACTACCTTATTTGGTTTTATATACCCTAAATACCGAGCACAGTGCCTGGCGCTTAGTAGATTTATTAAATTTAATTGAATTAAACTTGCTATTTTTATGATTTTTTCTATGAATTATGTATGGTAGCAGTCTACATTTTTGAAAAGAAAACTACCAGCAGATGTAATATTTAAAATCATATTTATTCGTTCTTCATAGGCAAAAATCTGTATGAAAAAATTGCAAAAATGGTTGGTTTCCTGCCCCGTAATTCAGAGTTAAATCCTTTCAAAAGGAACAGCCAAAAGGAGTTAGCCTTCCAAAAGTCACAAAGAAAAGGAAAATGAAATTTTTTGGTGTTACCCCGTGAGATCTTTGTGTATACATGGCTCCCCAAATGACTAAACTTTACAAATTTCCTTGAATTTAATTCAACTTTCCAAAAAAAAAAAGATTTTTTTTAAGTCACCTTTGGACTGGGATGACACATGGAAAATTTCAACTCAAAGTATGATTTTTTTTTTCCTAGGAAGTTGTGAGCAAATGAAAACAAGGTTTGGCGGGAACGTTTTACCACCTCTATCATTGGACGCGTCTCTGCCAGGGCCATACTTGTTGATGAGACATTTGGCAAAAGACCTGCTGCAGAAATATAGTCTGTGCCTTTATTTTGCTGGAGATTTTCTCCATAAAGATTTTCTTTTCCAGTTACAAAGCTCTCCCGAGAGGGACATAGCTGCTTTTTGGAAACCTGTGAAGTGTTGGCAAGTCTTGCCCTGTTTACCATGGAAACTTGTACTTGGATAGAATTGTAGTGTATGACCTGGTACAAACATAGATGGATGTTTGATGCCTGCTGTTTTCTCTTCATGTTGATTTGGAAACTATAAATCACACAACCAGATCAAGTAACTTTGACCTTTCCAAGTCATTCATTCATCATGGCATAGGGTCATACCTGCATAGACTTGAAACTACATTGATAGATGACAGAACATATGTTATGACTGAGATTTATGGGTTTGGTTTGGATTAATTTGCATATGGTTGTCTGAAAAGAGAATAGATTATTTGTAAGAATGGATGATTTAATGTCTGCTTATCTACTGTTTTTTCTTAGGGAGTTCTAAAATATCATATGGCTTCAAGATTGCATTGACAGGTTTTTTGATTTGTTTTTGTTTTTTTTTTAATGAGAAAAAGAAATTCACTAGCCTGCTTGCAAGCAAATATTATCTGCTTTCCTCTAAAAAACTGTTTAAAGCATCTGGCCCAGGATTGTGTAAGAGATTTATTTTTATGTCTTTGGAAAACAGTTAACAGTCTAGTTCAAGACCTCATCACTTCTTGCCTGGATGACTGCAATAGTTTCTAACTTGATCCCAGACCATGGTTCTTGCACCCCACCCTCAATCCATTTGCTACACTCTTGCTGGCACTGTCATTCAAAAAACAGATCTGATCACGCCAATCCACTGGTTAAAATCCTTCAAAGATTTTAGGAGGGTTTTTAGGAGACAGTGCCAAATTAGCATGGCATCCAAAGTTCTTGCTCAGCCTTACACCTTGCCCCACTCTGCCTCTCAGTTTATATTCCAGCTGCCCTAAACTACGTGTAGCTCTCCATGTTGTCACTCAGGTGTGCCTCTGAACCAGCTGCTCCCATGCCTGTAATGTCACCTCTGCAACTCCCTACACCTTCCCATGCCTTGCTCCTCCTCATTTTTTAGTTCATAGGCCACTTTCTCCAGAAAATCTACCCTAATTCTCCCATGTAGGAAAAGTGACTCTTGTAAGTATTCTGGTAACACTTGTGCCTATCTCTAGGATGGCAGCTATCACACCCTACTATATTTTAATCATCTCTTCATTTGTCTGCATTTTCCATTAGCATAGAAGTTCCAAAAGACCACTATTTTACCCAGAGCCTTACAAAATATCCTGTATGGAGAAGGTACCAAAATCAAACCCACTGCCATTGAGTTATTACAACTCATAGCGACTCTACAGGACAGAGCAGAACTGCCCCATAGGGTTTCCAAGGCTGTGATTTTTCAGAAGCAGACTGCCACATCTTTCTCCTGAGGAGGAGCTGGTGGGTCCAAACCACCAACTTTCATTTAGCAGCTGAGCACTTTAACCATTGCACCGCTAGTTCTCCTTAATAAGGCCAATAGTGGTCACTTAAAAGGTTTTGTGTTGAGAGAACACATCTTTGATTAAGATAACAAGAGTTTCCACTATAGTTCAACTTTAAAGTTTCTTTAAAATTTCTCCTTTAAATGCCCTTTATCACCACTCCTATTTAACATTGTGCTGGAAGTTCTAGCT
>NW_004443957.1:12831019-12844119 GCF_000243295.1 Trichechus manatus latirostris | reverse complement strand
GAAAAGATTAGTCCAAAGGACGAATTGTCCACAGCTACCAAGACCTCCACCGCACTGAGTCCAGTACAGCTAGATGGTGCCCGGCTACCACCACTGACTGCTCTGACTGGGATCACAACAGAGGGTTCTGGACAGAGCTGGAGAAGGATGTAGAACAGAATTCTAACATAAAAAAAAAAAGACCAGATTTACTGGCCTGACAGAGACTGGAGAAACCCGGAGAGTATGACCCCCAGACACTTTTTTAGCTCAGTGGTGAACTCACTTCCAAGGTTCACCATTCAGCCGGGGACTGGACAGCCCCATAAAACAAAACGGGACCAATGAGGCACAGCAGGCCAGGGACAAGGACTAGAAGGCAGAAGGGGACAGGAAAGCTGGTGAGAGGGAACTTAAGGTCGAGTAAGAATAGTGTTGACATGTAGTGGGGTTGTTAACCATTGTCATAGGGCAACATGTATACTAACTGTCTAATGAGAAACTGTTTTGTTCTGTAAACCTTCATCTAAAGTGAGAATAGCAGCACAACTGGAAGAAAGTAATTGATGTAACTGAATTGTACACGTAGAAATTTTTGAAATGGTGTATCTTTGGTATGTGTATTTTCACCAAAAAAAAAAAAGTTCCTCCAAGGCTGAGAAGGGAGCGTGTTGACATGTTGTTGGGTTGTTAACCAATGTCATAAAACAATATGTGTACCGACTGTTTAATGAGAAAATATTTGTTCTGTAATCCTTCACCTAATGTACAATAAAAAAAAATTTTTTTTTTAAATCTGACATAAAAAAAAAATAGTATTTCATCCTTGTAAAGATGGTGGAGATTAGTGCCAACAATAAAGACCTAAAAAGTGAAAAAAAAAATTCTCCTTTAAAACTAAAATACACCATACTTTGTGTTAAATTAAAAATTATATTTCTGGAATATGAGATGAATCCATTTGGCTGAGAGGTTTTTTTTAAAAAATTATTTCTTGATTTGTTTTTTAGGTATATAAATAAGGAAATGACACTTTTTTAGAAGCAACTGAAAGTGGTTGAACTTTGTAGATTTCTATGTGGATTGACTTCAGTGAGAGGTAATTTTAGTGAAACTCAGGAAAAATAAACTGAAGCTGAATGTAATTTGAAAATACTTTGCTAGCAACTAAGAAAAGATTCCTAAAGAGTACCTGGGTGAGCCTTGTCAAGATTAGCCTCTTAGGCATTTAGAAATTGAATAAGGTTAAATGACTCAAGATGTAATAGTGCCTACATGTAGAATGATTATTTCTACTTAGCTGCCAAGCATGGATGCAGGTGTGCCTTTATACATAGTTCTGGAAAAGACCGCTGGTAGGAGAGTGAGCATCAGAGTCTCACTTCTTTAGGAATGGAAGTACACAGTGTTTTCTAGGAATACCAAAAACAGCTTATCAGGTCTGACATTCAAGGTTATTGTGACGTTCACATTTTATCCAATATAGACCTTTCTTGTTTTCTATTGCACAATCCTATTCCCAGACCCTACACTACAGTCAAACCAAACTGCTCCCTGACCACGTTATCTAATAATGGTCACCCAGCTCAAGCTCCATCACATTACCGTGATTTGTTTTCTTCATAACACTTGTTATCTGAAGTTATCTAATTTATTTGTTTATTGTCTGTTCCTTCTCTCTCAGAATGTAAGTCTTATGAAAGCAAAGATTTTATTTGTTCAGTGTAGATCTAGAACACTGTCTGGCACATAATATGCACTCTATAAATATTGAAAAAATGAATGAATGAGTGGATGAATGAGCAATTTCCCATAAACACATGTACTTCATTGCCTTTGTGCCTTGGCATGTAAAGATTTCTCCACCCAGAATGCCTACACTCTCCTCCCACTACACATCTTCTCGGTCCAACTGAAAGATTATAGCATCTAGGCCTGTGTGAGAGTTGTCTTTGTGCAAGCTTCAGCTCCTCTCCTAGAGCAGAAGATATTTAAGGTCATCAGCCTTTGATGATTTGGTTTTGTTCCCCCAGACACACTCAGTAGCACAGTATCAATCAGTAAGTGATTATCACGTTAGTGAATGAGACTGCTATACCTTTCAGGTTCTAAATATGATTTCACCTTACTGAGAAATTTAATAAGTAGATCGATCATTTGGTTAGTTCCTGTGGAATGGCAGGGGAAAACATCAATTATGCGTGTTCGGTCCACACAGAAACAGCCAGAGTTGCAAACCTCTGATGTAAATTCAAATCATTAGCTAATAAGCCTGGATGTGAGTTTGCCATATTAAGTTCAGTTGTTCCCTGCTAGATTCTGGAACATATCCAGGACTCCCTATGGCATTCCAATGGGAGTTTGGAAAGAGAAGGAAAGAAACAACAGAAAACAGAATCTTCCCATCCCAACATAAATCTGCACAGGCCTCCAGTCCATGGGTTTATGTCAGGCTGACCTCTGCTCTGCCCTGGCGGAGAATCAGGCTTTAACAGGTCACACGTGATTTATGGCGGTCCTGCAAAATGCTTTTGCTCTTCTCTTGAACTAAAGGTTTTAGTACCCAGTCAGTCATTCTAGTCCCACTCTTCTTTTTTTCAGCCACCGAATTTCCCTTTGTCAGTTCCCTCTCCCCTTGCACTCATTCTCCAGCAGCCTATTCAGCAATGAAATAAATTGTCTCAGTTACACTCTAAACAAGAATCTTCATGTTAAGAGTCCTCTGGCTATAAAAAATATCAATATTTAATGTCATGCTTTTTCTCTGTATTACTTCTATGTGCATTCTTTGTCTTATATCATGGAAGTATGTCCTTTTCTGTCTAGTTAGTATTTAATGTCTCTGGCTGGTTCTAGAGATGAATTAAATCTGTGGATGACAGCATAGTTGATGCACTTATTTTCATTTTAGGACAAGCTTGAATGGTGAGTTACAAATTGACCAGTAACTCCCGAAGCTTTTTTTTTTGGTGATACCTAGGTCAGCTGTCACCAATTCTCTGAAAAAGTATCATAATATTCTTAAAACTAAATTCATTTTTATCTTCTAATTTTTGAAATAAATATGGGACAATAACATTCCTTGACCCAAAACATAACAAATAAAAGCCTGATGTAGCTCCCAACAGGTTAGAAATGATTGTTCCCCAGACATAGTCCATTTAAGGAATATTGTTCAGTTACTTGCTACGACATTTAGATGCTCTGTGATGATAATAAAATGAATTCATATTTGCTGCATTTAAAGCCTTTATATTTTAAAATATTTCATCCTTTGTTAAGCCTGTGGAATTAGAAACCTGACTTGTGTTGGAGGACTGCATAGCCAGCTATTAGGAGTTGCAGCCAGTGTTACTTCCAGGTTTTAGGTCGGCTTACTAACATTAGAAGACAGTGCAAGAGTTACCCTGTGGTCAAGATAGAAAGATGCATGCATGTTCATTGATGCTAATCCATTTCATCGATGCTGGTGACAGTCAGCTATGAGTATGGATTACTCACAAGATTGCCTTCAAACATGATTTAAAACACCCTATACAAATTAGGACATGAATTAGAAACAGTGGAGGAGACAGGGAAAGGTTAATTGCTCAACTTCAATCCCAACTGAAAAGTGTAGAGAGCTGGAAAGTATTTTGCCTGTTACCAGAGAACTCAACACCAATAACATTTAGTACTTATTTACTTAATAATGTTTAGAACTTACTACTTAGTGTTTATTTGGTACTTGTTATATGCCAGGAATTGTTCTAAGTCCTCTAACATATTAACATATTCACCATTTAAACCTCACAGAAGCTTAGGTGGTAGACTACTATTATTTTTTTTTACCATTTTACAGATGAAGAAACTGAGGCACAAAGAAACTAGGCAACTTGTCCAAAATCAAACAGCCATTAAAAGGTGGAGCTAGGGTTCAAAGCCAGGGATTTAGGGCTCCAGAATCCATACTATTAACCACTATGCTGTCTAAGGACCACAGGGCACTTTTACAAAATCCCAGTGAGAGATATCTTGAAGTTACAGAATATCCAAGAGGCATTGCCCAAGAACAAGGAAAATGATACCAATCCAAGGGGTTGAGTTACTGTAGACAAGAATCTCAAGCAACTGGCAGATTAAGATAGATCAGAACAGAGTGATGTTGCTTAAATGGGTGAAATGACTGCATTATCACTAGATGAAGACATTCCACAATTACCAAAATAGGGAGACATTAAAAACAATCTAGAAAAAAAAAATATATATATATATATGTGTTGTGGAATAATCATATTCTTAAGAAATATGATGAAGATCATAATGACGGATTTTCCTTAGTAATAGTTAATCCTTCCTGGTGTGGCAGCTGCAAGAAGTAGGTAAGAGTAGGCAAAAATTGGTATCAAGTATCACAATAAGATATCACTGAACCATGAAGGCACTGGCGGTGTTTTGAAAAAAGATCATCACTTCTTCAAAGCCATTTATGTCTTATGAATAATTCCAGAAACTATGGCCGGTACATAAACTCCTTTAGACAACATGAGGAGCTGGAATCCAGCAAGAGCAGATCAGAGCTCTAAGTATTGCTAGTTAACTGGTTTTTTTTTTTTGGTTTTTTTTTTTTGTTTTTTACTTGAGTCATCATTTCCTATTTGTTCACTCTTCCTTTCTTTCTCCTCATTGCATCTCAATATATAACGATATACAGTTCTACAAGCCAAGTAAAGGCCACTCTGACTAACACAGACATCCCAAGTTGAGGCAGGTAGACATGTCTGGATTGGTGAATTCCAACATATATTGGTATTTACTGGTGGAAACAACCAGAATTACAGAGAATACTTCAAGGAACCAGCTCTAGGGGATCATGACTTGAAAATCAATGCTTTGAGCCTAACAGAGACTTAAAAATGTATATATTGTTAAATAAATAAAATCCAAAAACTTCAGCAACAGGAAATGCCACAGCCATCATTATAGTTGTCACTGAGAATAGTTAATACCCAACTGACCATATTAGCAACTAAGATAATCAAATGAAAGGAACTGCTTGCCTGATAAGATACAGATTTGGTATTATAGTCAACGAGATGATCATATCAAATGCACCATTTCTAATCTATTCAATTCCTTAGTAGGTCACTTGCACAATTACACAGCCTTAACTAAAAATCCTGGCTTGACTATAAGAACTAAAAATCTTTCATTAACATTGATTGCTTTTTGTAAAGGAAAAATACAAAATGAAAAATTGAATTAAAGTTGTAAATTGAAAATAAATTATATAAACCTATTTAATAATCTAAAAGCAATATTAAGACATTTGAATTGGAGATATGCAGAACTTTTAACCATATCTTCAAATAACACATTTGTCAATGGCACAAGGGTTGCTAATAAAAATTACATTCAAGCCTTTCCTATTTTTAATAAGTTCAACGGCTTAAAAGTTTCATCAAAATAGTATTTTGGCATTTACACTGTTAGATGACATCAGTGATTGTATAAACTAATAAAAATATATAAAAAGTATAAATATTTTATTATTATTAAAATCTACTAAGGCAATACACTATCATTTTAACATATTTCTTTATGAAAAAATATTAATAGTCCTGAATTATGTGATATTACAATAAAGACATCAGAGACATTACATCCAGATTAAACTGCCTGAACCAAAATGAGATGATATAAAACCTTACTGAGGAAATAAATGCGTATCATTCATTTATTCAACAAATGTTTATTACGTATCTGTAAAACAGTATGACATGTTGTATGTACTAGCAGCTCTTGATAAGCATTAATACATTGATTGTATTTATTTATTTATATATTCTATTGTAAATACAAGGAGTCTTGGTGGCACGGTGGTTAAGTGCTCAGCTGCTAACCGAAAAGTTGGTTATTCGAATCCACCAGCCATTCTGTGGAAGAAAGATATAGCAGTCTGCTTCCTTAAAGATTACAGCCTTAGAAACCCTATAGGGTCACCGCGAGTCAGAGTCGACTCGACAGCAACTGGTTTGGGTTTTTTTGGCTTGTTGTAAATACAATAAACATTGTTTTTCTTAGATACATTTAATGAATCCAATGATGAAACTTGAGAAAATACCAGAGTTTTCTCAAAATGTTGTCCCTAAGACCCATCTTCATTTGTAGATAATAGACACTGAAACATTTGGGGTAATGGAGTGTGATGGTTAAGGCTTGGGTCAACTTGGCTAGGCCATGACTTTCAGTGGTTTGGCAGTTATGATGTAGTTCGGCATCTATGTAATGACCTCCGTGATGAGATATGCTATGAGTAGCCAGTTAAAAGGGAGTTTCCTTGGGCATGTGGCCTGCGTCCAATATATGTGGACTTACTGGCAAAGCTTGCTGGCTTTTGCTCACTCTGGATCCTGCAGCTGGCTCATCATCTGACTTCTGGTTCTTGGGACTTGAGCTCGTTATTTACCTGCCAATCTTGGGATTTGTCAGCCTCCACAGTCTGTGAGCCAGCATCCTGTCGTCTTACCTGCCAGTCTTGGGATTCAACAGCCTCCGCAGCCTGTGAGCCAGAGGCCTGCTGTCTGACCTGCCAATCTTGGGTTTGCCAGCAACTGCAGTTACATGAGTCAGGAGAAGCTTCCAGCCTGACCCACGGACTTGAGACTTTCCAGCCTCTACAACCACGTGAGCAATTTCCTTGATATAAATCTCTCTCTCTCTTTCTGCATATATAAGTACATATATGGACTTCACTGGTTTTGCTTCTCTAGAGAACTCAGCCTAAGACGTGGATCATGTCAGCAGTTTATTCCCAAATGATTCAGGGGTAAAAATTACTGCACTGTGCTTGCAACTTTTCTGAAAGTGTGAGATTTCTTTCTCAAAATGAACTTTTAAAATAAAAAAAAGGAAAAGACAGGTCAGAAACTGCACCCTCTGCAAATTTTGAATAGTTCTATGAGAGAATTAAGCATTCATGCTCTAGGCCTTTTTGCTTTGCTTTCAACGCAATAAACCCATTTCCAATTTAGTGGCTTTATACTTGCTGTTCCTTCTGCCAGAAATGCTTGACCCTAAATATGCACATGGCTTTATCCTCACTGCACTCAGGTCTCTGCTCAAATATGATCTTCTCTGGCAGTACACCCCTCTACCACTTTCCATCCTTGTCCCTGCTGCAGCAGACTATTACGTGAATCTGCTTTGGACTCTTATGTTTAAAATAACAAAAAGAAATTCATGTGAAATAGATTAAGTATTAAGATGGCTCCATGGCATGGATCTGAGGCAAATTACAGCATACATCAATAAAGATTCTATTTCCAGACATAAGGGAATTTACTAGTTTGGAAACTCTTTTCAACTTAATATTAAGGAATATTACTTTTATTAAAAATCTCTTGGAGGTACAATGACACTTGCTGATTGAATTTGAAAGTCAAACACAATGAGACATCTGCTCTTAGGCACTACATATGTGGGTTTTAAAGTGAGATAGACCTGGTTTCAAATCGCAGGTCTGCAACTAACTAGTTGTTGCACTTGGGAAAGTTACTCAAATACTCTGGCCTTGGACACTAACCTCAAGGGGTAACTTGAGCAATTGTGATAAAGAGAGCATTTAGCACAGTGTCTGGCACATGGTATTTGCTCAGTAAAATGTAAACTTCCAAAACATGATGGTGGAAACAAGTACCTGCATTATTTTCACCATGCCCCGGAAACTACTTTCCTTAAGAGCACCAAAAACCTTATCTGGTTACATCTAATGGACACATTTCAGTTCTTATGTTATTGGGCCTCTCTGAAGCATTTAATGCTGATGGTAATTCTTTTTATTTCCAGAAATTTTTTGTTTTTTCTACATTTTTGGCTGTTCCTTTTCAGTAGCCTCTGCAGACTCCTCTCTTTGTCTTCTAAATATTGGTGTGCCTCAGAGTTCTGCTCTCTTTTCTTCTCACTCTACGCATCCTTTCTTGGTGCTGTCATTCTCTCCCATTCTCTTGGCTATTAACTAAGCTTAGAGCTGTCTCCTAGGCTCCAGGCCCATGTATACAACTATCTACTAGGTATCACCATATAAAATTTCCAGAGGCATTTCAAATGTATCATTTCCAAGCAGGAACTTGGCACTTCCTTCTTCACACCTCACCTATATCCTATTGTTCTTTGTGCTAATGAAGGCACCATTATCCACTCACCCACCCATTTCATAAAGCCTATATCATTCTTTACTCCACTCTCACTGTCACACTTCCCTTATCAATCATCACATCTTATTACTTCCACCTATGTCAGTCTCTAATCAGTCCACTTCTCTCCATCTCCCCTGCCATTACCCTAGTTTAGGCAAAAATCATCTTTCTCCTGATCAACATAAGAGACTTTTATCACATTTCCCCAACATCAGTCTTGCTCCTTCTAATCTATTCTTCACACTGCTTATAGAGTGATCTCTCTAAAACTCAAGTCTAACCAGGTTACTCCCTTCTTAAAACTTCCCTGATATGGTGCCTAAAGCTCAGGATATAGGTCTATCCACTTCATCATTTGATCTTTGCTTACCTCATCAGCCTCATCTCTTAAGTGTCCCTCCCCTTGCATTTCACATCCCAGATGAACTAAATCATTTGTGATTCTAACTTCAGGCCTTTGTATACACTATTTTCTTTGCCTAGAATGTGCTTCCCTCTTCATTGCTCAATAGCTTCTGTTTATATGTCAATTTTATTTCTATAGACCAGCAACAAAAATTGGAAAGCGCAATGGGTTGAAGGAGCGAAAAGGAGATAAGAAAGTGGATAGAGGCATTGGACTGGGAAGGAAGGAGAGCTCTAGGCTTGTGGTTAGAGGAAGTCATGGGAGCTAAGAAGTGTTTTTGTTTTCTTTTGTTTTTAAAAAATAGGATAAATGAGTGTCGTTAAGGTCCAGTGGGAAGGTGTCAGGAGATCAGTTGAGGTTGAAAAGAGAGGAGAGGGGGAATAACTGATGGGGTTAGGCCTGTGAGAAGGCAGAGCAGGATGAGATATGAAGAACAGGGATTAAACCTTGCATGGGAGGGGAAGGACATCTTCCATGCGGACTGCAGGAGACAAAGAATGGATGGAGGCTGGTGCAGGTAGTTTTTCTGTGCGAGGTTGCAGGAAGTTGAGGAAACTCCTGCCTGATGGCTTTCATTTTCACAGCGGTGTAGGAGGAAAGGCTGCCTGATGAAACCATGCAGGAAGATGGTGAGCAAAGAGTTTGGAGGAGAACAGAAGTCTGAGATAAACATGGAGGAGAACGGTAAATAAAATTCAGTAGGGAATGAAGAAATTAATTTGTTCTAATAAGTTATATTTTTTTAAGTTGTCTGCTCTATTCATGGACTTTCCTAACCTTAAGTGCTCATAAAAGAAAATAATGTCACCTCTAGAAAATGGAGGTTTAAGCCTATAGTATTGTTAAGGGTAGTGGTTAATCAGCAACTTCAAGTATTTGAAGTAAATTAATGTTTTACTCTAGTGATTCCTGACTCTCAGTGAAAGTGAAGGTCATACCCCCAAAGGCCTCTCTTGAGATTCAGAGACTGAAGGCCTTCATAAGGTTATTTCACTAGGGTAATTAATGCTAAAATAGAAAATAAAGATATTTAACATTTAGGGGCACTGACTGGGAGAGCCAAGCAACCCTCTACACGTCCAGAAATAATCTAGTTAATCTGATTCTGCTTGATGCAGACTTAGTTAAATTGAGAATATTGTTAAGTTTAATAAGAGATTTAGTACTAAATGTACTTACAATGAAATCTTACTACTAGTAATTGTTATAAAAATATAATGTCTATGCTTCTTGTGACTGACATGAAAACATCATATTAAAATTTTATAAATATCGTACTTTGTTTAAAGTATGCTCAAAAAACCAAAACCAAACCTAGCCGGTTGCCATCAAGTCGATTCTGACTCATAGCAACCCTACAGGACAGAGTAAAACTGCCCCAAAGGGCTTCCAAGGAGTAGCTGGTGGATTTGAACTGCTGACCTTTTGGTTATCAGCCAACCTCTTAACCACTGTGCCACCAGGGCTCCATAGGCATATGAGGCAATTGAAAACGTCATGAGTTAGGTCAGGTGCACGAAAGTGCTCAAAGTGACATACTTGCTTTTCAAAAATTTTAAAGAGGCCTTTTTTAGCAGATTTGACCAATGCAATATGTCGTTTGATGTCTTTTTTTTTTTTTTTTGGTACTTTAGGCAAAAGTTTACATCTCAAGTTAATCTCTCATACAAAATTTTATATACATATTGTCATGTGACACTAGCTGCAATCCCTACAACATGACAGCACACTGCACCTTTCCACCCTGGGTTTCCAGTGTCCATCCAACCAGCTCCTGTCCCTTCCTGCCTTCTCATCCTGCCTCTGGACAGGAGCCACCTATTTGGTCTCGTGTATATGCTTGAACTAAGAAGTACACTCTTCACGAGTATTATTTTATATTTTACAGTCCAGTCTAATCTTTGTCTGAAGAGTGGTCTTCAGGAATGGTTTTAGTTCTGGGTTAACATAGCATCCGGGGGCCGTGGCTTCGGGGGTTCCTCCAGTCTCAGTCAGACTGTTAAGTATGGTCTTCTGATAGGAATTTTTTTTTTTTTTCAGTTTTTACCTTTTATTTCTTTTTTTAAATTTTTTCCCATACAAAAATTTATACATACATTGTTATGTGACTCTAATTGTTCTGTGACAGCACACTCCTCCTTTCCACCCCTGATTCCCCACGTCCATTCAACCAGCTCCTAACCCTCTATGCCCTCCCATCTCACCTCCAGACAGAAGCTGCCTGTTTAGTCTCTTGTATTTACTTGTGCCAAGAGGCACACTCACCATGAGTATCAACTTATGTCCTACAGTCAAGTCCAGTCTTTGTCTGAAGAGTTGGCCTCAGAATTTGTTTTAGTTCTGGGCTTATAGAGAATCCAGGGCCATGCTTTTCCGGGGTTCCTCCAGTCTCAGTCAGACCATTAAGTCTGGTCTTCTTCCTAGAATTTGAGTTCTGCACCCCACCTTTCTCCTGCTCCATCAGGGGCTCTCTGTTGTGTTCCCTGTCAGGGCGGTCATTGGTGGTAGCCAGGCACCATCTAGTTCTTCTGGTCTCAGGCTGATGAAGTCTCTGGCTTATGTGGACCTTTCTGTCTCTTGGGAAAATACTTTCCTTGTGTCTTTGGTGTTCTTCATTCTCCTTGACTGCAGGTGGTTGGGACCAATTGATGCATCTTAGATGGCCACTTGCAAGCTTTTAAGACCCCAGACGCCACTCACCAAAGTAGGATGCAGAACATTTTCTTAATAAGCTTTGTTACGTGAATTGACCTAGATGTCCCCTGAAGGCATGGTCCCCAGACCCCTACCTCTGCTACTCTGTCCCTCAAAGTGTTTGATTATATTCCAGAAACTTCTTAGCTTTGGTTTAGTCCAGCTGTGCTGACTTTTCCTATAGTGTGTGCTGTCCTTCCCTTCAACTAAGATAATTCTTACCTACTATCTAGTTAGTAAATAACCCTCACCCTCCCTTCCCACCCTCGGAACCATCAAAGAATGTTTTTTTCTGTGTTTAAACCTTTTCTTGAGTTCTTATAATAGTGGTCTTATGCAATATTTGTCCTTCTGTGACTGACTAAATTCACTGAGCATAATGACCTCCAGCTTCCTCCATGTTATGTTTCACGGCTTCATTGTTGTTCTTTATCATTGTGTAGTATTCCATTGTGTGGATATACCATAATTTGTTTATCCATTCAGCCATTGATGGGCACCTAGGTTGTTTCCATCTTTTTGCTATTGTGAACAGCACTGCAGTTAAACATGGTTGTGTGTATATCTGTTCGTGTGACAGCTCTTATTTCTCTAGGATATATTCCAAGAAGCAGGATAGCTGGATCGTATGGTACTTCTATTTCTAGCTTTTTAAGAAAGCGCCAAATTGATCTCCTAAGTGTTTGTACTGTTTTACATTCCCACCAACAGTGTATAAGTGTTCCAATCTCTCCACAACCTCTCCAGCATTTATTATTTTGTGTTTTTCGGATTAATACTAGCCTTGTTGGGGTGAGATGGTATCTCATTGTAGCTTTGATTTGCATTTATCTAATGGCTAATGATCGTGAGCATTTCTTGATGTGTTTGTTAGCCGCCTGCGTATCTTCTTTGGTGAAGTGTCTGTTTATATCCTTTGCCCATTTTTTAATTGGGTTATTTGTCTTTTTGTTGTTGAGGTTTTGCAGTATCTTATAGATTTTAGAGATTAGATGTTGATCAGATTTGTCGTAGCCAAAAATGTTTTCCCAGTCTGTAGGTTGTCTTTTTACTCTTTTGGTGAAGTCTTTTGATGAGCATAAATATTTGATTTTTAGGAGCTCCAATTTATCTAGTCTCTCTTCTGGTGCTTGTGCATTGTTACTTATGGTTCATATTGTGTTTATGCCATGTATTAGGGCTCCTAGCATTGTCCCTATTTTTTCTTCCATGATCTTTATTGTTTTTTATCTTATATTTAAGTCTTTGATCCATTTCAAGTTAGTTTTTGTGCATGGTGCAAAGTATGGGTCTTGTTTCAGTTTTTTGCAGATGGATATCCAGTTATGCCAGCACTATTTGTTAAAGAGACCGTCTGTCCCTCAATTAACGGACTTTGGGCCTTTGTCAAATATCAGCTGCTCCTAGGTGGATGAATTTATGTCTGGATTCTCAATTCTGTTCCATTGGTCTACATATCTGTTGTTGTACCAGTACCAGGTGGTTTTGACTACCGTGGCAGTATAATAGGTTCTAAAATCAGGTAGTGTGAGGCCTCCCACTTTCTTCTTCTTCTTGACTAAAGCTTTACTTATTCGGGGCCTCTTCCCTTTCCATATGAAGTTGGTGATTTGATTCTCCATCTCATTAAAAAATGCCGGCAGAATTTGGATCGGGATTGCATTGTATCTGTCAATCGCTTTGGGTAAAATTGACATTTTCACAATGTTGAGTCTACCTATCCATGAGCAAGTATGTTTTTCCACTTATGCAGGTCTCTTTTGGTTTCTTGCAGGAGTGTCTTGTAGTTTTCATTGTATAGATCTTTTACGTCTCTGGTTAGATTTATTCCTAAGTATTTTATC
>NW_004443957.1:12780399-12827105 GCF_000243295.1 Trichechus manatus latirostris | reverse complement strand
ATGAGCTAGTTTGATTATTGGCACCTTTGAAGCTCTAATGTCCTGTCACCAGGTGGTTAGATCTGTTACTAGGTATGTGAGCTCAGGAGTCCACCCACTCCTCCTGTATGGATTCAGCTCAGGTGCCCAGGTAGATAGCTACCAAGTGTGTTGTGTAGGCTCTCACTTACAGTCCTAGACAGGCATGGGTGATGGTTGTAGGCACAGGCATCTGGCTGCAGCAGGGGGACACACTGTGAGCAAGGCAGGGGGCTGATGGCTGCCCACAAGTGTCCAGGAGGAAGACATGTCCCTGTTTCCTAGAGCACGTAGGTGGGCGGGTTTTGCAGCTGGACTATGAGCACCTAATGCTGTTGGCTGTAAGGACTGGGGGGCACCTCTTATTCATGGGCCCCATTGCAGGTGGCTAGGTGGTGTGGGTGGAGCCACCAGTCCTCAGGCCCCTGATGTGGGTAGGTGAAGACCCTGTTTAATGTGCAGAGCAGTGTCAAATGTCATGAACTTGCCACTTCACAGCTGAAACAGTTGAAGTTAGACTTCAGGTATATACACCGGTATACTTCAGTAATGAGGGCCTACACTGTTGAGATAGGCCCACAGAAGTCTATGCAGGGGGAAAGGCACTCAAAGTCTGTGGCTCCCTGATGCCTGTGCCTAGGCAAAGGAGCTGTGCCTAGCCTGGGTTCCTGGCTTAGGGGAGCTGGCAGTTTATTTTTTCTTGTTTGTTAATTTGTTCACTCTCCAAGTCAGGGAGAATGGCTCCAGGCATGTGACGGATCCTACTTCCAGCCCAGGGGTCTCAGCAATTGTTGATGCCAATTTGAGACCCAGTGCAGAGCAGGGAGTGGGGATGTAAATGGGAGAGAGGTTTTTCCCTAAGAGGGGTGTTTTTGATCCGCGTGGTAGGCTAGATGCAATTACTTATCTTTTGCCAATCGAGGGCTGCTTCTCACTGGTTCTGGGTGGCTGTGTAGACTCTCTGGTGCTGGCTGTCTCCAAGTGTGGAAAACGTACCTCCCAAGCATGGCTGCTTGCCTGCCTCACCGCTCACCCCCGAGCTGCTCAGGCCTGAAGGTCTCCGGCTCTCACCAGGTCAGGTCTGGCAACTCCTCGATGCTTCTGAACTGTCTCTCCCTCCCCCTGCCACTCAGTCTGGTTCCTCAACTCTGCCTTTGAGGTTCAGGGCTCCAAGATTGCCATATATAATTCAGTCACTTCTTTTTTTGGGTCTTTGTTGTAAGAGGGCCCACCGGAAGCTTCTGACTACTCCACCATCTTGGCCCTGCCACCTTTTGATGTGAATTTGAGTTCTGTTTCACATTTTTCTCTTGCTGCATCAGGGAGTCTCTGTTGTCTTCCCTGTTAGGGCAGTCACTGGTGGTGGCTGGGCACCATCTAGTTCTTCTAGTCTCAGGCTGATGGAGTCTCTGGTTTATGTGGCCCTTTTGTCACTGGAGCTAATATTTTTCCTTTTGTCTTTGGTGTTCTTCATTCTCCTTTGCTCCAAGTGGGTTGAGACCAATTGATGTATTTTAGATGGCTGCTCGAAAGCTTTTAAGACCCCAGACATCACTCACCTAAGTGGGATGCAGAACATTTTCTTAAGAAATGTTTTTATGTCAATTGACCTAGATGTCTGCCCGAAACCATGGTCCCCAGACCCCAGCCCCAGCTACTTTGTCACTTGAAGTGTTCAGTTGTGTTCAGGAAACTTCTTAGCTTTTGGTTTAGTCCAGTTGTCCTGACTTCCCCTGTATTGTGTGTTTCCCTTCCCTTCACCCAAAATAATTCTTGTCTACTATCTAGTTAGTGAATTCCCCTCTCCCTCCCTCCCTACCCTTGTAACCATCAAAGAATGTTTTCTTCTGTGTTTAAACCTTTTCTTGAGCTCTTATAATAGTAGTCTCATACCATATTTGTCCTTTTGTGATTAATTTATGCTAAGTGAAATTAGTCTGTCATTTGATTTCTTGATTGCTGCTTCCATGGGAGTTGATCGTGGATCCAAGTAAAATGAAATCCTTGACAAATTCAATCTTTTCTCCTTTTATCATGATATTGCTTATTGGTCCAGTTGTGAGGATTTTTGTTTGCTTTACATTGAGGTGTAATCCATACTGAAGGCTGTAGTCTTTGATCTTCATCAGTAAGTACTTCAAGTCCTCTTCATTTTCAGCAAGCAAGGTTGTGTCATCTGCATATCACAGGTTATTAATGAGTCTTCCACCAATCCTGATGCCCATTGTTCTTCATGTAGTCCAGTTTCTCGGATTATCTGCCAGCATACAGACTGAATAAGTATGGTGAAAGGATACAACCTTGACACACACCTTACCTGATTTTAAAACATGCAGTATCCCATTGTTCTGTTCGAACAACTGCCTCTTGGTCCATGTAGAGGCTGTGCATGAGCACAATTGAGAGTTCTGGAATTCCCATTCTTCACAGTATTATTCATAATTTGATATGGTCCACACAGTCTAATGCCTTTGCATAGTCAATAAAACACAGGTAAACGTCTTTCTGGTATTCTCTGCTTTTAGCCAAGATCCATCTGACATTAGCAATGATATACTTTGTTCCCTGTCCTCTTTTGAACCTGGCTTGAACTTCTGGCAGTTCCCTGTTGATGTACTACTGCAACTGGTTTTGAATGATCTTCAGCAAAATTTTACTTGCATGTGATATTAATGATACTGTTTGATAATTTCCACATTCTGTTGGATCACCTTCCTTTGGAATGGGCACAAATATGGATCTCTTCCAGCCAGTTGGCCAGGTAGCTGTCTTCCAAATTTCTTGGCATAGACAAATGAGCACCTCCAGTGTTGCATCCATCTGTTGAAACATCTCACTGGTAATTCATCAATTCCTGGAGCCTTGTTTTTCACCAGTGTCTTCAGTGCAGCTTGTACTTCTTCCTTCAGTACCATCAGTTCTTGATCACCTGCTGTCTCTTGAAATGGCTGAGCATCAACCAATTCTTCTTGACACAGTGAGTCTGTGTACTCCTTTCGTCTTCTTTTGACGCTTCCTGTGTCATTCAATATTTTGATAGAATCCTTCAAAATTACAACTCAAGGTTTGAATTTTTTCTTCAGTTCTTTCAGCTTGAGAAATGCCGAGGATGTTCTTCCCTTTTGGTTTTCTAACTCCAGGCCTTTGCACATTTCATTATAATAGTTTGTCTTCTCAAGCTGCCCGTTGAAATATTCTGTTCACCTCTTTTACCTCACCATTTCTTCTATTGACTTTAGCTACTCAATGTTCAAGAGCAAGTTTCAGAGTCCCTTCTGACATCCATTTTGGTCTTTTCTTTCTTTCCTGTCTTTTTAATGATCTTTTGCTTTTTCATATATGACGTCCTTGATGTCATCCCACAACTCACCTAGTCGTCAGTCATTAGTGTTCAGTGCATTAAATCTGTTCTTGAGATGGTCTCCAAATACAGGTGGAATATACTCAAGGTCATATTTTGGCTCTCGCAGACTTATTTTTATTTTCTTCAGCTTCAAGTTGAACTTGCATGCGAGCAATTGATGGTCTGTTTCACAGTCAGCCCCTGGCCTTGTTCTGACTGATGATATTGCGCTTTTCCATTGTCTCTTTCACAAATGTATTCGATTTGATTCTTGTGTTTTCCATTCAGTGAGGTCCACATGTGTAGTCACTGTTTATGTTGTTGAAAAAAAGTATTTGCAATGAAGAAGTCATTGGTCTTGTAAAATTCTATCATGTGATCTACAGTGTCATTTCTATCACCAAGGCCATATTTTCCAACTAATGATCCTTCTTCTTTGTTTCCAACTTTCACATTTCAATCACCAGAAATTAGCAACGCATCTTGATTACACGTCTGATCAATTTCAGACTGCAGAAGTTGGTATAAATCTTCAATTTCCTCATCTTTGGCATTAGTGGTTGGTGCATAAATTTGAATAATGGTTGTATTACCTGGTCTTCCTTGTAGGCATATGGATATTATGCTATCGCTTACAGTGTTGTACTTCAGGATAGATCTTGAAATGTTCTTTATGACGATAAATGCAACTCCATTCCTCTTCAAGCTGTCATTCCCAGCATAGTAGACCTTATGATTGTCTGATTCATAATGGCCGATACCAGTCCATTTCAGCTCACTAATGCCTAGGATATTGATCTTTATATATTCCATTTCATTTTGATAACTTCCAATTTTCCTATATTCATACTTCGTACATTCCATGTTCCAATTATTAGTGGATGTTTGCAGCTGTTCTCATTTTGAGTCATGCCACATTGGCAAATGAAGGTCCCAAAAGCTTTACTCTATCCATGTCATTAAGGTAGACTCTACTTTTGGGAGGCAACTCTTCCTCAGTCACATTTTGAGTGACTTCCAACCTGAGGGGCTCATCTTCTGGCACTATATCAAACAATGTTCTGCTGCTATACATAAGGTTTTCACTGGCCAATTTTTTCAGAAAAGACCACCAATACATTCTCCCTAGTCTGTCTTAGTACTTGAAATTCCTATGGCATAGCTTTCAGCATCGCAGCAACACACAAGCCACCACAGTACAAAAAACTGACAGACACGTGGTAGAAAGAAAATATAAAAGTGGCCAATAAGCACATGAAAAGACGCTCAGTGTCATTAGTCACTAGGGAAATGCAAATCAAAACCACAATGAGATACCACTTTACACCTACTAGAATGGCTATTATAAAAAATACAGACAATAATACTAAGTATTGATGAGGATGTGGTGAAATTGGAATCTTCATAAGCTGCTTGTGAGAATTTAAAATAGTGCAACTGCTTTAGGAAACAGTTTGGCAGTTCCTCAACATGTTAACATGTGACCCAGCAACTTTATTCCTAGGTATAACCAAAACCAAACCCATTGCTGTCAAGTCGATTCCGACTCAGCGACCCTATAGGACAGAATAGAACTGCCCCATATTAGTTTCCAAGGAATGCCTGGTGGATTTGAACTGATGACCTTTCGGTTAGCAGCCATAGCACTTAACCACTATACCACCAGGGTTTCCAGTCCTAAGTATATACCCAAGAAAAATGAAAACATATGTCTACACAAAAAACTTATATACAAATGTTCATAGTAGCATTATTCATAATAGCCAAAAGGTGGAAACAATGCAAATGTCCATTAGCGGACAAGTGGATAAACAAAATATGGTTTATCTATCCTCCACCACCCCCAGTTGCCTATGCAATGGAATATTATTTATCCATAAAATGGAGTGAATTATTGATACATGCTAAAACATGTATAAACCTTGAAAACATTATGCTAAATAAAAGAAGCCAGACACAAAAGGCTACATATTGTTTGATTTCATTTATATGAAAGGTCCAAAACTCACAAATCCATAGAAGTAGAAAGTAGACTAGTGGTTGCCCAAGGCTCTGGGGTATTGGGGAGGAAATAGTGAATGACTGCTAAATGACAAAGGGTTTCCTTTGGGGAATCCAAAGGGTCTAAAATTAGATTGTGGTGATGATTGCACAACCCTCTGAATATATTTAAAAACATTGAATTGTACACTTTTGGTGAATTACATGGTATGATAATTACATCTCAATGAAGCTCAATTTCTTAAAAAGAAAAGAAATAGTTACTACAGAGTTTGTCAATAGCGTTGATTACAAATCCATTCAACTACAAGTGTCAGAGAATCTAACTGATAGCAACTTAAACTAAAAGGAGTTTAGTTTTCTCATAAAACAACAAGTCCAGAGGTAAGTGAGTCTCTCGACTCTGCTGTTTCATGCTCCCATAAACCCAAACTTTGGTCCTTATATTTGACACCTGATGATTCCAAGATGGCTGTTGCAGCTCCAGACATCACAATCAAAGCTAGGATGATAGGAAAGGAGTGATATCAGTCACATCTGTCCCCTAGTATCAAGAAAGAAAAAGCTTTCTAAGAAACACTCAGCATATGCCAACTTACATCTCATCTCATTGGTCACAAGGCCACCCCTAGATGCAAGGGAGGCTAAAAAAGTGTTTTTCACAATACAGCCTCAAACAAAGTAGGAGTTCTATAAGCAGTGAAGAATGAGGGAAGGAATATTGGGTAGAGAAATAACAATGTCTACCATATCATCTGTCCCCATGCACATATCTTGAAAATTCTACCGAAACAGAATTATGTTAACAATCTTAATTTAAAAAAACACAAAATTTTATTAATACCCTGTATGGTACATGAAGTTAGTAAATCAACCCTCTCTTCACCTTTTCTGGCCCCTGGGATGGCTTTCTTGCCACTGAGGCCACCAACTTGATGCTTCATTTTCTAGACTCTGGGAATCCCAAAAAAGTTTGAGAGCTGAATGGGTTGTGTTAACTAAAGAAAAACACAAACAAAAATATCTTGATCACACTCTATTCACCTGGAACAAAAGAGAAAGGAAACCCAAGAATCAGAGAAGGAACTGGACTACAGGACTAATTGTCTCCATGAACCACTGCCTTCTCTACCTTGAGACCAGAAGAACTGGATGTTTCCTGGCTGCCACTACCCAACATTCTGATCAGGGACAAAAGAGATGGATCCTAATAGAAAAGGAGAAAAAATGTGGCACAGAATTCTAAATTCTTAAAGAATTCAGACTTACTGGACCTACTGAGGCTGGAGGAGTCCCCAAGACTATGGCCCTGAGTTACTCTTCAAACCTTGAATTGAAACTATGCCTTGAAGTCATCTTTAAACTAAGTAACAGTTTACCTCAAAAAGTAAAGATTGTCACCCTTGAGTACTATATTCTTAAAAAAAAAAAAAAATTATCTATATAAGACCAAAGGGTCAACAGCTATTTTAAAGCATAGATGAGAAGGCTGGGAGTTAATGGGAGTGAAACAACTGGAACAGAAATAAGAAGAATGTTGACACAAAATGAACAATGTAACCAATGTCACTGATTATGTTTAGAAATTGTGGAATGGGAGTGGGTTTTGTTGTGTATATTTTCACCAAAAATAAAACAAAATATTAATTTAGAAAATTTCTTGACCACATACAAAATGTTCTCTAGTTTTAAAAGAAGGAAGGAAACTTCATTTCTCTTGCCACAGTCTGCTTGCATCATACCCTGCTTGCCTCACATCCCCCCACCTGCCACATGTAAGTTGTAAGTGTACACACACACACACAGACATACACACACACAAATTCCTTCTTCTCTTCAGAGTCACCTTCAGTCCCTCTTACTGCTTCTCTCCTCACCTAGTCCTCTTGTTGTTTTCTCAGAGGTACATTCCAATATTTTTGTCATGTTTAAAATAGTTGTAACCTTGTAGAAAAAGCAAAACTCAGTGAGACTGTGGGATATTATCAGTTACACAGGTATCCAGGTCTCTCAGAAACCATTCTGTTTCAGATCTTTATGTGGATCCTTGTTTCCACCATCCCATTTGGCAATTTACCTTTTATTGAGCAAATACCATGTGCCAGACACTGTGATAAATGCTTAGGAGACATTATCACTATTGCTTAAATTACCCTTTGAGGTTAGTGTCCAAGGCCAGAGTAGCTGAGTAACTTTCCCAAGCCCAGCAACTAGTTAGCTGCAGACCTGAGATTTGAAACCAGGTCTGTCTCACTTTAAAACCCGCATACATAGTGCCTGAAAGCAGATGTCTCACTGTGCTTGACTTTCAAATTCAATCAGCAAATGTCATTGGACCTCCAAGAGATTTTTAATAAAAGTTATATTCCTTAATATTAAGTTGAAAATAGTTTCCAAACTAGCAAATGTTCTTATGTCTGGAAATAGACTCTTTATTACTGTATAAGGATGAGTAATGCTACAATTTGCCTCAGGATCCATGCCACAGAGACATCTTAATGCTTAGTCTATTACACATGAATGTTTTTTTGTCATCAAAATAAGAAACCAGAGCAGATTCACATAAAATTTTCTTTTCTAAAAAAATTTGCCTCAGGATCCATGCCACAGAGCCATCTTAATGCTTAGTGTACTATACGTGAATATATTTTTGTCATTTCAGAATAAGAAACCAAAGCAGATTCACATAAAATTTTCTTTCCTAAAAATCAAATACCAAATATATTTACAGCATAATTGTAAATAAAAAGTTTAGATCATTTTAATAATTATATAACAATTTATCTGACTGATTAGTTTTGTTTTGTTTTTTTAAACTACTCTATTTCTAAATGCAAATTCACTGAATTTCCTTGAGGCCTTGAATTATAAAGGGATTTCAAGCAGAACATTTTTAAGGTTAATTAAATAGAATGCACTGGTGGAATTATTTTTTAAAAATCATTCAAAGAGTTAAGATTTAGGTAGGTAATATATTCCATAAACTAATAAGGTATGGTGCTTATTGTCTCCTTTATTTTCCAAGATAGACAAGTGAACAGCTCATTTATTCCTAGAACACAGCCTGTCCTGACATCTCTCATTATGTCACATTTCATTATTTTGTAGGAAACTATCTCTAATAGAAGAGCAAAACAATTTCCGGATTTTCCAATGACTTTCAGAAAAAGTCATTTCTACATTGGTTTTTTGAAACTTGAGATGCTCTTTTACATGAGAATGGGATCTATAAAAGGAGATGCCAGGTGAGCCCACAAATATCTTTTAATAAGGATATAACATGCCTGCAGCCGCAAACAAATGCTTCTAGTAAATCTAATTGCCATATATTATAATGTGTTGCAGGTAAAGTACATTCAGAGTAATCTATTCAGAGTGATCATTTAGGATGTCAAGATTACATGTTTTCCCCTTGTACCTCTAATGTAAGAGCAGAAACACTCTTTCAATTCACTTTACTTCATCAATTATTTCTTGAACATTATCTATACACCTACACCTCCTTTCTTTACCTCCTACATGATGAGCAAAGAGAGAAGGAAGTCCCTTAACACTAAATCACAGCTCATGGTTCGACAGATTGAGTTTGAAACTTCAAGAGGGCAGATTCTTGAGAAATAGGTTGTATTAGTCAAGTCTCTTTTTTATTGCAAATATTAGAAACCCACTTAAATTAACCTAAATTAAAATAAAATATTTTAAAATGTATTTATTTGTATACCAGAAAAGAAGAGAAATAGAACTACTTCTTTTTTTTTTTTTTAAGAAATAGAACTAGTTTTAGGCGTGAATTGCCCTGCAGGCCTGTGATAGTTAATGTTATGTGTCAACTTGGCTAGTCTATAATTCTCAATGGTTTGCAGACATTGGAACAATTGCTCTTCCATAATGTAATATAACATAATTTCCTCCATGATGTGATCTGATGTGATCAGCCAGTTGTGTGAGCCATTTCCTTGAATTAAATCTCTAAATATATATTTATATATACACTTCACTGGTTTTTCTTCTCTAGAGAACCCAGATTAAGAGAGGATCCAACTGATGTAATCAGGCTTCTTTCCCCTCCATCTTTTGACTCTGCTTCCCTCCATGAATTGATCTTCCTTTCTTCTAAGGGAAGACACTCTTCCTCTCTGTGATTAGGGAAAATGGACACTCCCATTAAACACATTGCTGTCAAGTAGATTCCGACTCATAGTGACCCTGTACGACAGAGTAGAACTGCTCCATAGGGTTTCCAAGGCTGTAATCTTTACAAAAGTAGACTGCCCCATCTTTTTCCTGAGGAGTGGCTGGTGGGTTTGAACTGCCAACCTTCGGATTAGCAGCTGAGAGCTTAACCACTGTGTCACCAGGGTTCCTCAAATAGCCATTAAAACCCCTTGCTGTCAGTTGACTCCAACTCATAGTGACCCCCCATAGCACAGAGTAGAACTGCTCCATAGGGTTTCCAAGGCCGTAATCTTTACAGAAGTAGACTGCCCCATCACTTTCCCGAGGAGCAGCTGGTGGGTTTGAACTGCCAACCTTTGGATTAGCAGCTGAGGGCTTAACCACTGTGCCACCAGGGTTCCTTAAATAGCCATTAAAACCCTTTGCTGTCAGTCGATTCCAACTCATAGTGACCCCATAGCACAGAGTAGAACTGCCCCATAGGGTTTCCAAGGAGTGGCTGGTGGATTCAGACTGCTGACCTTTTGGTTAGCAGCTGAGTTCTTAATCACTATTCCACCAGGGCTCCCAAATAGCCACTAGCAGCCCCGAATTAACAATATCCCAGCACCATTACACTAAACAAAAGAGATCATCTTCTTCCACTTGTTCTAGCAGGAAAGTCCTCAGTTTGGTATGTCTGTTTGACTAACATACCAACCCATACAAGAAGGTTGGGGCACAAAATACAGTGATTGGCAGTTCTTACATGACACCATAAAATAGGAAAAGATAGTTCCCAAAAGAGAGAGATGCTGGGTAAACAAATAAGATCTATGCATTACAAGAAGTAATAAACTGAGGCAGAACTCTATTAAAGAAATCAAATATGTAATTTATAACTTCCTATAAAGAAAATCCCTAACTCAGCTTCAGTGATGAGTTCAAATACTCAAAGAAGAAAGAATACCAATCTTACACAGACTCTTTCATAAAACAGAGGAGAAGCTTCTCAATTTGTTTTATAAGCACAACTCTGATACCAAAACCTGAAAGAACAGTAAAAGAAAATTACACCAATAGTTTTCATGAACATAAATTTAAAGATCCTCAACAAAGTATTAGGCAATCCAACAAAATAGAACAAGGATAATACCATGACCAAGTGGCGTTTATCCTAGGAATTCAAAGTTGGATCAACATGAGAAAAATCAATCAATATAATTCAACACATTAAAAAAATGAGAGAAAAAAATAATCATCATCTCAATAGATCCAGAAAAGGCATTCAACAAAATTCTATACTCATTCCTTCTAAAAAATCTCAAATAGCAGGAATCAAAAGTAATTGTCTCAGCCTGATAAAGTGTATACATAAAAACCAGCAGCTAAAATCCAAGAAGGATATATTGAATGCTTTCCCCATAAGATCAGAATAAGACAAAGATGTCTACTTTCATTACTTCTATTCAACGTTGTGCTGGAGGTCCTAGCCAGCAAAATCAAATGTTTTAAAACATTTTAAGAATAGGTTGGGAGTTTTGGGTTGATGTACTGTTTCCCTGTTATTTTTATGTTATGAAGCCTTGAATCTGTAAAAGCATCAATCTCATCAACAAAATTATGAATTAAAGGGGCTATTCCACTAAAACAATTTTCAATTAAATTAGATGAGTAACTTTAGAAGAGCGTACCATTCTGTATGCTTACCTATCAGGAGGAAGAAAAAGAAAAATGTCTCCAAGGATAAACTAAATGTACTGCTCAGGGTAATTTGCCTGCAACTGATACTTTGTCTCCGAACACATTCACATCATTACCTTTTGCTACCAGGGACAAATAATGACTGCTTCAATGCTCCTTCCCTTTCTCCTTCCAAACTTTTTTCAAGTTTGAAGTCTTTATCTTACTTGAAAAGTAACAGTTCATTACTAGAAATTGCCTTGTTTTTTGTGTTTTTTTATTCATAAAATGTTAGCATTTATAACAAATTTATTATTATTTGTTATAAAATGTTAGTATTTTATAACAAATTTATTTATTGCTGGGTGTTATTTGTTGTGAATATAAAGTTTATAATACAGAATGAAAACTTTATATGTGATTGCATTCAAAACAATTATTTGTTAACAACTATATTAATTATTTGGTAATCAGGAAGCTGTTTTAAGCATTTTACATCTTAATATAATAGCCTGTTATGTGTGTGAACACCAATCCCTCAAAAAAATATTATATAGCTATAGACAGACAGATAGAAAGGTAGGTAGATAGAAATTGGGCATTTAAAATCAAGAGGCCTCTTTTGCCCCAAGACTCCTTTCCAAGTCAGATGGTGAACACCTCGGCTGGGCGAGTAGCATCCTCCAGCCATCAAGCAAGTGAGCAGACGCCTGAACCCCCAGGGATGCCAGCCCATGACTTGGAGGATTCCGAGTGCCTCTCAGCTCCCAGCTTGCTGGACCTTTTGCACCAACTTCTCACGCACCAGAAAGGGAACTCTTCTGTCTGCTGAGATTATATTGAGCTAGGTGATTCTGATCTGCTTCAGTGGTTTGGCACAGTATCAAGTGTACTCCTGCCTGTTGGCGGCTGAGATGGTCCTTGCTGCTTTCTTATTTGTCCTCTACAAGTTTGACCTGCACACGAAGATGCAGTTCACCAACTGGCCCTAGAGTGATTTCTTCCAAACCTTGAAAGCTGTGATACTGATCACCCCATTGTTGTCCTTGATGAGGAAGAAAACAACTGCAAAATCTTCTCCAGGGTAATGGGACTAATCACAGTGGACTTCTTTGGCTATGATGCTTACATCACCTTTCCCTTGCAGCAACAAAGCCATACAGCAGAAACCACTGACCCTATAGGTGACCTAATCTCATCTCTCCTGCAATCTGCAAATAACTCCTCCATCCGGAATAACTCCTTCCCACTCTTACAACAAGGCTCACTGCCAACTTCCAGCCTCCTATTGAGGTAAAAGTGCCTTTATCAGGAGAATTTGGGATCAACCTGCTGCAGTCCCCAAAAGGAGACATCAGTTCTTTCTGGACCATGTCCCACCTAAGTGGAAGACACTTCGGATTTCAAACTCCAGATCCCATACTGTGACCCCCACCCCCAAATAACCTCTTTGGTGTGGGGAGTGGTTCTACAGAGCAAAAAAATAACAAACACATTGTTAGAAAATACAAAGATTATTGACTACATGAACCACTGCCTCCTCCACCTTGAGACCAGAAGAACTAGATGGTGCCTAGCTACTAATACTAAACATTCTCATCAGGAACACAACAGATGAATGCTGATAAAAAGGGAGAAAAATGTGTAACAGAACTTCAAATTCTTAAAGAATCTAGACTTACTGGACCTATTGAGGCTGGAGGAGTCCCCAAGACCGCGGACGGCACTGAGTTACTCTTCAAAAGTTGAATTGAAACTATCCCCTGAAATCACTTTTAAACTAAGTAATAGTTTAGCCCAAAGAGTAAAGATTGTCATCCTTGAGTATTGTGTTTCTTTAAAAAAAAAAAATTATCCATATAAGACCAAAGTGTCAACAGTATACATGAAAAAGTTGGGGGGGGGGACAGGGAAATTAAGTAAATGAAAGTGAAACAACTAGAACAGAAATAACGAGAATGCTGAAACAATGTGAAGAATGTAACCAATGTCATTGATCATTACGCCTAGAAACTGTGGAATAGGAGCAAATTTTTCTGTGTATATTTTCACCAAAAAAAAACTAAATAAAAAAAAGAAAATATAGTGACTAAATTAATCTTCTGATCTAAAAAAAAAAGAAGAGGTGTCCTACCAGAAGAAAACTTACCCAGGAAGACATTCATTAGAGTACGCTTCTACTGCTTGCGCTTGAGGAAAGATTGTTGCTGTTCAGCTGTGGTCCAGAAGGCCTGACCGGTGGTGAACCCATGCACAACAAAATTAAACTCTGTCCAGTCCTGCACCAGGGTCTTCCCCATGGAAGGTGAGGATTCTATCACTCAACCACCACTGCCCCCACTGATGAAAGATTAGGGAACAGAAAAGAGTATTGAATACTACATAATCTAAGACCTATTTTGACTGAATGACTAACTCTTTGTCTCATATGACCACATGAAAGTGGCTTAAATGGAAAAAGGCCTTGCTTACAAGAAAAACTGGTTTAAAATACGTTCCATTTTTTCAGAAGCTGAATTCAGTCAAATGACCAATTTTTTTTCTTTCTCTCTGAGTTCATATTTTTCACACTGTTAGAAATAGCTGTGTCACTGTGTACTCATATCCATAGAAGTACACAAATTTCCCCCCTTATCTTTACCATCTCAAGTTAATTCCAATTCTCTCCAACAATAGTGAACCAATGTTTTCAGTCCAATGGCTAAACCCTGTTTCAGTCCTGGAAATAATCTTCAATAGGCTGAAAGCAAAAGGGTCATATAAATACACTTAAAATATAGATTCTCTTCACTTTTTCCCTTCTGTCTCATAACGTTATCACCCACCTTCCAATTATCTTATCTAAAGAATTTTTCTTTCTGGGAAGCTCACCAAAAATGACTTTATTCTGCAAGTTTGAGGGGAAACAGGATTGGGGAAAAAGTCTGGTTTTACACTCCTCAGTCTATTTCTGGAAATCACAAATGGACTTTTGGTCAAGTAGAATGTGAACCATAAAAACTTGGTCACAACCACAAAGATATAAATGAGTCATTGAGATATTTTATGATATGCTTTGTTTGGAGAGCAGCCATTCTGGAAAAGGTCAGCAAGATGATTCTTCCCCACAGGACACCAGACTTCCTAAAATGATCAGTATTATAAAGAGCTATTCATTGTTCTTTCTTTCTTTTTATTTAATAAAATAGCACATGCACCAGGAATAAAACCTCAAACAGAACAACAGGGAGTTCCTTCCCACTTCAGCTCTTGGCCAATTTCTTGTCTTAAAGTTATCTCCATCAAGAGTTTATTACTTATGTTTCCAGAATTTCTAAGCATTTATATTTGCATATTGTTTTAATAGCTCTCTATCTAATTAATTTATTTTATACAATGGGGGAACATAACTTGTATTTTTTTTTAATAATACATTGATCAGATTTATTTTTAAAAGCTGCATAGTATTCCCCTATTGCTGTACATTTCAGTTGTTTCCAAATCTTTTCTTATTACAAATGATACTGCAGCAAACATCTTTGCATATATAAATCTTTCCAGACTTGTGGATGTGAATCCATTGGATAAATTCCTAAAAGTGGAATTTTTGGATGAGAAGCTTTGTGTACAATTAATATTAATGAATGTTGCTAAATTGTCCTTCACAGAGTAATTTGTACCAATTTGTATTCCCACTCACAGTGGAAGAAAGTGTCACTTTCCCCATATCCTCGTTAACACAGTATTAGCCAACTTTTAAATCTTTTCAAATAATCTGACAGGTGGAAGCTGGTATCTATGTTTTTTTCTTCTGCTTGTTCATTTTATTTTTTCTATTGTGCTTTAAGTGAAAGTTTACAGTTCAAGTTAGTCTTTCATACAAAAATTTATACATACCTTGTTTTGTGACCCTGGTTGCTCTCCCTATACTGTGACAGCACAGTCTTGCTTTCCACCCGGATTTCCTGTGTCCATTCAACCAGATCCTGACCCTCTCTGCCTTCTCATCACACCTCTGGACAGGAGCTGCCCATTTAATCTCATGTATCTACTTGAGCTAAGCAGCACACTCTTCACGAGTATCATTTTATGTCCCACAGTCCAGTCCAATATTTGTCTCAAGAGTTGGCCTTGGGAATGGTTTTAGCTCTGTGTTGACAGAGAGTCTGGGGGCCATGCTTTCCGGGGTCCCTCCAGTCTCAATCAAACCATTAAGTCTGGTCTTTTTACTAGAATTTGAGTTCTGCACCCCGCTTTTCTCCTGCTCTGGCAGGGACTCTGTTGTGTTCATTGGCGGTAGCCAGGCACCATCTAGTTCTTCTGGTCTCAGGCTGATGAAGTCTCTGGTTTATGTGGCCCTTTCCGTCTCTTGGGCTAATACTTTCCTTGTGTCTTTGGTGTTCTTCATTCTCTTTTACTCCAGGTGGGTTGGGACCAATTGATGCATCTTAGATGGGCACTCACTAGCTTTTATTGCTTGTTTATTTTAATATGCATTTTTAAATTGTGAATGAGATTGAATATATTGTCATGTTTTTATAATCCATTTATATTTATTTTTTTGTGAGATACTTATTTATAATATTTGCTATATTCATTTGTTCTTATTTGTTTGCATATTCTTGTATATTACAAAATTATTATTTTGCCTGAAAATATATTTTTGTAATTTGTGAATTATCTTTTGTCTTTGCTTAGAATATTTGTTACTGTACAGAAGGCTTCTTTTTCTTTGATAGTCATTTGTCAGCATTTCTGCCAAAATTATTATTGTTTTTTAATTTACCCATGTTTCCCAAGTACATTTATAATTTCTTCCCCCCGACACTTATTTCTGACAGTTTAGAAGTTGATAGAGATTCAGCTATATTTTTCTCCAAATAGAAAGCCAGTTAGTTGTTCCAATACCAAATTATTAAAAAATTCATTTTTTCAGATTTAATATTGAAAAGATGCCAATACTACCCAAAGCATCTATAGATTCAATGCAGTCTCAATCAAAATCTGAACAGCCTTCTTTACAGAAATAGAAAAACAAATCCTCAACTTCTTATGGAATGGCAAGAGGCCTCAAATAGTTAAAGCAATATCGAAAGAGAACAAAGTAGGAGGACTCACACTTCCTGACTTTAAAACATATTCTACAGCTACAGTAATCAAAACAGTCTGGTACTGGCATAACAATAGACACATAGACCAATGGAATACAGTTGCAAGTCCGGAAGTAAACCCACACATTTATGGTCAACTGATTTTTGACAAGGGTGCTGAGTCCATTTGATAGAGAAAGAAGAGTCTCTTGAATAAATGGTACTGGGAAAATTGGATTTCCACATGCAGACAAATGAAACAGGATCCATGCCTCATACCATACACAAAAACAAATTCAAAATGCATTAAGGACCTAAATCTGCACACTGAAACCATAAAGTTCTTAGAAAATAAAGCAGGGGCAATGCTGTCAGGCCTAGCTTTTAACAATGAATTATCTAGTATAATAACAAAAGTACAAACAGCTAAAGACTAAATAAATGGGACCTCATAAAAATTAAAAACTTTTGTTCATCAAAAGACTTTAAAAAAAAAAGTGAAAATACAAGTTACCAACTGGGAGAATATCTTTGGAAACCATATATCTGACAAGAATCAAATAACCAAAATATAAAACTTTGACAACTTAACAACAACAAAATAAAGACAAATAACCCAATCATAAAATGGGCAAAGGACTTGAATAGACATTTCACCAAAGAGGACATTCAAATGGCCACCAAATGCAAGAAAAGATGCTCAGTGTCATTAGCCATCAGAAAGATGCAGATCTAAACTACAATAAGATACCATTTCACTCCCACTAGGATGGCTAAGAAGCCCTTGTGGTACAGTGGTGAAGAGCTCGGCTGCTAACCAAAAAGTTGGCAGTTCAAATCTACCAGCCACTCCTTGGAAACAGTATGGGGCAATTCTACTCTGTCTTATAGGGTTGCTACGAGTCAGAATCAACTCGACGGCAACAGGTTTGGTGTTTTTAGGATGGCTAAGATTTAAAAAAAAAAAAAAATAACAAATGTTGGCAAGCATGTGGGAAAATTGGAACCCTTACCCATTGCTGGTGGGAATGCAAAATGGTACCTCCATTGTGGAAAACAGTGGGGTGGTTCCTCAAAAAACTAAAGATAGAACTACCATACAATCCAGCATATCCACTCCTAAGACTTAAAAGCAGAGACTCAAACAGAGACCTGTACACCAGTGTTCACTGACGCACTATTCACAATAGCCAAAAGGTAAAAAGGACCTAAATGCCCAGCAACGGATGAATGGATTAAATAAAAATGTGGTACATACATACAATGGAATACTACTCAGCCAACAAGAGAAATGAAATCTTGATACATGCTACAGTACGGTTGGAGATGGAAGACATTATGTTGAGTGAAATAAGTCAATCACAAAAGGACAAATATTGTATGACCTCACTTATATAAAAAGACAAGAAAATGCAAATGTATAGAGAACAAAGTTTACTAGTGGTTACCAGGGGTGAGAGGAAGGGGGGAAGGGAGGGTTAATGGTGAAGGAAATATTGCATTGATTAAGAGTAGCGTTGTATAGCCAATTATTGTATTTGCTGTCAATATGTTTATACACCTATAAAAAGTTGAATTGTCAAAAGCTGTGTAATAGATATATTTACAAAAAAAAAAAGAGTAGTTGCTGAGGCTGCTTATGTACAACCAGAAACCTCATGGAATTTGGTTTTTTGATTCGGAAGTAGGGTCATGGTTTCATGAAACATCCCAGTTAATTGGCCTAATAGCATGTTTAGTGCTTCTGTTCTATCTCCTACTTCATTGTGTAGTGCCTAGGGTATGAAAAGCTTGCAAACAGCCATCCAAGGCACAACAGCCGGTCTCTATTCACCTGGAACAACAGAGGAAGAAGGAGAGTCAGGAATAGGAGGAGGATATGGAATGTGTGGCTAGTTGCCTCCATGAACAACTGCCTCCTTTGCCAAGAGACCAGGAGAACTGGATGGTGCCAGCTGCCGTTACTGAACATTTTGATCAAAGATTCTATAGAAGAATCCTGGTCAAAAAGGGGAAAATGCAGAAAGGAATTTCAAATTCTCATGGACTCCAGGCTTCCTAGATTCATGAAGGTTAGATGAACCCCTGAAACTATTGTCCTGAGATAATCTTCAAACCTTAAACCAAAAATATCCCCTGAAGTCTTCTTAAAACCAAACAATAGTTTAGCTTAACTAGTAAAAAAAAAAGTCTGCCTTGAGCACTATGCTCTTTTAAGAATTATCTATATGGGATTAAATTGAAAACAGAAACTCAAAAGATTAGATAGGCACCTTAGGTGTCAGTGAATTCATGTTAATGGGGATGGAATAACTCAGAAAAGGAGGATGATAAAGGTTCACAACTCAAAGAATAGAATCAATGTCACTAAAAGGTGCATGTAGAAACTGTTGAAAAATTTCATTTTTTCCTCACTGACTTGAAATACCACCTTTATCACATATCAGATTTCCATTTTATTTGGATTTTTAGTCTGTGCTCTCTGCTGGGGCCAGTGTAGAGTAGGCAGAGCTCCATAAATTACAAGTGTGCCAACATATTGATTCCCTCTGCCCCTAGGGTAGCTTAGCCAAGCCAGAGGCAGCCTAAAGCCTAAGCTAGTTGCCTTCCTTTGATTCTCCAGCCTGGCATAAAATTAATTTCATTTTCTTTGTATGAAATAACATGAAGAAGGTTTGGAAGCCTTAGTATTTGGATGTACAGGTTTAGGATTAAGTGCTCTCTTGATAAAAGGCTATCTAAATTCAAATCCAGGCCCTATCCAAACTGGTTATATGACCTTTGATGAATTAGTAACTTACTTTGTTTAAAAGGGAAGTAAGGGGATTTGTTGTTATTATTTTTTGTTTTCCTAAGAATGTATGTTGATCTAACTGCCCATCAGCAGATGAATGGATAAACAAACTATGGTATATATACACAATGGAATACTACGCAACAATAAAGACAATGATGAATCTGCGAAATACCTGACAACGTGAATGAATCTGGAGGGCATTATGCTGAGTGAAATAAGTCAATCACAAAAGGACAAACACTGTACCAGACCACTACTATAAAAACACGTAAAAATGTTTCCATATAGAAAGAAACAATCTTTGATGGTTATGAGAGAGGGGAGAGATGGGAAGGGAAAAATACTAAGTAGATAGTAGATAAGTGATAACTTTGGTGACGGGTAAGACAGTACACAATACTCAGGAAGTCAGCACAACTTGACCAGGGCAAAGTCACAGAAGCTTCACAGATGCCCTGAAAGACCGAGGAACTGGGCTGAGGGCTGGGACCATGGTCTTGGGGTACATCTAGCTCAACTGGCATAAAATAGTCTATAAAGAAAATGTTCCACAGCTGACTGTGGTGAGTAGTCAGTGGGATCTTAAAAGCCTGCAAGCAGCTGTCTAAGATACCTCTATTTGTCCCATCCCAGCTAGAGCAAAGGAGAATGAAGAAGGTCAAAGACACAAGGGAAAGATTAGTCCAAAGGACTAATGGACCACAACTAGTACAACCTTCACCAGACTGAGTCCAGAACAACTAGACGGTGCCTGGTTACCCCCACTGACTACTCTGGCAGGGATCACAATACAGGGTCCCAGGCAGAGCAGGAGAAAAATGTAGAACAAAATTCATATTCACACACACAAGACCAGGCTTGCTGGTCTGACAAAGACTGGAGAAATCCCAAGAGCATGGCCCCCAGACACCCTTCTAACGCAGTACTGAAGTCACACCTGAGGTTCACCCTTCAGCCAAAGATTAGACAGGCCCACAAAACAAAATGAGACTAAATGGGCACACCAGCCCAGGGGCAAGGATGAGAAGGCAAGACGGGACAGGAAAGCTGGTAATGGGAAACCCAAAGATGAGAAGCGGAGAGTGTTAACATGTCGTGAGGTTGGCAACCAATGTCACAAAACAATACGTGTATTAATTGTTTAATAAGAAACTAATTTGCTCTGTAAACCTTCATTTAAAGTACAATAAAAAAAATCATTTGAGGAACAGTTAAAAAAAATAAATAAAGGTTACATAAATTAAAAAAAAAGAATGTATGTTGAATTTTATCAAATGTTTTTTCCAGCATTTATGGAAATAGATTTCTGTTTTTTATCCTTTGACCTATTAATATATGAATTAAATAAATAGGTTTCTTTATATTGAACCATTTGGTCATTCCTGGCAGGAACTTCACTTAGTATGTATTATTCCTTTAACTTACAAATAGATCCTGTTAGCTATTTTTTTTAGGGTTTTTGCACTGATATTCATAATTGACATTTGTCTGTGGTTTTCTTTTTCTCTGCTATCAGATTTTGGAATAATTGTTTTCTGGCACCACAGAAAATATTTGGAATTATTTGTTCTCTGGAAGTTTGAGAGACATCATCTGTGAAACTCTCTGGGCTTAGTACCTCTTAATGGGTAACTCTTAGACAACTTCTATTTCTTCCAAGAAAATAACTCCGTTTACATTTTATGTCTTCTCCACCTTCAATTCTGGTAATTTATATTTTCCTAGAAAGCCATCTATTTCAAGCAGGTTTTCAAATTTATTTGTTTAGAGTTGATTAAAGAAGTTTGTGATAGTTCTTTTAATTCCATCTATATCCATGGTGAGCTTTCCATTCTTGTATACAGTTAAGTTACACATACATTTGTATAATTTATATGCTTACATTAGAATGTAAGCCCAACAACAAATCTATTAATATCTGTTGAGGTTACAGAGCCTTGATATTAAAAGTGAATGGAGCATCAACAAAGTGAAGAGACCACCTACAGATTGCGAGAAAATTTTCAGGGACCATAAATCTGATAAGGGTCTGTTATGGATTGAGTTGTGTCACTCAAAAATATGTGTTGTAAATCCTAAACTCGCCTGTGGTTATAATTCCATTTGAGAATGGGTTGTCTTTGTTATGTTAATGGGGCAGGATTAGTGTAGGGTGTAATCTTGAGATACAAAGAGATTAAACAAGCAAGCAAACTAGGAGCAGAGATGGGGGAAGATTAACGAAGCTGAAGAGACAAAGACCTTCCCCCAGAGCTGACAGAGAGAGAAAGCCTTCCCCTAAAGCCGGTGCCCTGAATTAGGACTTCCAGCCTCCTAAACGGTGAAAAAATAAATTTCCGTTTGTTAAAGCATCCACTTACGGTATTTCTGTTATAGCAGCACTAGATAACTAAGACATGGTCTAATATCCAAAATTCAGATAAAAATTGTGTAACTTAACAGCAAAAAAACGAACAGCCCAATCAAAAAATGGACAGAGTATTTGAACAGATATTTCACCAAAGAGGATATTCAAGTGGCCAACAAGCACATGAAAAGATGCTCAACATTATTAGCCATTGTTGTTGTTGTCTGCCAGCTAGTTGATTCTGACTCATATCGACCCTGTACGACAGAGTAGAACTGCCCTATAGAGTTTCCAAGTCTGTAATCATTACTAAAGCGGATTGCCACATCTTTCTCCCACAGAGCGGCTAGTGGGTTCTAACTTCCACATTTTCAGTTAGCAGCCAAGTGCTTTAACCACTACACCACAATGGCTCCTTCATTAGCCATTAAAACAAAAACAAACCCACTGAAATTGAGTCAATTCCAACTCATAGTGACCCGATAGGACAGAGCAGAACTGTCCCATAGGGTTTCCAACTCTGTAAATCTTTATGCAAGCTGTCACATCTTTCTCCCACGGAGAGGCTGGCAGGTTTGAATGTCTGACCTTTTGGCTAGCAGACAAGTGCTTTAAGCACTGTGTCACCAGGGATCCTTCCCATTAGCCACTAAAAACCCAACCATTGCCATCGAGTTGATTCCGACTCATGGCGACCCTAGGGGACAAAGTAGAACTGCCCCATAGGGCTTCCAAGGAGTGGCTGGTGGATTCGAACTGCTGATCTTTTGTTTAGCAGCTGGAAGCTTAACCACTGGCGCTACCAGGGTTCCCGTTAGCCGTTTAGGGAGATGCAAATCAAATCTAGATGTCAACTCATCCCTATTAGAATGGCAATGATAACAATAAAAATGGAAAACAACTGGTGCCTGCGAGGTTGTGGAGAACTGGAACCCTCACCAATTGTTGCTGAGAATGTAAAATAGCATGGAAAACAGTTTGGTGGTTCCTCAAAAAGTTGAACATAAAACTACCATATGACCCCCCAATCCCAATCCTAGGTGTCTTAGTTATCTAGTGCTGCTATAACAGAAACACCACAAATGGATGCCCTTAACAAACAGAGATTTAGTCTCTCACAGTGTAGGAGGCTGGAAGTCCAAATTCAGGGCATCAGCTCCAGGGGAAGACTTACTCTCTCTGTCGGCTCTGGAGGAAGGTCCTTGTCATCAGTCTTCTCTGGCTGAGGAGTTTCTCAGAGCAGGGACCCCAGGTCCAAAGGACGCACTGTGCTCCCCATGCTTCTTTCTTGGTGGAATGAGATCCCCATATCTCTCTGCTCACTTCTCTCTTTTATATCTCAAAAGAGATTGGCTTAAAACACAATCTAATCTTATAGATTGAGTCCTGCCTCATTAACATAACTTCCCCTAATACCATCTCATTAACATCATAGAGATAGGATTTACAACACATAGGAAAATCACATCAGATGACAAAATGGTGGACAGTCACACAATACTGGGAATTATGGCCTAGCCAAGTTGACAGATATTTTGGAATGACACAACTCAATCCATGACACTAGGTATACACCCAGAAGTGAAGACAGGAACACAAACAGAAACCTGTACACCAATGTTCATTGCAACACTTTTCACAATAGCCAGAAGGTGGAAACCAGCGAAATGTCCATTAACAGGTGAATGAATAAACAAAATGTGGTATATACACAGAATGGAATATTACTCAGCCATAAAGAGAAATGAAGTCCTGATACATGTCACAGCATGGATGAACCTTGAAAACATTATACTGAGTGAAACAAGTCAGTTGCAAAAGAGCAAATATTGAATGATCTCACTTAAATAAGCAAATATATAGAAACTAAAGATTATTAGTGGTTACCAGGGATGGGAAGGAAGGGGGAAGGGGGAATTTTTGCTTAGGGGACTGTCTTAGTTATCTAGCGCTGCTATAACAGAAATACTACAAGTGGATGGCTTTAACAAATAGAAGTTTATTCTCTCACAGGCTAGGAGGTTGGAAGTCCGAATTCAGGGCACCAGCTCCAAGAAAAGGCTTTCTCTGTCTGTTCTAAGGGAGGGTCCTTGTCATTGATCTTCCCCTGGCCTAAGAGCTTCTCAGCACAGGGACCCCGAGTCCAAAGGACGTGCTCTGCTCCTGGTGCTTCTTTCTCGGTGGTTTGAGGTCCTTATCCTCTCTGTTTGATTGTCTCTTTCATATCTCAAAAGAGTTTGACTCAAGATACAACCTAATCCTGTAGATTGAGTCCTGCCTCATTTATATAACTGCCTCTAATCCTGCCTCATTAACATCATAGAGGTTAGGATTTACAACGCTTAGGATAATCATATCAGATCACAAAATGGTAGACAACAACACAATACTGGGAATCATGGCCTAGCCAAGTTGATACACATTTTGGGGAGAAAATTCAATCTATAACAGGGACATTGAGGTTACATTAACAGCAGTGGAATAGTTCAGAAAAAGATAGCAAGAATGGTTGTACAACTTGAAGAATGTAGTCAATGTTACTAAATTGTACATATATAAGTTGTTGACATGGTGAATGTCTTGTTATGCATATTTTTACCACAATAAATTTTTTTTAATTGAATGGAATAAACCAAGTACAACTCTAGAATTTTCCATGCATATCCTTTTATCTTTCTTGATTTGATAATTATATATCAGTCAACAAATATTTATTGAGCATCTACTAAATATGGTTGTAGGCAATAGGAATACAGTGTTGAATGGTTTTAAATAAATGTAATGGACAGTTTAGCTGATAACACCCCAATTATCAGATTCATATATCTTTGTTAATTAAACAGTTTACTGAGATAGAGATATTTGTTTAAATGAACTTAAGATAGGTCATAAGAGATGTTCAATAACTGGCATTAGCTTGGTGCTGAAACCCTGACATTCTTTCATCCCACAAAGACGTGGCAAGGTCAGCAACTTGCCCAAGATGAGACTTATAAAGTTTGAAGATCCACTTACTGACTTCCTCAGACACTCTTTGCCGCTCCTTTCATATGAAGTACAACTAATACTTCTTAAACAATAACCTGTTCAGAGTGAATTTAGTCAGTCACAGAAGGACAAGTATTGTATAAGACCGCTCTTATAAGAACTCAAGAAAAGGTTTAAACACAGAAGAAAACATCCTTTGATGGTTACAAGGGTGGGGAGGGACGGTGAGGGTTATTCACTAACTAGATAGTAGGTAAAAATTATCTTAGGTGAAGGGAAGGACAGCACACACTACGGGGGAAGTCAGCACAACTAGATTAAACCAAAGCTAAGAAGTTTCTTGAATACAATAAAACACTTTGAGGGACAGAGTAGCAGGGGTAGTGATCTGAGAACCATGTTTTCAGGGGACATCTAAGTCAATCGGCATAATAAAGTTTATTAAGAAAATGTTCTGCATCCTACTTTGGTGAGTGGAGTCTGGGGTCTTAAAAGCTTGCAAGAGGCCATCTAAGATGCATCAATGGATCCCAACCACCTAGAGTAAAGGAATATGAAGAACACCAAAGACACAAGGAAAGTATTAGCCCAAGAGACAGAAAGAGCCACATAAACCAGAGACTTCATTAGCCTGAAACCAGAAGAACTAAAAGGTGCCTGGCTACCACCAATGACCACCCTGACAGGGAACACTACAGAGAGTCCCTTATGGAGCAGGAGAAAGGTGGGGTGCAGAACTCAAATTCTAGTAAAAAGACCAGATTTCATGGTCTGACTGAGACTGGAGAAACCCCGGAAAGCATGGCCCCTGGACTCTCTATCAGCCCAGAACAAAAACAATTTCCGAGGCCAACTCTTCAGACAAATATTGGACTGGACTGTGGGACATAAAATAATACTCGTGAAGAGTGTGCTTCTTAGCTCAAGTAGATACATGAGACTAAACGGGCAGCTTCTGTCCGGAGGTGAGATGAGAAGGCAGAGAGGATTAGGAGCCGGCTGAATGGACATGGGAGTCACAGGTGAAAAGGAGAAGTGTGCTGTCACAGTATAAGAAGAGCAATTAGGGTCATATAACAATGTATGTATAAATTTTTGTATAAGAGACTAACGTGAAATGTAAACTTTCACTTAAACTACAACAATAAACAAAAAAAAAGAAATTAAAAAAAAGCAACATGTTCAATTTTATAGAATTATTCTGTATATAAAAAATTAGATTCAACAAAATGCATTTGTGAATAATATGCTCTTATAATTTGATGAACTTGAATGACTGCCCTTGTGAGGTTCAAGATCTGGGCATCCCCTCTTATTAAATTTTCTGTCCCTTTTGTTGCCATTTATTTTTCAGGGACACCAATGGTGAATATGTCCGACATCCTTTGCTTGTTGTGTCGTCAATGTATTGCCTCTCCTTCCCAAATCCACTCTTCATTGCTTGTCCTGTGATAATAAAGCTGGACCCTGTAAATATTTCTCCTTTGTCAGCTGGCACAATGTTAGCAGAGGGCACTGATGGGACACTGGAGGAGGAAGAGGTTACTCTTCCTGGTTCTGGTACACTCTTCCAGGCAGGCTCCTGCAGCATGTGCGACTTCTGCGGTGCTCTGACCCAGCAGTGCACCTGGTTTCTGAGCACCAGGCTCCAACAGCTCTCAGTGACCAAAAGCATATGGCAACTACTCAGGGCCAACAGGATGTGGCACCTCCCCCAGAGGGTAGCTTCACAGCAGAATGCTACAAACCTAGCACCTCCTCATGAGTAGTGTCATAGCTTCACTGAACTTCACCAGCCAGTAAGCAATGTACGTCCTTCTCTACGAGGTCTGGATGTCTGACCTGGCAGGAAGGCACAGAAGGTTGTCCAGAGATTAAGTAACCTATCTTCCTTGAATAATGTAATCAATGTTACTGAATTGAACATGTAGAAATTGTTGAGATGGTATATGTTTCGTTATATATATTTTTACCACAATAAATTTTTTTTTAATTGAATGGAGTAAACCAATTTTTATACAGTAAGCAAGTTCAATATAGATATGTTTTCTCAGGTACTCTCCAACATGCTGGGTTCTCCACAGTACATCTCCATGCTCTCAGTATGCCACAAAGACACATAAAAAAGATGTTTTTTATATCACAACATCATTTACTAATTCAGCTCAATGATCAGCACTTGCTTTCACTCCTTCACTCCATAACAACATTGTTCTTCATGAAATGATGGCTTCAGTTCCTTAAGCCTGCCATTCCTGCCACTCCATAGGGAAGAATGAAGTTCAAGGATCCTTGCAGAGCCTGCCTACAACCAAGACTTTGCCATTCAACTAACAGATTGTTTGGGCTCTTGACGTATAAGTCATCTGTTTTAGGGAAACTCTGAACACTGCTTAGAAATATATATATATTTGCTGTTGTTAGGTGCCGTCAAGTCAGTTCCAGCTCATAGTGACCCCATATATAACAGAATGAAACACTGCCCGGTCCTGTGCATCCTCACAATCATTGTTATGCTTGAGCCCATTGTTGCAGCCACTGTGTCAATTCATCTCATTGAGGGTCTTCTTTTTTTTCACTGACCCTCTACTTTACCAAGCATGATGTCCTTCTCCAGGGACTGATCCCTCCTGTTATCAGGAGGATATATACATATATATGTAATATAATATTCATATATACATATATATGTATATATGCATATGTATGTGCATATACGTATATGTGTATATATATATATACATACATACATATATAAAAAACCTGTTGCTGTCGAGTCAATTCCAACTCACAGCAATCCTATAGACAGAGTAGAACTGCTCCTAGGGTTTCCAAGGAGGAGCTGGTGGATTTGAACTGCCAACTTTTTGGTTAGCAGCCACTTAACTACTTCGCCACCAGGGCCCCATACACACACACACATATATATATATGTATCTCCCTTTCACATTTCCCCCTTGTTTGGTCTGATTTTATTATGTTTGTCAATTATCTTTCATCATTAGGGTTGTGAGTAGTGCTTCCCAGTTCCATCAAAGAGATGTTTTCTACTCTTTTTCTTTAACCTTTGTGTTGCTTTTAGTTGATTTCAGAGATAAGAATGAAGTTGAAGTACCTTTCGGACATCATTAGCAATTTGAGCTATCTTTGACACTTCAAAAGTTCTAGCCATAGTTGAGTACCATAGGAATGACCTTAGGCTAAAAATAATACTATTATATAATTGTAGAACACTTTGTAGTTCATAAGGAGCCCTAGTGGCACAGTGGTTAAGCCCTCGGCTGCTAACCGAAAGGTCGAACCCACCAGCCACAGCATGGGAGAAAAGTGTAGCAGTCTGCTTCCGTAAAGATTTACAGCCTTGGTAACTCTGTGGGGCAGTTCTACTCTGTCCTACAGGGTCACTATGAGTTGGAATCAACTTGACGGCAGTGGATGGGTTGTAGTTCGTAAATATTTTAATTAAACTTTTCAACAAACATTTATTGAGGTCTATGTTCCTGCCTTTATGTAGTTTAGAATCTAGTGCAGAGATAGACTTTAAACAAATAATTTTTCAATTATAGTTGTGAAAGTGTAAATCTATGCATTTTCTTTTATACTAATCTTCACAATAGGCTAACAAACTCATTCTGGTTTGCTCAGGACTGTTTTGGTTTTAAAACTAAAAATTCTGCATCCCAGGAACTCTCTCAGTCTCAGGCAAACTGGGATGGTTGGTCAACCTACTTCACAACTATCGCTTGTTTGATATGATTATTCTCAGATTAAACATGAGGAATCTACAACTTATAAAGGTTATGATTTGCCCAAGAAAACACAGTGAATGAAAAATCTGGTACTCAAACCAAAGTAGTTGAATTTCAAATCCTGTTTTTCTTACAAAACCAAGGTGCCAAAACAATGGCTCCCATAAAGTAGAAAAGCCTAAAGGTGGGACTCATGATGGATTTATGTGGCAGAACTCTGTAACATGATAATATCCCGAGAGGTGGCATATCCACGGTCCCTGCGAGCATACTGTCCCAATACAGTGTGCTGCCTCCCATCAGCCGTATAGCACTGAGACTGCATTCAGTCTCAGAGTCCTCTCAGCCTGTCTTTCTAGGCACTGCTACCATTTGCCGTTCTGAATCTCCATTAGTGACTCTTGAATCAATAATTTACTTGTGAAATCCCTCATTTGTAATTTCAAGTAGTGCCACTTATCCAGTTAATCTTTATGCAGTTTTTGCAATGACACCACAGTTGGATCATCTTTGCTCATTTTTGGACTCCAAAAGTCCAGCTTGAGTTATAGTTTGAACGCATTTTAAAGCTTCTACTTTAAAAGCTCAGACATGTATCAGAGGAATTAGAGACAGCACCATTACAGATGCTGGCCTAAAGTGTTTCTTCATTTGTTAGCCATAAAATAGAGTCAGCTCTACTTTTGCACATTCTTCATAGACTCTCAAGGTTTTAGCTAGAATTTATAATCTGTTAATGGATGGAACAAATTGCTAAAATAAGCCAAATTTACTTAATCATCCAGACTGCCTTAAATTAGCTAAACTTTTGACTTTGGATTTATAGTCTTAGTTCCCTGTAAAACACATAATTTTTTGGATGTCATCTCTGAAAGACAATCCACAAACCTTAGATTTATTCTCTTTGTAAAGATAATTTTAAAATAAGTGTAACCAGTAAAATCAGTTGCTGTCGAGTCAGTTCTAACTCATGACCACCTCGTGTGTGTCAGAGTAGAACTGTGCTCCATAGGGTTTTCAACGGCTGATTTTTTAGAAGTAGATCACCACGTTTTTCTTTTGAGGCACGTCTGGGTAGACTCAAACCTCCAACCTTGTGGTTAGCATCCGAGCGTGTTAACCATTTGCACCGCAATATAAAATTTGACATTTCTTGCCTTTTCTTTGAGTTTTTATTTTTGTTTTATTTAGTTTCAACAGAGGTCCCAAAGACTGAGAAGAATACAATAGGTGCCACTTGTCTACATCCTGAAATAAGATGCTTGACTTCTTTTTCTTTCATTCATTCACTTATATGTTCAACATACATCTACTGAGTGCCTACTATGTGTCTGGCACTGCTCCAAAAGCTAATAATACAGCAATAAACATAACAGACAAAAATGCCTGCTTTATTGCTGCCAACATTCCAGTGAACACCTGAAGAGACTGAAATTAGCTCTTCCATTATTCACTTCCAGGTTGTCTAAGAAATGACTAAGAATCTACTGAGAGAACCACTGGGTGAAGAGGCTGCTAATGAGGATTTCTTTGGAGACTTGTTAGAATGTTGTAATTACCCTCCCTTTACTCACATGGGAGGGAAGGGAAGCTCCTCCCTCACCTCAAGCCAACTGAGGAGGACCTCAAAGAACCGTTTGAAAAGTTAGCATACGTTCTTTGGAATTTGAAGGACATAGGGCAAATTAACTCACCTATGACTGAAAAAATAAATCAAAGGTAAGTGTGGCTAGAACAGCCTATAGAAAAAAAAAGGGGGGGGGGAGTGTATCATAGTAAGCTACACGTCCACTGAGAACAGGACAGAGAGGTCTGCTTTCCACGTATCAGATGCAAACCCTATGGAATACTGCTGACCAATAGTCAATTTGATTAGCAGGCCATGAACTCCACCACAAAGAGCTTCCTGCCAAGGGTGAGGCGGCCTCAGCAGCAAGAGGATGGAGGTCTGTTATAGATGTAGGAGTGGGAAGGGATGAAACTGGACACATGGAAGCAACATCGCTCATGCCAGGAACTGCAGATGAAGATCCCCAGGGAGAGAATCACTAAAATGAAAGAAGAACCGCAGGGAAAAAAGACTATGCCTTGGATTTCACCATGCCTGATGGCATCATCATCAGATTACAACTTCACCAGTCCAGAAGAACTTTCTGCCCCTTGCTTCTCCCTCCCCAACTCTAATTTAAAAACCTTCATCTAAAGTACTAAAAAAAAAAAAAAAAAAGTTGTTACGGAGTCAATTCCGACTCATGGCAATGAAGAGGGAGGGGCTCAAACAGAACTATAAAGCGGAGAATGCAGTGGAGCAAGAAAAAGAAAAAGTTGGTCAAAACCCCTCTCTACCACCCATTCTCAGTCTTCCAAGCCTAAGGCAGACCTAAGCTGGTGAAGAAGAGAAATTTTAAACTGAACGTGATTTTGGAGTTTTAATAGTCATCTATACTGTACTTTTAATTATTAAATGAGACAGAAAAGCCTTGGGACCTGACTGAGATTTCTTCCCAGTGGCTGGAAACAGCTAATACAAAGAACAAATGAAAAAGAACAAAGGTGCTTTCTGCTTCACTCTACTGAGTGGAGCTCATTCAATAAACCAATTAAATACGTTTAGCTTGTCAAGAAGTAGGAAGAAATCCACAATGAGGAAAACCTCTGAGTTAGACTTACTGGGAGAACAAGGTGACATAAATGTGCAAACATCTGATATGAAAAGTCAAGCTAAACAAAGCATCCCTGACCAACTTCTAAATTAAAAAAAAAAACAAAATTGTTGCTATTGTCTTGTTCCAACTCATGGTGACCCCATGTGTTACAGAATAGAACTGCTCTGTAGGGTTTTCTTGGCTGCAATCTTTATGGAAGCAGATAGCCAGGCCTTTTCTTTTGTGGTGCCTCTGGGTGGGTTCAAACTGCCAACCTTTAGGTTAGTGGTTGAGGACAAACCATTTGTACCACAATAGTTTGTGGCAAAAGGAGATTAGAGATTCATAGAAAAATAAAACAATATATAACCCGCTATTGGACATCTTTCCCAAGTTTTTCCAAATACTTCTGATTATTTTAATCACTTAATCTCAGAATTGGGAGATGGTAGTGTGAACTACAGAACTCCCAGGTGAGTAATTGTTTTTCTTTTTTTCTAAAGCTGACTTTGAGTAAAAAAGGCACAACTGTTATCAATAACAAAAAGCTTCTAACATTTGTGCAATAGGATACAAAGTTCATGCAGAAAAGAAGACAAATGAGTTCGAGATTAAATATACTAGATGTTTTCAGATCAGCATGCCCTGGTAGCATAGATCTGGGAATATTTAAGACATGTCCTGAACTTATCATAGATACAATCTTTATGAACACATACTGGACAGCTATGGGCCCTGAAAACTGAGAAAGGACATGTGGAGGGCCTACCTCTAAAGAGGAAAATACAGTAATAACCTAAAATTATAGTCTGGTCATCTTAACTTAAAAAGACCAAACTCATTAATCATTTCATTTATAAAATACTAAAAGATCACTGGTGCCAGTGGATACTCAATAGGATTTGGGAAGTATAAATCTATCAGGCTCATGTAATACACTTCAATGACAGATGGCCAGGCATTATTGATGGCAAGTAAATAAAAAAAGATTTTGATCCTGGCCTTAAAGGACATACTCGTAAATAAAGCTGGGAAAATATTTTCAAAATGCATCACTATATAAATTCTCATCTTATTAGAAAGCAGAACAGGTAGAGTTTTATTCTCCCTTTTTGTTTCCTGCAGAGAGGACAATATAGGGATGTTTGAGCCTTAACTAAATATATGGAACCAAAAATGTTAAAAGAAACCTAACCCCAAATTGTTGGGAGGGGGGGTGGTCATTCATTTTGCAAGTAGAGAAAATGCACTATAAATGGCTTAGCAGACAGATTTATTTTATAATAAATTAATCCAAAAGTAATCAACATTTGGGGTATGTGACTTCCAAGGAAAAGTAAGAGAAGTTCAGGGGATTCAGAAATAGAAAGCTAGCTAGGGAAAATCAGGACAAACTGAACAAAAACAGAGTAATTCATGGAATCTGAGTAAGTTTCTTCATACCCAAGGAAATGGAAAAAATGTAATCCCTGTAGATAAAAATCACAAGAGGACAGAGTGTAGGATTCCACTGACTTTGAGAACAGTTTCTACCTGAAGCCAAGAGGGTACACTCCAACCAGGACCAAAAACACTCAAGGGGATTAGTCAAATTGTAGAGCAAACTATTCTATATAGTCTCAGAATTTTCCACACATGTTGCCTTAACTGAAGCAAGTCTTTGCTGTGATAAAATAACTACCTCATAACTTCTTTCCATTAATGGAAGTCATTCTTCTTCCCAGTTCCTCTCACTCACTGGGCAAGAGGAAGACAGACAGCTCTGAGTATTCCTTGGTCTAACTGCTCTATCAACAACTTATGACAGCTTTTTACCATCTTCACTACTATTACTTACAGGTTAAAATACCACCACCTGATGACTTTCATCAATGGACCAGTCTTTCTATTCATCCCATTCCCTACCTAATTCCATTCCCACGTTTATTGACTTTAACATCTAGCTCCCTGGCTATAGAATTCCTCACTCCAATGACATCAACTAACAGTTCACTTCAGTAACAAAATGGCACAACCACACCTTGGATATCATTATACAACATTGCTTCACCTTTAAGTTTATGAAATCTGGGATTCCTCTATGCTGTTGTTGTTATGTGTCATCGAGTCAATTCTGACTCATAGAGACTTTATGTACAACAGAACGAAACACTGCCCTGTCCTGTGCCATCCTCTATGCAACACATTAATTCCCTCACTTGTACTGAGCTCTCTTAAACTTCATTATGATCCCTGAACTTTGGACACTAGAATAAACAAAACTAAATTTAAGAACACACTTTTACCTTTACAGGCCATGTGACTTTATATGAGTTACTCCAGAAACCCCAGGATTTTTCTCTGCATGGCAACATGTCAGCATTGCCTGATACAGTTCCTCACACACAATTCATCATTAAAAATACAAGACAATACACAAAATGAGAAAAAATGGCTATAACACTGTAACTAAATATGAGACAAGTCTGAGGGGAATTTCCATTAGCTACATTGTCAGTCAAAATGGATTAAGAAACATTCTTGTACTATAAATCACATTTTCCACAACTGGAATAAAATATCATAGAAAGTCTCAAAAAAGGAAGGAAAAGACTGACTCTCCCTCATTATGTGTCTCCAGTTCTAAGACACAGGGAATATAATAATCAGCAAATAAATGGTTGTGCCCCAATTATATCAGTCAAAGCCAGAATCACAAATATCCACTTTCTTTGATTCTTCTATTATTATGTCCTCTTTCTATATCTATTCCAAAACTGCACTCCCTAGCACTCAGTGTGGGGGAAAGTAGACAATGCATTTGGAGGTTTAGTATAGCCAACCATACTTAGCAGCCTAAGTATGCCTAGATAAAAACTTTGATTCAGAAGTTGAAAAAGAAGAATATCAAGATCAGTACATGTGGGGACAGAACCTGTCATATCACACTATTTGAGAAAAAAATTATACCTTATATTTTGGCAAATCATAAAACCCAATTGTTAAACCAAGAAAAGATCCAATGTCAGTCCAGCAGGACCACATAAGAGGAACTTCTGCTAGTGACGATACACACCAACCTGCCCTTGATTAAAATAAAAAGTTTAACTTAAAAAGAGTAATTAACTTGGTATTTTCTAAGAGAAGACAGATGATATAACCTTTATAAAGCAGGAGATGAAGTATAAAGAGAAAATAAGTTGAAATAAATTCAGAAGTAAAAATAAAATGGCTGAAACAAGAAAAACGCAAGCAAATCCAAACTACAATGCCAAGATTAAAATCCACATCTGAAACTACAGGGAAAAAAAAAGATACCACAGAAATCTGAAACAGCAAATTGAATCCAGCAATATATATATAAAGGATAATACTTCACAACCAAGTAAGGTTCATTCTACAAATGCAAATCTGTTCCAATATTTCAACATCAATTAATGTAATCACCATATTAACAGACTAAATAAGAAAACCATATGATCATCTCATTAGATACAGAAAAAGTATTCAACAAAATTCCACATCCATTCATGCTAAAAACTCTCAGCAAACTAAAAATACAGGAGAATCTCATTAATGTAATAAGAAGTAGCTACAAAACACCTGCCACTCTTTCATCACTCTTATTCAGCATCATGCTGAATAATGATAGACTGAATGCTTTCCCCAAAGATCAGGAAAAAGGCAAGGATATTGTCTCTCACCACTCCTACACAACATCATGCTAGAAATCCTGCACAATTGCATTAAACAAGGGGCACAGTGGGTAAATTCCACCTTCATTGCTAACTGGTGGTAAGGATCAGCATTAATCCAATTCCCAAAATGTAGAAATAGATCCAGTCCTCACCTTCCCATTTCTCCATCTTCATCACCAGTCACTCATGCGGCATACTCTCTTCTGACCTCAGCTACCTAGCTGGGTCAGAGATCACAAGTTAGATAGACACCACCTTTCAGACCAGCTGCCCATGCAGCATTTCATTCAGAGCTAGATGTAAACTTATACGTTAGAAGGACACAGTCTTCTAGACTCCCAAATAGGCAGACTCTAGCCCCTGCTGGTTCCAACTGCCCCTGTGGTTCATTAATTCACTGGAACAACTTACAGAATTCATGGAGAGCACACCATACTTTAATTGCAGATTTATTACAATCAGAAAGGATACAAATGAAGAGACACATAGGGTAAGGTCTGGAAGGGGTCATAGAGGGCTTCCATGCCCCAGAGAGGGGAGCACCACCCTCTCCCATGCATGGTCATCAACAGGAAGCTCATCTGAGCCTTAGGGTTCTGGCCTCTTATCAGCCGCACTGCATTGCCATGATAGATTACATCATGCCTCATAAGGCTTAGTCAGTATCGGGCCCCTGGGTGGTCCCTGTTGGTCTGGCCAGTCCCTATTCATTAGCCTCTGGTGTGATCTGGCTCAAAAGAACCAAGAGCAAAGGCCAAACTGCTTTTTGCAAGGTGATTCCACACCTCACACCAGTGCAATAAGACAAGAAAAAGAAATAAAAGACATATAGATTTGAAAGAAGAAGTAAAATAGTCTCTATTTTCAGATGACATGATTGTGTAGGTACAAAATCCCAAGAATCTACAAAAAAAGATCTCAGAAGAAATAAGCGAATTTAACAAAATTATAGGGTACAAGGTCAATATGCAAAAGTCAATGATATTCCTATATATCAGCAATGAACAACTGAAATTTTAAATTAATGAAAATACCACTTATCATAAAAAAATGCGTAGGAATAAATCTAGCAAAATATGTTCAAATTATTTATGCTGAAAAGTACAAATCAACAATAAAAGAAATCAAAAAAGTTCTAAATAAATTGAGAGACATACTACATTTATTAGAAGACTCAATATTGTTAAAATATCAGTTATCCCCAATTTGATATACACACACAGAGTACAATCCCAAGATATCCTAGCATGCTTTTTTGTAGATACTGATAAGTTTATTTTAAAATTTGTATGGAAAAGTAAAGGAACTAGAATTGTCAAAACAACTCTGAAAGACAAAAGCAGAGTTGGGATACTCAGTATTACAAAGTTAATCAAGACAGCACGGTATTGGCAAAAGAAATACAGTTGTCATTTGAATAAGTCAATGATAGCCTTCTAGATGCCAGAGACATGAGGTCCAGTTACCCCACCACTCCTGCCAACTGTCGGACATGTGAGTCAGCCATCAGAGACTATTCACCCACCAGCCATCCTACTGTCTAACTGCAGCCCCATGAATGAGCCCAGGCAAGATCAGCAGAAGAAGAATCCAGCTGAGGCCAGCCAAATTGCCCACCCACAGAATTTTCAGATAATAAATGATTGTTGTTTTACGTTTTGGGGTGGTTTTTTAGTAGTGCAATAAATAACTAGTATACCACAGTCACTCTAATGCCAACTAACTGTAGTGGAAATATGATGACAGGAAGTCAGAATAGAAAGAAATGGTGGTGATCTTAGCCAGCCACGTTTAAAATATCTTATTTTTGCAAATTTTACAAGTGCCCCCTTGGAGGGGGCATGTGTAAGGGGAAGACTCTGAAGTTGAAGCTTCATTCAAGGCAAATCCACCTCTGATAAGTATCATGCTTAATGTTGAAATATAACATCCCCCTTAAAGTCATAGGGAATAAAGGAAAGTCTGCTATCAACCTTACTATATAACATTGTTCTAGATGTCTAGTCCAATAAATTAACAATTACAATAGTACTTTTAATTCTTATTATGTATCATGCACTACACTAAGTATTTCATATAGATTATTTCATTTAACCACCGCAATGGCTATGAAAATCAAACCAAATCCATTGCTATCAAGTCAATTTTGACTCATAGTGACCCTGTAAGGACAGAGTAGAAGTGCCCCATAGAGTTTCCAAGGCTGTAAATCCTTACGGAAGCAGGCTGCCACATATTTCTCCCACAGAGAGGCTAGTGGGTTCAAACCACTGACCTTTCAGTTAGTAGCCAAGTGTTTTAACCCCTGCACCACCAGGGCTCCTTGCAATGACTTTGAGGTAGGTAATAACAAGTCATACTTTTCAGATACAGAAACTGAGGCTTAAAGTGGTTGGCTATATGGTTAGTAAATGTCAGGTTTCTGTTACCAAACTCTGCTTTTACTAACAGTAATATATAATGCAGGACAGAAGAAAGAAATAAAATTAATGGAAGAAGAATATATTATTTTTGGTTACTATATATTTTTACTACAATTTGAAGGGGATTTTTCTAATATGTTTTCTAGCTATAAAAGAAAACAATCTATGTTTATACTTATTTTAGAGCTAACCACCACACTGATCTCTCTAATAATTTAAGTTGATTGTCTTAGATTATACTGGTAGAAAAACATATTATCTGGAAATAGACATTAGCATATTTCTCCCCATGTAGACAATTCTAGAGAATAAATTGGAAAAAAAATTAGAACTATTATAACTAATAAGAGTTCATGTAAGTGAACTTATATAATACAAACATTTTTAAAAATTAATTTTCCTCAAAGTTAGCAATAAACAGTGAGACAATGTAATAGAAATACACAGTACTTAGAGTAGCAATAAAAATATTAAGTACCTAGAAATAATTCATGAGATATTCAAAGCCATATAAGCAATTTAATCAGCTAATAAAAGAACCTACAAATAGCTGAACTTATATAATAATTTACTGTATGACCAAAAAAAAACAGAGTAGCTGCTGGGGCTGCTTATGTACAACCAAACACCTCATGGGATTTGGTTCCTTGGTTTGCAGGTTTAGGGTCATGATTTCATGGGACTTCCCAGTTGGTCTAATAACATATTTAGTGCTTCTGTTCTACCTCCTAGTTTGTTGCACAGTGTCTAGGGTCTTAAAAGCTTATAAGCTGCCATCCAAAGCACAACAATTTGTCTCTATTCACCTGGAGCAACAGAGAAAGGAAGAGAGTAGGGAATAGGAGAAGGATATGGAATGTGTGGCTAATTGCCTCCATAAACAACTGCCTCGTTTGCCATGAGACCAGAAGAACTGGATGGGGCCTAGCTACCATTACTGAACATTTTGATCAAAGATTCCATAGAAGAATCTTGATCAAAAGGGGGAAGTGTGAAACAGAATTTCAAAGTCTCATGGACTCTAGACTTTCTAGAGCCATGGAGGGTGGCTGAACCCCTGAACCTATTGCCCTGAGATAATATTTAAACCTTTAAACCAAAAATATCCCCTAAAGTCATCTTAAACCTGAACAATAGTTTAGCTTAACTAGTTAAAAACGCCTGCCCTGAGCATTATGCTCTTTTAAGAACTACCTATATGGGATCAAATTGACAACAGCAACTCAAAAGATTAGATAGGAACCTTAGGGGGCAGTGAGTTTTTGTTAATGAGAGATGAATAACTCAGAAAAAGAGGGTGAGAATGGTTGTCCAATTCAAAGAATGTAATCAATTTCACTAAATCTTACATGTAGAAAGTGTTGAATTGGTGTATGTTTTGCTGTGTATATTCTCAACAACAAAAAAAAAATTAAAAAAATTAGAGAAGGAAAAAGAGAGATGGAGTGGTAAGATATGACTGCTCAGAGGGAAAATGATTATGTAAGTGCTGCAATGGAAGACCAAATCTTGAAATTCAATAATTTGGAGAAACTAGATCTGATATTCCTATAAGAAAACAAGATCATGGAAAGGACACACAGATCATTACAATCCCTGATACTTATAAAAGGAAACACAAATTGAATCCTCCATTTAAGTTTTAAACAATGTTATTGCACAATAAAAATCACAAAATACCCAAGGATACAACTCATTATAATTGAAAAACAAACAGGAACAACAAATAGATTAAGACTCCAAAAAGTTTATTAGAATTATTAGGCACAAAAAACAAAATATTTGTGTATGAAATATTCAAATAAATCTTAAAATGGAATTAAAATATGAGCAAAAAGAAGAGACCATCAAAAATGGCCATGCAGATTTGAACAAGAACCAAATAAGACTTTTATAAACACAAAATAAATACAATTGAAGAACTAGATACCAGATTAAAAGAATGAATTAATGAGCTTGAAATTAGATTTAAAGAAATTAACTTACACAAACAACAAAATAAATTGTACTTCATCAAAACTTAAAAGTTTGCACACCAATATTAACAAAGTTCAGAGATAACTTACAAAAATGGGAGAAAATATTTGGCAACCAAATATCTAATAAGAGTTTAATATCCAGAATATATAAAGAACACCTGCAACTCAACAACAAAAAGACACATATACCAATTTAAAAATGGGCAAATGACTTGAATAGACATTTTTTCAAAGAAGATATACAAATGGTCAATAAGCATATGGAAGGATGCTCAGCATCATTAATCATTAGGGAAATACAAATCAAAGCCACAATGAGATACTACTTCTCACACATACACAGAGAGAGAGAGACAGAAAAATAGAAAAAAACAAGTGTTGGCCAGGATGAGGAAACATTAAAATATTTGTGCATTACTGATGGGAATGTAAAATGGTGCAGCCACCATGGAAAACAGTGTGGTGGTTCCTCAAAAAGTCAAATATAGAATTACCATAAGATCCAGCAATTCCATTTCTAGGTATATACCCCAAAAATTTGGAAGCGAAGATTCGAACAGATACTTGTATACCAATGTTCATCACAGCATTAGTCACAACAGCCAAAAGATGAAAAAGGCCCAAGCATCCATCAACAATGAATGAACAAAATGTGGTATATCCATACAGGAAAGTATTATTCAGTCATAAAAAGAAATGAAGTTCTCATTCATGTGACAACATGGATAACCTTGAAAACTTTGTGCTAAGTAAAATAAGTCAGACCTCAAAAAGATAAATATTGCATGACCCAACTTATATGAAAGATCTAGAACAGCTAAATTCATAGAGACAAAAGTTTATTAGTGGGTTAGGAAAAGCCAACACTTTCACAACAAAAAGACAAATAATCCAATTTAAAAATGGGCAAGGGACAAAGATTAGACAGGCCTATAGGAAAAAATGAGACTAAAGTGGAACACTAGTCCAGGGGCAAGGACTAGAAGGCAGGAGAGGACAGGAAAGCTGGTAATAGGGAACCCACGGTTGAGAAGGAAGAGTATTGACATGTCATGGGGTTGTTAACCATTGTCGTAAAACAATTTGTGTACTAACTGTTTAATGAGAAGCTAGTTTGTTCTGCAAACCTTCATCTAAAGTACCATAAAAATTTTTTTTTTTTTAAATCAGGAAAGGTATGTATCAGGGTTGTATCCTTTCACCATACTTTGTCAATCTGTATGCCGAGCAAATAATCCAAGAAACTGGACTATATGAAGAAGAACGCAGCATCAGGATTGGAGGAAGACATATTAACAACCTGTGATACGCAGGTGACATAACTTTGCTTGCTGACAGTGAAGAGGACTTGAAGCACTTACTGATGAAAACTGAAGACTACAGCCTTCAGTATGGATTACAACTCAACATAAAGAAAACAAGAATCCTCACAATGGAATCAATAAGCAACATCATGATAAACAGAGAAAAGATTGAAATTGTCAAGGATTTCATTTTAGTTGGATCCACAATCAACACCCATAGAAGCAACAGCCAAGAAATCAAATATCATATTGCATTGGGCAAATCTGCTGCAAAAGACCGCTTTAAAGTATTAAAAAGCAAAGGTGTCAAAAAAAAAAAAAGGCCAAAGTAATGAACAGAAACTTCAGCAAAGAAGACATTCAGGCAGCTAAAAGACACATAAGGAAATGCTCGCGATCACTAGCCATTAGAGAAATACACACCAAAACTACAATGAGATACCATCTCACTCCAACATTACTGGCACAAATCAAAAAAGAGAAAATAACAAATGCTGGAGACACTGTAGGGAGCTTGGAACTCTTATGCACTGCTGGTGGGAAAGTAAAATGGTACAACCATTTTGGAAATCGATATGGTGCTTCCTTAAAAAGCTAGAAATAGAAATACCATACCATCCAGCAATCCCACTCCTAGGAATATATCCTAGAGAAATAAGAGCCATCACACAAATAGACATATGCACACCCATGTTCATTGCAGCATTATTCACAATAGCAAAAAGATGGAAACAACCAAAGTGTGAATCAACAGGTGAATGGAAAAACAAACTATGGTACACACACAATGGAATACTACCCAACAATAAAGAACAGTGATGAATCTGTGAAACATCTCACAACAGTGGATGAATCTGGAGAGCATTATGCTGAGTGATATAAGTTACTCACAAAAGGACAAATACTATATGAGACCACTATTATAAAAACTTATGAAAAGTTTTACACACGTAGGGAAACCATCTTTGATGGCTACTAAAGAGGGGAAGGGTGGGGAGGGAACATTAACTAGATAATAGATAAGTTTGGGTGAAGTGTTAGACAGTACACAGTACTGGGGAAGTCAGCACAACTTGACCAAGGCAAGGTCATGGAAGCTTCATAGACACATCCAATCTCCCTGAGGGACTGAATTACTGGGCTGAGAGCTGGGGACCATGGTCTCGGAGGACATCTAGCTCAACTGGCATAATATGGTTTATAAAGAAAATGCTCTACAAAAAAAAAATCATCTATGTAAGATCAAACGGTTAACACTTACTCTAAAGCAAAGATGAGAAGGTCAGAGGGCAACAGGGAAGCTAAATTAATGAGAACAGAACAACCAGAAGAGAAATAATGAGAATGTTGACACAATGTGGAAAATGTAAGCAATGTAATTGAATAATATGTATAGAAATTGTTAAATGGGAACCTAATTTGCTGTGTAAACTTTCACCAACAACAGAATAAAATTTTTTTTTTAAAAGTTTATCAGTGCTTACCAAGGTCCAAAGGGAGGGATAAATGGAGAGTTATTGCTTAAGCAATACTGAGTTACTGTTTGGGTTGATGTAAAACTTTTGGAAATATATAATGATGTTGGTTGCACAAAATAACGAGTGAAATCAATGCCACATAATAATACACTTAAAAAGGTACACTGACCAAAGCCATGGTGTTTTCAATTGCCTCATATGCATGTGAAAGCTGGACAATGAATAAGGAAGCCCAAAGAAGAATCGATGCCTTTGAATTATGGTGTAGGTGAAGAATACTGAATATATCATTGACTATCAGAAGAATGAACAAATTTGTCTTAGGAGAAGTTCAGCCAGAATGCTCATTAGAAGCAAGGATGGCAAAACTTCGTCTCACATACTTTGGACATGTTATCAGAAGGGACCAGTCCCTGGAGAAGGACATCATGCTTTGTAAAATAGGGGGTCAGTGAAAAAGAAGAAGACCCTCAATGAGACGGATTGACACAGTGGCTGTAACAATGGGCTCAAACATAGCAACAATTGTGAAGATGGTGCAGGACAGGGCAGTTTCGTTCTGTTGTATATAGGGTCGCTATGAGTTGGAATCGACTCAACAGCACCTAACAGCAATAACAACAGTCCCCAACTTATGATGGGGTTCCACTCCAATGACTCCATCCAGTTCTGACACAAGTCAAATACCTCATTATCATTATTATTGCCTTTTTTATCAGTATCTTTATAAATCATAACTTAAACATCTGAAAGTGAACATTTAAGAATGATAACATCAGCAAAAATCAGTTGTATGCTGCAACATTGTATGTAGTATATATTACTAATGATAAGATACACAAAAAAAAAGATGGTGGTAAGTGTGGTTCATGGTAAGTCGAACGTCGTAAGTCAGGGACTACCTGTACTAGATAGCAATAGCATGCGAGTTGGCTAGGGGGTGCTTAGAGCAAAAGTGTTAAAAAAGAACCTTGAGTAAGTCAGAACCTTAAATAAGATATTAACTTTGGACTTTTAAAAATAAAATATGCAATGTAAAATTTAAAGGGTAAACACTAAGAAAAGGAATAGAGTTTATAACTTCAAAACCAAATATTTAGAGTTAAAAAAAAACCTAGACTAAGATAAAAACCATAAGAGGCAGGGCCAAGATGGCAAAGTAGTCAGAAGCTTCCTGTAGTCCCTCTTACAACAAAGACTCAAACCAAGTGAATCGATCATATATAACAATCTAGGAGCCCTGAACATCAAAGACAAAGTTGATGACTTGGACTGAGCAGCAGGGGGAGGGAGAGATGGTTCAGAAGCAGCAAGGAGTTGCCAGACCTGACCTGGCCGGCAATCGCACTCTGCAGGCTACATCACCTGGTGTTCATGGTGAGGCAAGCAGTGGCGCTTGGAACGTGTTTTCCACATCGGGAGAGACCGAGTGGCAGAGAGTCTGCTTAAACCACCAGAACCAGTGAGAAAGGGCACTCAATTAGCAAAAGATAAGTACATGCTTCTAATCTACCCAGTGAATAAAAAAAAAAAAAAAAAAATTTGGGAAGGACCTCTCTCCCATTCACCTGCCCCCTACCCACTCTGCTCTGGGTTTGGGTCCAGCTTAAGTGATTGCTGCCCTCCCTGGTCCAGAAATAGGATGAGTCATGTGCCCCGAGCCATTCTCCCAGCTTTGGAGAGGGAACAAATTAACAATCAGGAAAAAATAATCTACCACCTCCCCTAAGTGAGGAACCCAGGGAAGGCACAGCCCCTTTGCCTAAGCACAGGCATAAGGGATCTACAGACTGTGAATGCCTTTCACCCCTGCATACACCTGTGTGGGCCCATTTCAGCAGCGTAGGCCCTCAGTATGACAGTACAACAGGGTATATACCTGAAGCCTATTCTCACCTGTATCAGCTATAAGGGGGAGTGGCAGATTCGTGACATTTGACACTGCCCTGCCCATTAAGCAGGGTCCTCCCCTACCTACATCAGGGGCTTGAGGACTGGTGGCTCCAACCACTCCACTGAGCCACCCGCAATAAGGGTCCAAGAATAAGTGGCGCCTCCCAGTCCTTACAGCCAACAGCATTGGATGCCCATAGTCCAGCTACAAAACCCACCTACCTATGCGCTCTAGGGAACAGGGTTACGCCTTCCATCCAGGAACTCAGGGGAAATAGTCAGCCCCCTGCCTTGATCTGCGCATGACCCCCTACTGCAGCCAGATTCCTGTGCCTACTCCAACCAACCGTGCCCATCTAGGACTGTAAGTGTGGCCTGCACCACACACTCAGTGACCGATGACCTGGACGCCTGAGCTGAATCCACACAAGAAAAGTAAACAGACGCCTGGGCTCACATACATAGTAACAGCTCTAGCCACCTGGAGACAGGATGTGAGAGCTTCAAAGACACCAGTAATCAAAGTAGCTCGCATGACCAGCCTCTTTGGGCATATCAGAACAAAACAAAACAAGAAGCTAGGACACAGTAAGCAAACATAAAATAAATAAATATAATAACTTATCGATGGCTCAGAGACAACAATCAATATCAAATCACATAAAGAGGCAGACTATGGTGGCTTCAGCAAGCTCCCAAAACAAAGAATCAAGAAACCTTCTGGAGGAAGAGAATTTCTTGGAATTACCAGAAGTAGAATTCAAAACATTAATACACAGACCTCTTCAGGAGATCAGGCAAAATGCAGAAGAAGCCAAGGAACACACAGATAAAGCAACAGAAGAACTTAAGAAGATTAGAGAAGAGCACAATAACAAATTTAACAGGCTGCAAGAATCCATAGAGAGCAAACAGAAATCCAAAAGATTAACAACGAAATTTCAGAATTAGACAACTCAACAGAAAGTCATAGGAGCAGAACTGAGGCAATGGAAGTCAGAATTAGTGAGATTGAAGATAAAGCACTTGACACCAACTTATTTGAGGAAAAATCAAATAAAAGAATTTAAAAAAATGAAGGAACCCTAAGACTTATGTGAGACTCTAATAAGACGAATAACCTACGAGTGATTGGAGTACCACGACGGGGGTGGGGGCGGGCGAGGGATAACAGAAAATACAGAGAGAATTGTTAAAGATTTCACGGCAGAAAACTTCCCTGATATCGTGAAAGATGAGACAATATCTATCCAAGAAGCTCATCAAACCCCACACAAGGTAGATCTCAAAAGAAAGTCACCAAGAAATATTATAATCAATCTTGCCAAAACCAAAGATAAAGAGAGAATTTTAAGAGCTCCTAGGGATAAACAAAAAGTCATCTACAAAGGAGAGTCAATAAGACTAAGCTCTGACTACTCAGCAGAAACCACACAGACAAGAAGGCAATGGGAAGACATATATAAAGCCTTGAAGGAAAAAAACTGTCAGCCAAGAATTATATATCCAGCAAAACTGTCTCTCACATATGATGGCAAAATTAGGGCATTTCCAGATAAACAGGAGTTTGGGGAGTTTGTAAAAAGCAAACCAAAATTACAAGAAATACTAAAGGGAGTCCTCTGGTTAGAAAATCAATAACATTAGATAACAACCCAAGAGTAAAACACAGGAAAGAACAACGAGATATCAACCCAGATAGGAAAGTCACAAAAATAAATCAAAGCTAAAACACTGAAAATGAGGAAACAGAGACATCAATATTTAAAATATGACAACATTAAAACAAAAAAGAGGGACTAAATAATGTAGTCATAGATGTTTCATATGGAGAGGAAGTTAAGGCGATATAAAGAAATAAAAGATGGGTTTAAACTTAGAAAAATAGAAGTAAATATTAAGGTAATCACAAAGGAAACTAGCAATCCTACACATCAAAATAAAAAACAAGAAAAACATAAAGACTCAGCAAATACAAAATCAACAGCAATGAAAAAGATGAATAAAAAATACATAAAAAACGACTCAGCACAGAAAATTAAGTGGAACAAAGAAACTGTCAACAACACACAAAAAAAGACATCAAAATGACAGCACTAAACTCATACCTATCAATAATTGTGCTGAATGTAAATAGACAAAATGCACCAATAAAGATACAGAGAGTGGCAGAATGGATAAAAAAATCACGATCCGTCTATATGCTACCTACAAGAGACACACCTTAGACTTAAAGACACAAACAAACTAAAACAAAGGATGGAAAAAATATATCAAGCAAACAACAATCAAAAAAGAGCAGGAGTGGCAATGTTAATCTCTCTGACAAAATAGACTTTAAAATAAAATCCACCACAAAGGATAAGGAAGGACACTATATAATGATTAAAGTGTCAGTACACCGGGAGGACATAACCATAATAAGTATTTACACATCCAACAACAGCATTCCATAATACATAAAGCAAACTCTGACAGCATTGAAAAGAGAAATAGACAGCTCCACAATAATAGTAGGAGACTTCAACACACTACTTTTGGTGAAGGACAGAACATCCAGAAACAAGCTCAACAAAGACACGGAAGCACTAAATGCCACAATCAACCGACTTGATCTCATAGACATGGACCAAACACTCCACCTAACAGCCAAGTATACTTTCTTTTCCAACACACATGGAACATTCTCCAGAATAGAACACATATTAGGCCACAAATCAAGACTTAACAGAATCCAAAGCATCGAAATATTACAAAGCATCTTTTCTGACCATAAAGCCATAAGAGTAGAAATCAATAACAGAAAAAGCAAGGGAAAAAAATCAAACACATGGAAACTGAACAACACCTTGCTCAAAAACTACTGGGTTATAGAAGAAATTAAGAAGGGAATAAAGAAATTCACGGAATCAAATGAGAATGAAAACACATCCTACCAGAACCTTTGGGACAGCAAAAGCAGCGCTCAGAGGTCAGTTTATAGCAATAAATGCACACATCCAAAAAGAAGAAAAGGCCATAATCAAAACATTAACCCTACAACTGGAACAAGTAGAAAGAGAGCAGCAAAAGGAGCCCTTAGGAGCCAGAAGGAAGGAAATAATAAGAATTAGAGCAGAATTAAATGAAATAGAGAATAGAAAAACAATTGAAAGAG
>NW_004443957.1:12778099-12779384 GCF_000243295.1 Trichechus manatus latirostris | reverse complement strand
ACAAGAAAACTACTGGAACTAATAGAAGATTTCAGCAAAGTTTCAGGATACAAGATAAACATACAAAAATCAGTTGGATTCCTCTACACAAACAAAAGAACTTCCAAGAGGAAATAACCAAATCAATACCATTTACAATAGCCCCCAAGAGGATAAAACACTTAGGAATAAGTCTAACCAGAAACGCAAAAGACCTATACAAAGAAAACTACAAGGCACTACTGCAAGAAACAAAAGAGACCTACATAAGTGGGAAAACATACCTTGCTCACGAATAGGAAGACTCAGTATAGTGAAAATGCCAATTCTACCTAAAGCGATCTACAGATACAAGGCAACCCGATCCCAATTCCTACAACATTTTTTAATGAGTTACAGAAACAAATCACTAACTTCATATGGAAATGGAAGAGGCTCTGGATAAGTAAAGCATTACTGAAGAAGAAGAACAAAGTGGGTGGCCTCATACTACCTGATTTTAGAACCTATTATACCGCCACAGTAGTCAAAACAGCCTGCTACTGGTACAACAACAGATATATAGATCAATGGAACAGAATTGAGAATCCAAACATAAATTCATCCATCTATGAGCAGCTGATATTTGACAAAGTCCCAAAGTCCATTAAATGGGGAAAAGACAGTCTCTTTAACAAATGGTGCTGGCATAACTGGACTTCCATCTGCAAAAAACTGAAACAAGACCCATACCTCACACCATGCACAAAAAGTAACTCAAAATGGATCAAAGACCTAAATATAAGACTTAAAACAATAAAGATCATGGAAGAAATAATAGAGACAATGCTAGGAGCCCTAATATGGCATAAACTGAATACAAAACATAACTAACATTGCACAATCACCAGAAGAGAAAGTAGATAACTGGGAGCTCCTAAAAATCAAACACTTATGCTCATCAAAAGACTTCACCAAAAGAGTAAAAAGACTATCTACAGTCTGGGAAAAAAATTTTGGCTATGACATATCAGATCAGGGTCTAATCTCTAAAATCTACAAAATACTGCAAAACTTAAACAACAACAACAGGACTAATGAGGCACAGCAGTCCAGGGACAAGGACTAGAAAGCAGAAGGGGGCAGGAAAGCTGGTGATAGGGAACCCAAGGTTGAGTAATGACAGTGTTGACATGTAGAGGGGTTGTTAACCATTGTCATAGGGCAACGTGTACTAACTGTCTAATGAGAAACTATTTTGTTCTGTAAACCTTCATCTAAAGTGAGAATAGCAGCACAACTGGAAGAACGTAATCGATGTCACTGA
>NW_004443957.1:12771506-12777914 GCF_000243295.1 Trichechus manatus latirostris | reverse complement strand
ATATACAAAAAAGACTTAAACAACAAAAAGACAAATAACTCAATTAAAAAATGGACAAAGGATATGAACAGACACTTCACCAAAGAAGACATTCAGGCAGCTAACAGATACATGAGGAAATGCTCATGATCATTAGCCATTAGAGAAATGCAAATCAAAACTACAATGAGACACCATCTCACCCCAAAGAGGCTAGCATTAACCCAAAAAACACAAAATAAATGTTAAAGAGGTTGTGGAGAGATTGGAACACTTATACACTGCTGGTGGGAATGTAAAATGGTACAACCACTTTGAAAATCAATTTGGCACTTCCTTAAAAAGCTAGCAATAGAAGTACCATATGATCCAGCAATCCCGCTCCTTGGAATATATCCTATAGAAATAAGAGCCGTCATATGAATAAATATATGCATACCCATGTTCACTGCAGCACTGTTCACAGTAGCAAAAGGATGGAAACAACCTAGGTGCCCACCAATGGAGGAATGGATACACAAGTTATGGTATATTCACACAATGGAATACTATGCAATGATAAAGAACAACGATGAATCCGTGAAACATCTCCTAACATGGATGAATCTGGGAGGCATTATGCTGAGTGAAATTATTCAGTCACAAAGAACAAATATTGTATGAGACCACTATTATAAGAACTCAAGAAAAGGTTTAAACACAGAAGAAAATATTATTTGATGGTTACAAGGTGTGGGGAGAGAGTGAGAGGGGAATTCAATAACTAGATAGTAGACAAGAATTATCTTAGGTGACAGGAAGGACAACACACAATACAGGGGAAGTCAACACAACTGGACTAAACCAAAAGCTAATTAGTTTCCTGAACATAACCAAACACTTTGAGGGACCGAGTAACAGGGCAGGGGTCTGGGGACCATGGTTTCAGGGGACATCCAGGTCAATTGGCATAACAAAGTTTATTAAGAAAATGTTCTTCATCCCACTTTGGTGAGTGGCGTCTGGGGTCTTAAAAGCTAGTGAGCGGCCATCTAAGATGCATCAATTGGTCCCAACCCACCTGGAGCAAAAGAGAATGAAGAACACCAAAGACACAAGGAACACATTAGCCCAAGTGACAAAAGGGCCACATAAACCAAAGACTCCATCAGCCTGAGACCAGAAGAACTAGATGGCGCCCAGCTACCATCAATGACCATCCTGACGGGGAACACAACAGAGAATCCTTGACGGAGCAGGAGAAAAGTGGGGTGCAGAACTCAAATTCTAATAAAAAGACCAGACTGTCTGTGACTGGAGAGACCCCAGAAGACATGGCCCCCAGACTCTCTGTTAACCCAGAGCTAAAAACATTCCCGAATTCAACAAAGATTAGACTAGACTGTAAGACATAAAATGATAGTCGTGAAGAGTGTGCTTCTTAGTTCAAGTAGATAAATGAAACTAAATGGGCAGCTCCTGTCGGGAGGTGAGACGAGAAAGCAGAAAGGGATAGGAGCTGGTTGAATGGACATGGGATATCTGGGGTGGAAAGGAGGAGTGTGCTGTCACAGTATAGCAACTAGGGTTACATAACAATGTGTGTATAAATTTTGGTATGAGAAACTAACTTGAGTTGTAAACTTTCACTTAAAGCACAATAAAAAAAGAAAAAAGCATAAATTAATCAAAAAGGAACAAAAGTTATTTAGAAACACATAAAAAAGAAAATATGTGATAAAATAAGATAATAAAACACCAAATAAATTAATAATTGCACATAATAAATTGATAATAACAGGCAAATTATAGATTATTAGATTGGAATTTTTAAGATGCAGCTATATGAGTTTATAAGAACATGTGAATACACAATTATCTCAAAGTTTTTTTAAAAGAACACAAAAACATTCACTATATCTTTTGAACTTTAAAAACACACTTCAAAATAAATCATAGGTCAAAGAATAAAATTTACTAGAAATTTTAAAATGCTTCAACTGAATGATAATGAACACACGACATATCAGAACTGATGGGATGCCACTTACATTGAGGGATATTCATAGCAGTAAAGACTGAAAATTGACAAGTTACACATTCAACTAAGCAAGTATAAAAAAGAACAAAACAAAAAACACAACATTAAGGACATATTTTTTTAAAGTAAAAGTATGATCAAATTAATGAAATAGAAAACAAAGTAGATTTTTTAAAATGCTTAATAAAGTAGACAAAAAATAAAGAAAAAACATGATGATGCACAAATATTAGAAATAAAAAGGAGTATGCATTGTGATGTGTATTTTCAACAACAAAAATAAATTATATTTTTAAAGTTTGAAAAAAAGAAAAAAGAAGATATTAACAACAAATGCAAAAGAGATTTAAAAGTTTATTAGAGAATGCAGTGAATAATTATGCCAATAAATTTAAAATTCCTGGAAAAATTATAATTCATAAAATCTGGTATAAGAACTAAACAGTCCCTGCATCACACAATCAGTTAAGCATTGGGCCACTAACCAAAAGGTTGGTGATCCAAATCCACCCAGAAGCACCTCTGAAGAAAGGCCTGGCAATCTGCTTCCAAAGAGGTACAGCCATGAAAACCCTATGGAGCACAGTTCTTACTCTGCTACAGATAGGGTCACCATGAGTCAGAGTCAACAACAACTGGGTTTGTTGTTTTTTTTTAAGATTTTGAATAGTCTTATAGCTTATAATAGTTCTATATTCAATCAAGGAAATAGGATCAGTCATTTAAAATCTTCCCACAGAGAAAATTTCAAGCACAATGGTTTTTGCACAAATCCTATTAAAAATATACAATAGATTAATAGACATAGATATTAATAGAAATAGAAATAATCTAATATCAAACAAATTTCTTTCAGAATAAATATAAAAATACCCCCCAACTCACCTTGTAAGGACACTACGGATCTGATACCTATGAAAAATTCTCCATTGGTCTCTTGAATTTCTATACATCTTGGAAACAGAGGCATTGACAGCTTTCGTGTAAGGATGTTTGTATAGCAAACAGCCTAGCAAGACAGAGATAGTGACTCCATTCAGAGAGGAAGGCAGATTTGTTTGCTATCTAGTATAATAAAAATAGTATCTTCTTTCTGGGCAATGTTTGGGCAGGCTTCTTGTCAGTCCCTCATAAAAGACCAGGGTTTCCTAAGCTTGGGGTTCCTCAGCTGTGATGCAAACCCCTGTGCACAGCAACCATCTAGGTCCACCTGTGTTGTCCCTATGGAACTTGAGAGACATGGGGACTAGAAGGAACATGAAGCTCCTGCTGCTTGTTGTGCTGTAAGTAATAAAGTCTTTTGTCTCTGACCCAGGAGTCTTGTTTTTTCAACCAGTATCCACGGTACTGTGGCAGACTGACTTCCTAGTTTTTAAGTAGGATAAAATCTCAGACCTCTCACAGTTTTTGACAATAATACAAAATGAAACATGAGTAGTACGTGGCCAATCTCACTAATGAACACACACACAACCACATGTGTGTATAAAAAACCCTATTGCCGTCGAGTCGATTCCAACTCATAGTGATCCTGTAGGACAGAGTAAAATTGCCCCATAGGGTTTCCAAGGCTGTAAATCTTTATGGACGCCGGCTACCACATCTTTCTCCTGTGGAGCGGCTGGTGGGTTCGAACCACAGACCTTTTGGTTAGCAGCCAAGCACTTAACCACTGTGTCACCAGGTCCCAATATGTATATATAGGTATATGTATATATACAAATACGTATGTACATATATATAACTACACACACATAAAACCAAACAGCCTGCTGCCATCGAGTTGATTCCAACTCATAGCGACCTTACAGGACAGAGTAGAACTGCCATATAGGGTTTCAAAGGAACGGCTGCTGGATTCGAACTGCCGACCTTTTGGTTAGCAGCCAAGCTCTTAACCACTGCACCACCAATGGCTCCAATACACACATAGATATAGATATATTGAGATCTATAAAGTGTGTAGACATGAGTGAACTACAGCTACATACAACAAGGAAATATCTTAGAAACATGTTAAAGAAAAAGAAGCAAGTTGCAGAAAAATATACACAGTTTGATACCTTTGTTATACAGCTCAGAAACTAGCAAAACTAAATAATATACTTTTCAGGGTTATGTGCATATGCAGTGAGCCTTTGTAAAAATAAAAACAAGAAAATTAAAACTCAAAATTCAGGAGAATTTTAGCGTCTGGTAGGTGAGGAGGTAGTGAGAAATGATGGTATATAATGTCACCAAGGGGGGAAAAAAACCAATTGCCATGGAATCAATTCTGACTCATTGCAACCCCATCACAAGTAGATGTTATTTTTCTTAAATTTTATTTTTTCTTTTTAAATTATTATTGTGTAGTGGTTAAGACTCTGATCTCTAAAGCTGGACTGTGTTCGAATCCTGTTCTAATACTTGTTGGAATATCGTGATTTGGGCAAGTTATTTAAACTATCTGCATCTCAGTTTCCCACAGTTAAAATCGGGCTAATAATAGTCCAAATCTCATGGTATTGTTATGAGGAATGCACGAGTTTTTGTAAAGCTCTTGGAAAAGTTTTTGACATATGGCTATTAGCTAATACCATTATGCTTTATAATTCACATATATTAGCTTGTATATAGCAGATAGATTTTTTTTTTTAATTTTAAGTAAATGTCAATTTCTTCTGTACCCCAAACAGGATCACGTACAAGGGTACCTGTGAAGTGGTAGTGGTAACAGGATATAATTTTTCAGCCCCAGGCAGGAATGTGGGATTAAGGGCATAGCCCGCAAAGTGAGGAAGAGGTAAAGATGGACAAAAGAAAGAGGCTAGGCACTGAGAGATAAGAATTCACAGGTGTAAGGAGTATGTGTGGAGAGGAACCTCTACAGCAGTTACTGACACCAAAGGAGCAGAAAAAGAGAATAGAAGCCTAAAAATACTTGATAGGCCTGTATTGCTGAGGCAACATTCTGTGACTGGTTGAACACTTGAAGTTAAATTCTAAAGGGAAAACACAGACATTAAAAAGCACATACTTTCTAATGCCCATCTTGGATGTAGCCATTACAAAGGACAAGAAAGATCTTCCAAAAGAACAAGACCAGGGACTACCAGATTAATTAATAAAAGAATTTACTTCCACTGCTGGTGCAAGGGGTCCTCACTATTAAAGTCAAAAAGGCATGATACTTATAACCATAATAATAACAACAGTTAACATTGGTTTCAGTGCATACTACGTCCTAGACAGACATATTCTAAGTACTTTTTAGGAATTAACGCATTTAAACCTCATAATAACCCTAAGAAGTAGGTACTATAATTATTCCATTTTACAGATGAGGAAGCTCAAGCAGAAGGAGGTTACTAGCCCAAAGTGACATACTGAATGGCTGAACTGAGATTTGAACCAATATTTTGGCCCAGAAACTACACATTTTGCGTTCTCTTCTTTCTGAACTGGAGTTTTTAATAGTTAGTCTGTTCCTTTTCTACATTATACATCCATTTCAGGGAAGATAACTTATCTTCTTACTCAATGTTTCTCAAAGTATAGCCCCTGGGCCAGCAGCATCACATCACCTGGAATGTTTAGAAATACAAACCTTTGGGCCCAACTCCAGACCTACTGAACCAGAATCTCTGGGCATGGGGCCGAGTGATCTGTTTAAACAAGCCCCCAGCTGATTCAGATGAGTGCTGAAGATTGTGAAACACTGCTTCAGTTTATAGGTTGTTGAACCTTGAAAGCCACTTGGTCTTGGTGGAAGGAACTGTTTATCACCCAGAAATCCAGAATTTCAAGTTGGAAAATGGTAGTTGCATGAGACTTTGTGGTTGTTGAACTTGGGGAAGAGATGACTGTGTTTCATAAAAAACGATAAAGGTTGTATACAGAAGTTGGATAGCCAGAGGGATGGATTACATTTGTTGGCTAACTCAACTTCTTCCCTCCTATAGCGTCTAGCCAGGAATGGCCATGTGAGATTGTACTAGCCAATGAGATGTAAGTAGTAATTTGCTGTGGAGTTCCTGAGAGAGCTTATATTTTCTTGATCCAGATGTTGCCTCTTTCCCTTCTTCTATTTTCTTGCCTTAAATTCAGACAAGATGGTTGGTGTTGCAGCAGCTATGTTATGACCATGAGAAAAAAAACAAAGCAATAACAGAGACATGGGCCCTGATATGACTAAGCTGCTGAAACTATATCATCAGACACATAATCCCAGATTTATATTATATGAGAAAAGCCTTGGTTTGTTTAAACCACTACAGCCAGGTTTCTGTTACTTCCAGCCCAAAGCATAAATCAACTGACATAATTATTGGTCTTTTCTTATTTGTTGAAGCTCTTTATATATATATGTTAGTGAAATTAGCACTTTTTAAATTATATGAGTTGCAAATTTTTCCCACATTGTGATT
>NW_004443957.1:12761258-12771406 GCF_000243295.1 Trichechus manatus latirostris | reverse complement strand
TTTTTTTTTTTTTTTTTGCCAGGCAGAACTTTATTTTATGTAACTGATTTTATTCATTTTTTAATGATTTTTAGATCATATGCCATTCTTAGAAAGGCCTTTTCTACTCTAAAATAATTTTTAAATTCTCCTAGTTTAGTTCTAGTATTTTAATGGTTTCACTTTCTACTTTCAAGTCCTTGATATGTTTGTAATTTATTTTTATTGTAATGTGTCTACTATGGTCCAAGAACTATTCTAGCCTCTGGCAATACAAAGTGATCAAACCAGACAAAAATCCCTGCTTCATGGAGCTTATATTTCTAGGTGAGTGGAGACAGATAATAAACAAAATAAATTTAAAATAAATGTAGAGTAAGAGATAACAATAAGAACTATGCACAAAAATAAAAAAGAGCAGGGGACAGGAGGAACAGAGGATAGGCTGCAGTTTCAATCATGTAGTCAGGAAAGGATTCACTGAGAATACAATACTTGAACCAAAAAACTAAAACAGCTGAAGGGAGGGCCATGTGCTATTGAGGGGGAAGAATATTCTAAGCAGAGGGAAAGGCCCTTAGGTGAGAGCATGCCTGGCATATTCTAGGAAAAGCCAAGAGACCAGTGTGGCTAGGGCTCAGTGAGTATGAGAACAGGAGGCAGGGCTGGGACTGAGGCACCAAGGGCACAAAATTTAAGGAGACACTGACACTCAGGGTAGGAGTGGGGGAAAGTGGGAAGAGAGATATGAATGAAACAAAATTGACTGTTCGTAATTGTTGGAAACTATGTGATGGTAGCATGGGGCTCATTTACTTTATGTATGAGAATTTTAATAATAAAATTTTTTAAAGGCAAATGACAAATTGTGTCAAATATTTTCAATAAACAAAACAAAAAAAGAATATCCTTAAAATCTAACAAGTTTATAAAGGGCTTAAGCAATAAATTCATAGACATAAAATACAAAAACTTAATAAATAGGCAAATTATTTATCATCACTAGTAATCATAGAAATAAACAAACAAAAAGCTTCCAATTTGCCAAAATTTATCAAATTTTATTAATTTCTCAAATAGGCAAGTATTAAAAAAAAGTAACTCAATGTTGGCTATGATCCAATGGCATAGTAATACTTACTAATATTAATGGGAGTGTAAACTTACATAAACTTTCTAAAAAGTAATGCACCAAATTGACTCAAATCGTTAAAAATTATTCTCATCTTTTGAGTATAATGAGTTAACATCTTGAGGGTATATGTTAAGTAAATAATCAGAAATGTGTATAAAGATTTAGTTCATGATGTTCATCATAGTGCAATTATTGGAAATAACCATAGTTCTCGATAATGGGAGAATAAACATAAAATAATTAATTTTTATTTTTCATAAGATAGAATTTTATATAGCTATTATAAACAATGAGCACTAAGAATTTTGATGACACAGAATTAGTTATGACATAATATTAAACAAAAAATCAGGATGCAAAGATTATACATATTTCATAAACAATCTTATATATATTCACACATTTTCACATACATTACTTAAAATCTTAATTTAATTTATTAATAAAATAAATACATATAATTCATAATCTTTTTGTGGTAGGGCTAAGGACTATTCTTTAAGTGTTGTTTAACTTACTGAAATTTAAATTCTTCTTTCTTGCATAAAGTAGTATATACTTATAATGATTTTAATGTATAGCCAGGATTCAGAACCATTAGTATGCTCTGTGTAGGTGTGTATATATATTTTTACCATATTAAGAAAACTCCAAAATATTAACAAAGCTATAATTGGATGTAGTTCCTCCAATTACAATCCATTTTATTATTGTGTATTTTATAATTTTCTACCTCATAAGCACATATTACTTTAATACCCGAAAAAATACAAATATTAAAAAGAGAAAAGCAAATAAATGAAGTTCAAACTAGACCAATACAGAGCCAGAGAAGCAACTTAATAAGAGGAGCAAGCTGCATGAGGAGTCTTGAATATGCACCTTCAAATCGTAGCACCTTTTCCACATCAGGCTCCAGTTTGCAGATCATAAGCTGCAGGCCAGGTGAGTTGCTCCTCCATTGGTCCAGACAACAGAATTAGATAATTCTACTGAGTCTTTTCAAGAATTATAAAACTCGATATGCAAAATGTGTACGCAAAAAAAAAGTGTAAGTTACTTTTATTAACATAACTTTTCCCTAATATGAGATAAATTCTTTCACTAACTTATGTTTTTGCCTTTGCGGAGCCTCTAATTTTCAAAGTCACAGATAGCAGAAAATTAAAAACACACTGGGGAAAGAAAAACAGCTCCTCTAGCAGTGGTATGATTGATGCTCTTTCCATGCACCATCTCTCGGCTCCATTTCCATTTAGAAAATGTAATAATGTAATATAGCAAGAGACACTGGACCCTTAATATTTTACCAGGTGTTTTTCAAACAGTTTATGATTTTAGAATTCAAATTAGAATTTTTTTTTTTTAGAATAAGGGTTTAAATTCATTAAGATTCTTCAGAAGTTCCCACTGCAGAGCTGGTAATAATGACCAATCATTGAAGCAACAGTCATTACTCCCAAGGCAACACTCCAGCCACATTCAATTCACACAATGACTGCAGAAAGAAGCCCTTTATCTCCCTTCCTACATTATAGTCTCAGCATTTATTCTAATGGAGAAGTCAAACCCAAGAGGAATGAAGTTGATGCTTTATGTCTATTTTTTGCCATTGATAGAATATAGAATTGAATAGAATACATAATTTATAAAAGGAGGTATGTTGATGAATTTATTAAAACACTGAGTTATGATATGACTTGTGGGAAATCAAGGTAAGTCCGTTATTACTGAACACAGAACATCGAGTGGAATTTCAAAAGGGAGGAAAAGACAATAAGATATTTGCAACTATGCATGAATAATAGATTTGGGCAGGGATTCTACATTGATTTATATAGCTCTCCAGAGTCACGTAATTCCGCTGGCTGTTTGTTGAACTCCTCTATTCCTTTTGGAAAGATGATCTCATTTTGAATAGCTATATGGTCAAAAACCAACTAGCTTTTGGGGAAGGCTAAGTTCAATTTAAGGCCCTGTCTTAGTTATTAGTGTTGCTATAACAGAAATACCACAAGTGGATGGCTTTAACAAACAAAAGTTTTTTTCTCTCACAGTCTAGTAAGCTAGCAGTCCAAATTCAGGGCACCAGCTCCAGGGGAAGGTTTTCTTTCTCTGTCAGCTCTGGAGGAAGGTCCTTGTCATCAATTTTCCTCTGGTCTAGGAGTTTCTCAGTGCAGGGACCCTGAGTTAAAGGACACACTCTGCTCCTGGCACTACTTTCTTGGTAGCAGTAGGTCCCTCAAGGTGTTTGGATGTGTCTAGGAAGCTTCTATGCTTTGCCTTGATCAAGTTATGTTGGCTTCCCCTATATTGTGTTGTCTTTCCCTTCACCACAGTTAACACTTGTCTACTATCTAGTTCGTGATTTCTTATTCAAGAATCTATACACAAATTGTCTTGTGACATTGGTTGCGATCCCTGCGATGTGTCAGGACTCTTTCTCTCTCCCTTTCCACCATGGATTCTCTGTCCATTCATCCAGTTTTGCCTTCTCATTTTTGTTTTTGGGCACGTGTTGCCCATTTGGTCCCGTATACTTGACTGAACTAAGAAGAACATTCCTCATACGTGTTATTGTTTTATAGGCCCATCTAGTATTTGGCTGAAAGGTGGACTTCAGGAGTGACTTCAGTTCTGAGTTATCAGCGTGTCCCGGTCCATATTCTTGGGGACTCCTCCAGTCTCTGTCAGGCTATTAAGTCTAGTCTATTTTTGTGAATTTGAATTCTGTTCTACATTTTTCTCCTGCTCTGCCCGGGACCCTCTATTGTGATCCTTGTCAGAGCAGTTGGTGGTGGTAGCTGGGCACCATCTAGTTCTTCTGGGCTCAGGTGCTGTGGTTCATGTGGTCCATTAATCCTTGGGAATAATATTTTCCTTCTGTCTTTGGTTTTTTTCACTCTCCTTTACTCAGAATGTGATGGGACCGATAGATGCAACTTAGATGGCCACTCACAACCTTTTAAGACACCAGATGCTGCTCAGCAAAGTAAGATGTAGAACATTTTCTTTATGAACTATGTTATGCCAATTGTCCTAGACATCCCCTGAGACCATGGTCCCTAGCCCTCAACCCTAGTAACTCAGTCTCTATTTTTTCGTCCATGATCTTTATTGTTTTAGGTTTTATATTTAAGTATTTGATCCATTTTGAGTTAGTTTTTTTGTATGGTGTGAGGTATGGGTCCTGTTTCATTATTTTAGAGATGAACATCCAGTTACGTCAGCACCATTTGCTAACGAGAGTGTCTTTTCTCCATTTAATGGACTTTGGCCCTTTTTCAAATATCAGCTGTTCACAGAGGGATGGGTTTACATCTATGTTCTCAATTCTGTTCCATTGATCTGTGTGTCTGTTGTCATACAAGTACCAAGCTGTTTTGACTACCGTGGCTGTATAATAGTTCTGAGTTCAGGTAATGTGAGGCCTCCTACTTTGTTCTTCTTCAATAATGCTTTGCTTATCAGGGACCTCTTCCCTTTCCATATAAAGTTGATGATTTGTCTCTCCATCTTGTTAAAGAATGCTGTTGGAATTTGGATAGGGATTGCATCATTGTAGCTGTAGATTGCTTTGGGGAGTACTGACATTTTCTCAGTGTTGACTCTTCTTATCTGTCTTAGTTATCTAGTGCTGCTTTAACAGAAACACCACAAGCAGATGGCTTTAACAAAGAGAAATTTATTCGCTCACAGTCTAGTAGGCTACAAGTCCAAATTCAGGGTGCCTGCTTTAGGGGAAGGCTTTCTCTGTCAGCTCTGGAGGAAGGTCCTTGTCATCAATCTTCCCCTGGACTAGGAGCTTCTCTGCACAGGGAACTGTGGGTCCAAAGGACATGCTCTGCTCCTGGCACTGTTTTCTTGGTGGTATGTTGTCCCCCCTCTCTGCTTGCTTCCCTTTCCTTTTATCTCTTGTAAGATAAAAGGTGGTGCAGGCCACACCCCAGGGAAACTCCCTTTACATTGGATCAGTGATGTGACCTTAGTAAGGGTGTTATAATCCCACCCTAATCCTTTTTCACATAAAATTAATATCACAAAATGAAGGAGAACCACACAATACTGGGAATCACAGCCCAGCCAAATTGATACACACATTTTTGGGGGGACATAATTCAATCCATGACACTATCCATGAGCATGGTGTGTTTTTCCACTTAGGAAAGTCTCTTTCAGAGTCTCACAGTAGTGTTTGTAGTTTTCTTTGTAGAGGTCTTTTACATCTGTGATTAGATTTATTCCTAAGTATTTTATCTTCTATTCATTCCAGCAGCTTTCTTGTGGATTCTTTGGGGTTTTCTATGTATAAGATCATATCATCTATGAATAGGTATAGTTTTACCTCTTCCATATCAATTTGGGATGCCCTTTCTTTCTTTTTCTTGCCTTATTGCTCTAGCTAGGACTTCCAGCATGATGTTGAATAAGAGTGGTGATAAAGGGCATCTGTCTTAGGCTGAGTTCTGTAATGAAGCAAAACCAGTAAAGTGTATAAATATATACAGAGAGAGTTTTATAGCAAGGAAAGGGCTCACACGGTTGTAGAGGCTACAACATTCCCAGTCCATGGGTCAGGCAGGATGCTTCTCCTGATGCACATAGCCACAGGGGCTGGCAAACCCAAGATCAGCAGGTCAGACAGCAGGCAGGGCTCTTGCTCACGGGCTGCAAAGACCAACAAATCCCAAGATCGGCAGGCAAGAAGGCCGGTAAGCTGCTAGCTCAAGTCTCAAGAACCAGAGGTCAGATGAACAAGAACCAGCTGCAGGATCCGGAGCAAGCAAAAGCCCACGAGCCTTGCCAGAAAGCCCACTTATATTCGATGGAGGCCACACCCCCAAGGAAACTCCCTTTCAACTCATTAGCTACTCACAGAGGATCCCATCATGGAGGTGATCCCATTATATCAAACCTCATCATGGAAGTGATCACATCATCATATGACTGTCAAACTACATCATAACTGCCAAACCACTGAGAATCATGTCCCAGCCAAGTTGACACACCACCTTAAGTATCACAGGTCCCTAGATGGCACCCTGATGGCACAGTGGTTAAGAGCTATGGCTGCTAACCAAAAGGTTGGCAGTTTGAATCCACCAGCCACTCCCTGGAAACCCTGTGGGGGAGTTCTTCTCTGTCCTATAGGGTCGCTATGAGTCAGAATCACCTCGACAGCAATGGGTTTGTTTTTTGTTTGGTGAGATAGAGCAAACAGTTTGTGTCTCACTGCTAATCTAAGGTTTGCGGTTTGAACCCACCCAGCAGTAAAATGGAATAAAAAGGACTGGAAATCTGCTTCCATAAAGATTACAGCCAAGAAAACCCTAAAGACTAATTCCACTGTGTAACACATGTGTTTGCCATGAGTTGGTGTCATGGATTGAATTGTGTCCCTGAAAAAATGTGTGTAGCAACTTGGCTAGGTCATAATTCCCAGTATTATATGATTGTGTTATCTGATGTGATTTCCTTTTGTGTTGTAAACTCTATCACTATGATGAGATTATATGTGATCTCCTTATGTGTTGTAAACTCTATCACTATGATGAGATTATATGTGATCTCCTTATGTGTTGTAAATTCTGTCACTGTGATGAGGTTATGCTGATGAGGTTGACAAGATTAGATAATGTCTTAATGCAATCTCTTTTGAGATATAAAAGAGAGAAGTGAGCAGAAACACATGGGAACCTCGTACCACCAAGAAAGCAGCGCCAGGAGCAGAGCACGTCCTCTGGACCTGAGTTTCCTGCGCTGAGATGCTCCCAGACCAAAGGAAGACTGATGCATCACAAGGACCTTCCTCCAGAGCCGAGAGAGAGAGAAAGCCTTCTCCTGGAGCTGATGCCCTGAATTTGGACTTGTAGCTTACTGGACTGTGAGAGAATAAATCTCTCTTTGTGAAAGCCATCCACTAGTGGTATTTCTGTTGGGGCAGCACTAGATGACTAAGACAGTTGGAATCTACTCAATGGCAATGAACAACAGCAATGACAAGTTCAATTTATTAACATACATAATTTTAAAAAATTATTACAATTTTGCAAAGTTTAAAGGTCAGATATCATTGAAATCAGCTGAAGGCCAATGGTTGCTCTCATTTCCATGGTATGTATGAGTTCTGGGAACAAACTAGACTTTTTGAAGTCCATTTTTCCACGATAAGTGCTATCTAGGAAGACTAATCACACTTGCTTGGCTGGTCCTTCTGTTAGGCCTTAGATCCCTATAGGGATTAGTGGGACTAATTAATGACAAAATCATTCAACCAGCTAAATCCAGCATGCCTTCTATCCCTGTTATGCTCCTTCACTTCCATGGAAGTCAGTTCCTCTGGTAATCTATACCTTCCTATACTGTCTTAGTTTCCTACCTATTGCTCCAATTCCCATTGCTCCCCTTTCCTCCAAACCTTTCAATTGTGCCCTCTGAAACTTTTAGGCCATAGAAAACAATTTTTTTTTAATATTATTAACAGTGAATGTTCCTCATGGACATTTCTCCCCTTGAATCTCTCTCAGAGGGATTTTCCTTACCCTCTCTCATCCCACTAAACCCAAAGTCAAGGGATAGAATTAGTGTTCTCCTTACTCTTCAATGCTATTTGAAGGCCACTTTTTCTTCACCATAATACACCCTTCTCTTCATGTAAAGTGATTGAGGAATGTTGGTGTGCGCTAACAATAAAAAGTGGTATACATAAACAACACGGAATTCAGGAAAAGGGTGTTGCCTTCTTTTGAATGAGTCTACTTTTTTTTTAAATCATTCTACCTCCCCCGATTAGTTTGTAAATTACATATTCTGCTTCTTTTTTTTTTTTAATAGTTTCCCTAGAGATTGCAGCATGCATCCTTAATTTACCAGAGTCTGCTATTTCATAATCTGGACCTCCTCCAGGACAATGCAAAGGCCTTGGAATACTTTAACTACATTTACCTTCATTCCAATTTACATGTTTATCGTTGTTATGTATTTTATATATGACAGAGAGAGAAAGTTGCCCTATATACCACAAGAGAGTCTAATTATTGTTTTATACATTGTTCATTTAGATTTACCTCTTTCATTGCTCCTCATTTTTTTCTAAATTTCTGACCTTCCTTCCAGGGTCATTTTCCCTCAATCTGAATAATAACCATTAGAATTTCCTTTAGTGCAGTTAACTCAGTTTCTGTAGATCTGAATTTTTCTTTATTTTTTCTCACAAGCAAAGAATATTTTCATTGGGTAAAGTTGTTTAACTTGTCTGTCATATTTTTCAGCACCTTGAAACTATCATTTCAGTCTTTTCTGGCTTCCATTGTTGCTGTTGAGAAGTCACCTACAAATTTAGGTGATACTTGATCTCAGTATATTTTCTTTAGTAGATTATTTTAGCCATTTGAAGTCATGTATGTGTGTATTTGTAAGTATTTAGAGAATCTTAATTCTGTATTATTTCATAACTTTTGTTTTTTCATGCTTCCTTGATGTTTTGTTTAATTTCAAACTATTGTCATGTAGTTTCTATTTACTTTGTTTACTCCCCACCCCATCCTCTGCCAAAGAATTTGGAAGTTATAATCGCTTTTTTTTCCTACTTATGTTTATTATTTTAACTGAATTTAAACATTTATTTTTCTTAATTTGTCAACTTCAGAAACAAAACAATATAAATTCAGTACCTCCCAAACTTTTGTCATGTTCTAACATTTTGTCTCATTATATTATTGTAAATTATCATTTTTGTATAACTTAGCTTTTGTTTCAAGAATCATAACAATTGCAGCCTGTTTTGTGCTAAAATTTTTTTCTGCCTTACTGGATGTAATGTTGACAACTCATTGTTTATACTATATCTTCTGCAGGCATGCATGACTTCTTGTTTTGTTTGATCCTTTGATTTCCATCCTACCCATTGCTGTCGAGTTGATTCCAACTCATAGTGACCCGATAGGACAGAGTAGAACTGTCTCATAGGGTTTCCAAGGAGCAGCTAGTGGTTTCAAACTGCCGACCTTTTGGTTAGCAGCCAAGCTCTTAGCAACTATGCCACCAGGGCTCCAATTTTTGGTTAGCTAGATTAAAAAATTCAAGAAATTTTTTCAAGCATTACATTTTAAAGAATGTCTTTCTATTCCCATTGCACATATAAGATCACTCACATAGATATAGATCTTGGGTCATATCTTTCAATCAAGTATCAATCAATAAATAATTCTTGAATACTTTCACTGTGCCAGTAATTGTACTAGGTACTAGGAACATAGAAAATAGTCTCTTCCCTCAAAATGATGACATTGAAAAAGTAATTTAAAGAGAGGTAATTATTAACAAAAGTGGTATACAGGGATACCAGAAAGTAGAATAAAGTGATTTAACTTAGTTTAAAGGGTGAAGGAAATATTCTTGAAGAAGTGATGCTTAAGTTGAGAACTAAAAGATGAGTAGGGGTCAGTGGGTAAAGCATGAGAACACGGATGACAGAAAAGCAGGCCGATGGTAAAATCTGTATAAAGAACTTGAAGTGGAGACAGAAGTGGTCTTCCCAGGTGAAATTAATATAGCTACTCTAGTTTTTTTTTTTTTGTTGTTGTTGTTGTTTTAGCAGTGTTAGTATGTGTATTAGTCAAGATTCTCTAGAGAAACAGAACCAATTATATATGTGTATACGTATATATTATACTATAATATGAGAAGCCAATGATTAAGTGCTCAGCTGCTAACTGAAAGGTTGGCAGTTCTATCCCACCAGGCAGCACCTAAAAGCAATATATTATATATATATATACACACACACACACACACAATTACATGAGTCAATTCCTTAAAATAAATCTCTATGTATATAATAATGTATGTATTGTATATGGCTGGCAAGTCCAATATTCATAGGTCTATGACAGGCTGGAAATTCTGGCAATCTTTTTTTCAAAATTGGTAGGCCACAACTGAAATAAAAAGGATTATAACAGAATATTATGAAAAACTATACTCCAACAAATTTGAAAACCTAGAGGAAATGGATACATTTCTAGAAACACAC
>NW_004443957.1:12756295-12757898 GCF_000243295.1 Trichechus manatus latirostris | reverse complement strand
TTGTTAACCAATGTCATAAAACAACATGTGTACTACTGTTTCATGAGAAACTATTTGTTCTGTAAGCCTTCACCTGAAGTACAATAAAATATATTAAAAAAAAAAAATTGGTAGGCCAGGTGGTGAGCTGGAAACTCTGGTAAGATGTTTATGTTACAGTCTTAAGGCATGATCCTTCTCCTTGAGGAAACCTTTTTGCTTTTAAAGCCTTCAACTGATTGGATGAGGCTCACCCACATTATCAAGGATAATCTCCTTTACTTAGAGTCAACTGATTCTTAAGTGTTAGTTGCATCAAGAAAATACCTCTCATAAAAATAAATCTTAACAAAATTTGTTGAATGGAGCTACAGAGTAATTAGAGAACGTTTATAGCAGTGAATGATTATATTTTTTTTAAAAAAAGTTTAAGATTAATCATCTGTGTTTACCCCTTGTTGATGTTAGTCACCACTGAGTTGGTTCTGACATGTGATGACCCCGTGTATAACAGAACAAAATGCTACCTGGTCCTTGCAGTATCTTCTCATTGGTATGTTTAAGTCGAAAAAATTGTTGCAGCCATTGTGTTAATCCATCTCATTGTGGGTTTCCGTTGCCTTCAATGGCCCTCTACTTTACCAAACATAATGTCGAGCAATTGGTCTCTCCTGATGACATGTCCAAAGTAAGCTAGTTGAAGTCTCGGACAATATTTTGTGATCCATAGGGTTTTCATTGGCTAATTTTTACTTGATATATTTTTTCCAACCTTTGATTTTTAATAAATTTACATCTTTGTTTCTAAGGTGTATCTCTTATAGACACCATATTGATGGATCCTGTTTTTTCATCCATTCTGTCACTCTCTCTCTCTTTATGGGTGCATTTAGGCCATTTACGTTCAGTGTAATTATTGATAGATGTGAGTTTATTGCTGTCATTTTATAGTGTTTTTCTTTTTGTGGTGCTGATGTTTTCTTTGTTCCTCTTACTCTCCTGTGCTGAATTACTTTAGTTTGTGGATTTTTTTTTCATTTCTTTTGTTTTTGTAGGTTTCATTTTTACTGAGGCTTTATGTTTTTCCTCTTTATTTTTATGAGTATGTTTGTTAACTTTCTTTGCGGTTACTGTGAAATTTACCCTTATCTTTCTAAGTTTGAAGCAGTCTATTATTACTTGATATCACCTTGCCTTCCTCTCCATTAGAAGGTTCTATACCTACACCACTTATTCCCTCTTTTATTGTTCTGATGTTGTCATTTACAGGTTAACTGCTCTGATTCCCTATTGTATTTCTTTTGGTTTTAGATAGTCCTTGAGAGTTCATTTCTGAGACTGGTATCTGGCTGGTGTGATCCTGCATCCTAGATTCAGCCTATTAGCTGATGTTGTTGTTCTCAGATTGAAGGACTCCCTTTAATAATTCTTGTAAGTTTGCTTTGGTTTTTACATATTCCCTTAATTTTTGTTTATCTGGAAATGTCCTAATTTCACCATCATATTTGAATAAGAGTTTTGCAGGGTATATTATTCTTGGCTGGCAATTTTTTTCTTTCAAGGTTTTATATATGTCATCCCATTGCCTTCTTGCCTGCATGGTTTCTGCCGAATAATCTAAGCT
>NW_004443957.1:12743523-12755931 GCF_000243295.1 Trichechus manatus latirostris | reverse complement strand
TGTTTATCTTCAATTCCGCTGATCCTGTCTTCCACTGTTTCAAACCTGCTCCTCAGCCCTTCTATGACACTGTCCATTTCTGAAATCTTGTTGCTTATCTTTTGGATTTCTAATTGTTGTTTTTGTATAACTTCTAGTTGTGAATTTATTTTGGCATTTTGTTCCTGCATTATTTTCCTGAATTCTCCCATTTTTTTGTCTGTATTTTCCATGAATTTGTCTTCCTTTTCCATGAATTTGTCTACTTTTTCCTCATTTTTTGTCTGCTTTTTGCTTCAACTCTTGGATAATCCTGAGTATTAGAGATTTGAATTCCCAATCAGGTAGTTCTAGTGCCTTTTCTTTGCCTGGAAAGTCATCTGGTGTTTTATTTTGGACGCCTACTAGAATCATCCTGTCCTGTTTTTGTAAATGCTTTGATATTGTCTGTTGCCTTCGGGGCATTCAGTAGTTATTTTTCTTGTTTATTGATTGTAGATTTGTTTGTTTCATCCTTTTTTTAAATTTGGCTATGTCTGAGCAGGCGGGCTCTGTGTTCTTTGTTGTTTGCTCATCTGTAGGCACATTACTTTTCACCTCCTTCTCCAATTGGCAGGGTCAGTCGCTCAGATATGGTACAGCAAGGCAGGTCTAGCTGAAGAGGAGTTGTTGGATGGGTTGTTTGTGGCACTTACTATGGCCATCAGGGCGGGCCAGTAATCAGTGCAGGGGAGGTTCTGGTAGGCTGTGCCTGGGCTGCCTGGTGGTGTGATGTTAAGCACACAGTGCAGGTAGGCAGGATGGAAGGGGGAGATTACGATGTGTGGAGCTAAGATGGGTATGAGAGAGAGGAGAGAGGAACAGGAGCCAAAAACGTACAAACAAACAAAAAAGAATGCTAGGGGGGCTTGCTGTTGGAGTAAAGAAATGAGAGATTATGAAATGGAGAAAAACAAAAAGGAGAGGAAGAAGAAAATAAAGAAAAGGAAAGAAAACAAATGAATAAATAACAGTTAGAAAGAAAAAAGAAAAGAAAAGCTCCCAGGGATGCCACCAGTGTGGCTGCAAGATTTGGGGAAGTTGCTCCCAGACCATGAAGTACAGCCTGGCTAGCAGGGGTACAAGTGTCACTCAGCGCCAGGTATTCACGGGACAGGAAGAAAAGGAAAGTATAGAGAGATGAGAAACTGAGTAATGAAGAAAGACAAAAAGGGAAAAAGAGGGAAAAGAAAGAAAAACAAACAAATTTTTAAAAAGTACAAGAAAAAAAAGAAATGTTCTCAGGGATCCCTCTGCGCGTCTGTGCAAAGTGAGGGGGTAGGTCCCAAGCCGCACAGTACTGACTGGCTAGAACAGGCTCCCAATTCAAGAAAAGAAAAAGAAAACAAACAATTCAAAACAAACAAAAAATAGCCCCGGGATCCCACCAGCATGGCAGCACGGGCTGGGAAGAAGTTTTATATTCAAGTGGTGTTTCATAGCCTTTCAGGAAGAAGCAAAGATGGTGCACGGAGCCAGCTATTTGAGAGAAAGGAGGGGGAGGTGGTTAGAGGTAAGGAAGAAATCTAAAGAAGCAGAAAAAAGCAACACCAGCAGCCAACAAATAGCACTTATGGAGCCGGCCAGGGCAAGCGGGTTGAATCCAAGCAACACTGGGGTGAAGCTGGTGCTTCCTGGCCAACAGACTGTGGCTGCAGGAAGCAGAGAAGGCTGAGTGGGGGTAAGGAAGGGTGCTGGGTGGGAAAGCTTATATCATTGTTTACCAGTTGTTCTGTCTCCTGCTGGAAGCTCTGTGAAGCTGCTTTCTCATACCCCCTGTTCACTAGTCTCTGATAGGAGTCCAAGATGGTGGGTCTGTGCTGCATTAGCTGATAGGGGACCTCTGTATGTATCTCTCCTCATTCTCTGTTCTCTCTTAGTTTCTTATTCCATTCAGTGCTTGGCTGAGTTCTTTATCTCTTCATTTCATACTTAGGGTTTCAGGATTGCCGTTTTCTCTGTTTGGCTTAGTTTTTTGGATCTTTGCTGTGGAGGGACAGCATGGTGCTTCTGCCTATAGCATCATGTTGTCCGGAAGACTCATTGGCTAATTTTTAGAAGTAGATTACCAGGCCTTTCTTCCTAGTCTGTCTTAATCTGGAAGCTCCATTGAAAACTGTCCACCATGGGTGATCCTGCTGGTATTTGAAACACCAGAGGTATAGCTCCAGTATCATCAACAAAAAAAACCAAACCCACGGCTGTCAAGTTGATTTCAACTCATAGTGACCCTGTAAGACAGAGTAGAACCGCCCATAGGGTTTCCAAAGCTGTAAATCTTAATTTTTTTTTTAAATTGTGCTTTAGATGAAGGTTTACAGAGCAAATTAGTTTCCCATTCTATGATTTATACTCAAGTTTTCCATGACATTGGTTGCAATCTCTGCAATGTGTCAGCACTCTCCCCATTACCACCCTGAGTTCCCCATTTCCATTCTTCCATTTTTCCTGCCCCTTCCTGCCTTCTTGTAATTGCTTTTGAGCAGACATTGCCCTTTTGGTCTCATATAGATGATTGTTCTAAGGAGCACTTTCATCATGGGTGTAATTGTTTATTATATAGGCCTGTCTGTTATCAGGGAATGGCTTAAGGCTGTAAATCTTTATGGAAGCAGACTGCCACGTCTTTGCCCTGCAGAGCAGCTGGTGGGTTCGAACCACCAACCTTTTGGTAAGCAACCAAGCACTTTAACAACTGCACCACCAGGGCTTCCTCCAGCATCATAGCAATGTACCACAGTATGACAAAGTGACAGACAGGTGGTGGTGTTTACTCTTTAAAAGAAAAATCCAAACCCACTGCTGTCAAGTCAATTCTGACTCGTAGTGACCCTATAGGACAGAGTAGAGCTGCCCCATAGGGTTTCCAAGGAGTGGCTGGTGAATTCAAACTAATGACCTTTTGATTAGCAGCCAGTCTCTTAACCACTGCACCACCGGGGCTCCATTTAGTTTACATTTTAGTTACCCATAAAAAAGAGAGCAAATTAAAGCAAAAGTAAATATACCCGCTCCTCACTTCTCGACAAGGTTAGTTTCCAAAGACTAGGTCATTATGTGAAAATCGGCGTGATGTGAAAATGGAGGATGACCACATCAGATCACAAAATGACGGATGACTACATCAAATCACAAAATGGAGGATGACTGTATCTTACATAACTTCCAAATTGCATCATCACATAACTGCCAAAATTACATCATTACATAACTGTCAAACCACTGACAACCATGGCCCAGCCAAGTTGACACATAACCTTAATCATCACAGCCAGTGTTATTCTCACCTTGTACCTCAGTATTCATCACTGCCATGTTGTTAATGCACAAAATAGTTGGATAGTAGATTTTTTTTACTATTGTCATAAATGCAAAATGTCAGATAATGAGATAGTTGATAAGTGAGGAATAGGTATAAAAGGAAAGGCATTATAGAGATAAAAGTAGAAAGAAAACACACATACAATGGAGAACATTAACAACACTAAAAAGTGGTTCTTGATAAATCTCTAGACAATTTGATTAAGAAAAAGAAAGACAAAACACAATTTGCCAAGAATAAGATAAGGAATATTACTACAGATTCTATACACACTGAAAGGATAATAATAAAATATTATGAACAACTGCCTGACAATAAATTAAACAACTAAAATAAAGGAGACAAATTCCTTGAAAAGCACCACTTACTAAATTGACATAGGATTAAAGAGAAACTCTGAATAGCCCTGTATCTATGAAGTAAACTGAATTTGTTATCAGAAATCTTCACATTAAAGAAGCATTAAGCCCAAATGATTTCAATGATAAATTATATCAAACATTTAAGAAAAAAATTGTACCAATTTTATATAAACTATCTCAAAAAAAAAGGAGGGTACACTTTCAAACTAATTTTATGAAACAGCCTAACCCTGATATCAAATAGTGACAAACACATTACAAAAAAAGAAAATTATGTATCACTATCTCTCATAAAAATAGACAGAATAATCAATCCTTAATAAAACAGTGTCAAATCAAATCCAAGAAAATATAAAATGGATAATATGTCATGACCAAGATAAGTTTAAACCCAAGTATCAAAGGTTGGTTTAACATACAAAAATCAATGAATGGAATTCACCATATTTACAAGTAAAGGGGAAAATAATATGATCATTCAAAATACGCTGAGAAGATATTTGACAAAATTTAACACCTGTTAAAGGGAATATGTGAAAAACCTACAGCTAACATTATACTTAGTGGTGAAGACTGAATGATTTTCTCCTAAGATCAGAATAATGCAAAGATGCCAGTTCTCAGCACTTCTACTCCATATTCACTAAAAGTTCTAGCCAGTGTAATGAGGCAAGACAGAGGAATAAAAGGTGTCAAGATTAGAAAGAAGTAAAACTCTATTATTAGACAATAAATATGTCAATTTAGAAAATCTTACAGAATCTACAAAATAGCTACTAGAACTAATAAATGAGTTATGTAATGTTATGGGACACCCAGTCAACATACAAAAATCTGTTTTATTTCTATATACTAGCAAAGAACAATCAGAAATTGCATCAAAGAAGAAGTCTCAAGGGAACAAAACAAAATACACTGAACTGAAAAAAATGATATTACAACATATCAAAATTTGTGTGACACAGTTAAAGCAGTACAGAGAGGGAAAATTACAGCACTAAACACATACATTAGAAAGAAGGAAAAGTCTCAAAACAATAACCAAAGCTAAGAGTTCAAGAATCTGGAAAAAGATGAGGAGGGGGGAAAAAAAAGCAGAATAGAAATAATAAATATATGAAAAGAAATCAATGATAATGAAAACAGAAAAGTAATAGAGAAAATCAATGAAACCAAAAGCTGTTTCTTTGAAAAGATCAATAAAATCAAAGAAACCTCTAGCAAGACTGACAAAGGATAAAAAAAGAAACACAAATTAACAATATCTGGAATGAAACAAGGGATATCACTAGAAACCAGGCAAAACATCAAAAGGATAATAATGGGAATACTGCAAACAATTGCGCATACATAAATTTGACACTTAAATGAAATGGGCCAGTGTCTCAAAAAACACAAACCACAACAGCTTACCCAATATGCAACAGATACTTTGAATACCCCTATAACTATTAAGGAAATTGAATTTGTAATTTAAAAATTCCCAAAAAAGAAATCTCCAGGCTCAGATCATTTGAATGGAGAATCCTACCAAACATTTAAAGGATTAACACCAATTCTACACAGTCTCTTCCAGAAAATAGAAGAATATATCCCAACTCATTTTATGAAGGTAGTATTGCTCTGTTACAAAACCAGACAAAGAAATACAAAAAGAAAAACAAAAAAAGGAAAGAAAACTACACACTGGTATCTCTCATGACTATAATGCAAAAATATCCTTAACAAAATATTAGCAAATAGAATTTGGTATTATCTAAAATTATACACCACAACCAAGTGGAGTTTGTGCCAGAGATGCAAGGCTGATTCTATATTCAAAAAACAATCAAGATAATCCACAATATTAATAAGCTAAAAAAATCATATGACTACACATTCAATGCAGAAAAAACATTTGACAAAAATTTAACACCCATTCATGACAAAACTCTCATAAAAATAGGAATTGAGAGAAACTTTCTTAACTTGATAAAAGAATATCTATTAAAAAACAAACTACCATTAAACTTAATGATGAAAGACTGCTTCCTCCTTAACATCACAAACAAGACAAAGATGTTCCCTCTCACCACTCTTATTCAACATAGTGCTTCCCTCTGCTGAAACATCTGGCCAGTGCAATAATACAAGGAAATGAAATAAAAGTCATACAGATTGGAAAGTAATAAATAAAACTAGTGCTACTTGTAAATGACAAAATCATCTCTGTAGAATATCCCAAGAAATTTACAAAACACTCCTAGAACTAACAAGTGAGTTCAGTAAGGTTGGGCGATACAAGATAAACATGCAAAACTCGATTGTATTTCTATGTGAACACATGGAAAATAAAATTTAAAATACAATTCCACTTACAATCATTCAAAAAATGAAATACTTCAGTCTCATCTAAAAAAAATGTATAGAACTTGTATGCTGAAAACAACACACTGTTGATATAAGACATAAAAAAAGAGTTAAATAAATGGAAAGAAATACTATGTTCATGTACTAGAAGACTCAACATAGTAAAGATGTCAATTCTCCCCAAATTGATATAAAGGTTAATGCAATTCCCATCAAAACCCAGCAAGATATACTGGAGATAAAGACTGAAGATACAGATTGGAGATGAAGACAAGATTATTCTAAAATGTATATGGAAAAACAAAGGAAATAAAATAGCTTAATCAATTTTGAAAAAGAAGAATAAAGTAGGAGAAATTGGTCTACAGTGTTTCAAGACTTATTATACAGCTATAGTTATCAAGATTGTGTGGTATTGGCAGATGGATAGACATACAAATCAATGGAACAGAATAAAGAGCCCAGAAACAGATCTACACAAACATACTCAATTATGCTGAATAAAAAAAGCCAAAAGATTATATACTTTATGGTTCCATTTATATAATATTCTTGAAATGCCAAAATTATAGAAATGAAGAACATATTAGCAGTTGCCAAGGGTTAAGGAGGGAATGGGAAAGTGCAAGAAGTAAATGTGGCTATTAAAGGGCAACATGAGGAATTTTTGTAGTGATGAAATGGTTGGTATCTTGGCTGTATTAATGTCAATTTCCTGGTTGCAATATTGTACTCTAGTTTTGCAAGATGTTATCACTGAGGAAAACTGGGTAAAGTGTACACAGGGTCTCTTGGCAGTATTTCTTACAACTATATGAAAAGCTACAATTATCTCAAAATAAAAAGCTTCATCAAAATATAGAATAAAAATATACAATATTTAAGGGTAATTCTGGCAAGAGACGTGCAAGACCTGTATATAAACAACTATAAAATATTGCTGAGAGAAATTAAAGAGGGCCTAAATAAGTACAGTGATGTAACGTGTCCATGCACTAGAAAACTAAACATAGTAATGGTGTCAGTTCTCCCCAAATTGATCTATAGATTCAATGCAATCACACTCAAAATTTCAGCAGGCATTTTCGTAGATACTGACAAGCTTGTTCTAAAATTTATACAGAAATACAAAGGAACTAAAATAGCCGAAACAACTTCAAAAGAGAGGGACAAAGTTGGCGCTCTTTTGCAATCTAATTTCAGGATTTAGTATAAACCTAAAAAAATCAACACAGTATGGTTTTGGCATAAATATAGGTAAACAGATCAATGGAAGAAAAGAGAGTCCAGAAATAGACACATGTATGTAGACCTACACATATGAGATTACTTGATTTTCAACAAAGGTACAAAGGCAATTCTATGTTGAAAGAATAGTTCTTTTCAACAAATGTTGCTAGAACAGCTATATATCCATATGCAAAAATAAATAAATAAAAAAGAACCTTGCTTCATACCTTGCACCATATTTAAGATTCAAAATGGATCATGTTGTTGTTGTTAGTTGCTGTTGATTCAGCTCCTTTTGTATAACAGCATGAAATGTTGCCTGATCCTTGCCATCTTCATGACCGTTGCTATGTTTGAGTCCGTTGTTTTGGCTATTGTGTTAATCCATCGCATTGTGGGTTTCCCCCATTTTCATTTGCCCTCTACTTTACCAAACATGATTTCCTTTTCTAGTGATTGATCCTTTCCTGATGACATGTCCAAACTAAATGAGTCAAAGTCTCACCATTCTCACTTCTGAGGATCATTCCGTCTGTATTTCTTTTTAAGTTGATTTGGTCATTATTTTGGCAGTCCACAGTATATTTAATATTCTTTGCCATCAGTTGGAACACATCAATTCTTCTTGTACCTTCCATTTTTATGATCCAACTTTCGCATGCATATGAGGCGACTGAAAAATGTTAGATGCACCTTAGTCATTGTCTTAGTCATCTAGTGCTGCTATAACAGAAATACCACAAGTGGATAGCTTCAACAAAGAGAAATTTATTCTCTCACAGTCTACTAGGTTACAAGCCCAAATTCAGGGCTTCAGTTCCAGGGAAAGACTTTCTCTGTCGGCTCTGGAGGAAGGTCCTTGTCATCAATCTTTCCTTGTTCTTGGAGCATCTCAGCGCAAGAACCTCAGGCCCAAAGGATGCACTCTGCTTCCGGCATTGCTTTCTTGGTGGTATGAGGTCCCCAACTCTCTGCTTGATTCCCTTTCCTTTTATCTCTTGTAAGATAAAAGGTGATGCAGGCTACACCCCAGGAAAACTCCCTTTACATTGGCTCAGGGATGTGACCTCAGTAAGGGTGTTACAATCCCACCCTAATCCTCTTTAACATAAAATTGCAATCACAAAATGGAGAACAACCACACAATACTGGGAATCACGGCCCAGCCAAATTGATACACACATTTTTTGGGGGACATAATTCAATCTATGACAGTCATCAAAGTGACATGTCTGCTTTTTAAAACTTTTGTTAGTTGCTGTCAGGTCAGCTCTGACTCCTGATGATCTCGTGTACAACAGAACAAAACATTGCCTGGTTCTGTGCCATCTTCATGATCATTGGTATGCTCAGGTCCATTCTTGTGGCCACTGTGTATTTTGAGTGCCTTCCAACCTAGGGGCCTCATCTTCCGGTACTGTATCAGACAATATTCTGTGGTGATCCATAGGGTTTTCACTAGCTAATTTTCAGAAGCAGATAGCCAGGCCTTTCTTCCTAGGCTGTCTCAGTGTGGAAGCTCTGCTGAAACTTGCCCACCATAAGTGACCCTGATAGTATTTGAAATACCGGTGGCATAGTTTCCAGCATGATAGCAATAAGCAAACCACCACAGAACAACAAACTGACAGGGGGTGTGGTAAACTGATAGCTGCATCAATTTCACAAGGGTGACAGGAGTGAGAGTGCTGCTCCCCAGAGAAATACTGCTTAATGGAAAATGAAGCCTTCTCAGGTCATTGAAAAGAAAATAAAACTATAGTACTTCTCCTGGAGGACATCATAGCCTAGTTGTGCAGACGGACACATAAACAGATGCTTTCATTATTACATGGTGAATGCTAAGACCAGTGTATGTTCTGGGTCATGGAAAAATGGTTTGAAGGGATATAGATTAGGGAAGGCACAAGTGTATTATTTACGCTTTGTTTGAGACTCAGATGCAGGTCCTAGACAGCTCTTAACTTACACAACAGCCGCTACTTCCCAACTTATCAATCATTTAAGTCCCAAATATGTCACTGGCACATTACTCACAAAAGACAACCACACTCATTCCTTTGATATTAATAGAACACCTCAGTTCATTCTCTCTTTCTGCCTACTGCTATCAGAATGTCCACATTTATGAATTATTCCTTCCTAATAACCCAAAATTCTTTACTTACTTTTCTATCTACAGAGGGAAGTTGGCCTTCCTTTGGGCCTTCCTCTTTCCTTTGGGCCAGGATATTCATATCTTCATTCATGCGTGAGGGTTTTTGTAACCAGATTGAAGGAATCACCCTCTTCCCACACGGTATTATGCTTATCCATCCCTAGAGGTTAGGACTTTCTGAGATTTATTCCAGTACAAGCAATTCAACATTTGTTGTCTGATTTGGTTTTTGTTGAAGGGTTGTTTATGATCCCTGAATTCTGGAAACTGAAGGATAATTTTTCTTTTAATGTGAAAGTTTCAATTTAGAAGGTTATTAAACTAACATGGGAGAATTCAACTGTAGGGAGAGGGGATACTCAATTACCCTGGAGCTAGTCTGGAGGACTTTTGTTCAAGATGGGGCTGTGAGCTGTAGAGTCACATGGAGAAACTCCTTTTCCCTCTCTGCAAACACATGACAAAGATAAAGTGGGCAGAGTTTAAAAGACTTAGCTGGGCATAAAAATAAGGTAAATATCTTTTTGACTCATAAACTGACCAGAAGGGCATAGAGATAGGCAGGGGCTGAAGCTACAGATGTAGGCCCTGGAATTAGAAACCACAGAGATGGTAAGAGTGTAACTCCTGTGGTCCGAGGAGAGTTGTACCTTACTAGTGGCAGACACCAAAGCCAAACTCACAGTGTGAAATTGGGAACTAAGAAGGGGATCGCTGCCTATACACTTAGATTTAAAAGGGCTTTGGACCCTGCCTAGGGGTTGTGGTTCACATCTGGTAGCTGCTTGGACTAGAAGAAATGAGAAAATCCATTCTTATGCCTGGCAGGTTAACAGAAAACTTTTTTCAAATTGAGGAACCTGGGTGGACTGAAATGAAGTTACAGTAAATCTGCCAAACATTTGAAGGTAAACATGGGGAGGAAAAAACCAAAACAAATACAAAACAGAAACCTCCCCCTCAAAATGAGTGTACGAAGATAATTCTGGAGATAATGGGTATGTTCACTATTCTTGGTATCTCTACTAAGTGGTAATTTTTAACTCTAGATTGTGGTAATAGTTTCCAAGATAGATAGATATATACACACACACATACGTATATAAACGTTAAACTCATTGCTGTCAAGTCAATTCTGACTCATAGAGACCCTATAGGATACAGTAGAACTTTCCCATGGGGTTTCCAAGGCTGTAATATTTATGGGGAGCCCTGGTGGCACAGTGGTTAAGAATTCAGCTGCTAACCAAAAGGTCAGCAGTTCAAATCCACCAGCTGCTCCTTGGAAACCCTATGAGGCAGTTCTACTCTGTCCTAAAGGGTCGCTATGAGTCGGCATCAACTCGACACCAATGGAAATCTTTATGGAAGCAGACTGCCACATCTTTCTCCTGTGGAACAGCTGGTGGGTTCAAACCACCACCCTTTCGGTTAGCAGCCAAGAGCTTAACCACTGTGCCACCAGGGCTCCTTATATATGTATACATATGTCAAAACTTATCAAATTAGACTTCTGGCAAAATGGCGCTCTAGGCAAAAGCACCACGCCGTCCCTCCACAGCAAAGATCCGAAAAACTAAGCCAAACAGAGAAAACAGCAATCCTGAAACCCTAAAACATCAAATGAAGAGATAAAGAACTCAGCCAAACACCAAATGGAGTGAGAAAACTGACAGAGAACAGACAGTGAGGAGAGACTCATGCAGAGTTCCCCTATCAGCTAACGCAGCGTGGATCCACCATCTTGGACTCCTGTTGGAGACCGGCAAATAGGGGGTATGAGAAAGCAGCTTCATGGAGCTTCCAGCAGGAGACAAAACAACCGGAAATTTGCAATATACGCTTTCCCACCCCCCACCCTTCTACACCCCCACTCGGCCTCCTCTGCTTCCCACGGCCACAGTCTCTTGGCCGGGAAGCACCGGCTGCTTGGATTCCACCCACCCGCACTGGCTGGCTCCCTGAAAGCCATGTGTTGGCTGCTGGTGTTGCTTTTTTCCGCTTCTTTTGATTTCATCCTTACCTCTCACCACCTCCCCCTCCTTTCTCTCAAATACCCGGCTCCGTGCACCATCTTTGCTTTTTCCTGAGGGGCTGTGAAAGCTCCGTTCGAGTGTGGAACTGCTTCCCTGTCTGGGCTGCCACGCTGGTGGGATCCCAGGGCTTTTGTTTGTTTTCAATTGTTTGTTTGTTTTCTTTTTCTTTTCTCGAGTTGGAAGCCCGTTCTGGCAGGGTGTGCTGCGAGGCCTGGGACCTACCCCCTCGGCTTGCACAGACGCACAGAGGGATCCCTGGGGGCATTTCTTTTTTTGTGTTTTTTTTTTTTCTTTTATCTGTTTTTTTGGGGGGGGGTTCTTGTTCTTTTTTTTTTTTAATGTTTTGTTTTCTTTTCTTTTTCCCTTTTTGTCTTTCTTCATTATTCACTTTCTCATCTCTCTATACCTTCCTTCTGTTCCTGTTCCTTGAATACCTGGCACTGAATACCTCTACGCCTTCTAGCCAGGCTGTACTAAAACACCTGAGAACAACTTCCCCAGACCTCATAGCCACACTGGTGGGATCCCTGGGAGCTTTGCTATACTTTTTCCTTTCTAATTTTTATTTATTCATTCTTTTTCTTTTCTTTTTTTTCTCTTCTTCCCCTTGTTGTTTTTCTCCATTCATAGTCTCTCATCTCTCCACTCCAACCACAAGCTCCCCTAGCACTCTTTTTTATTTGTTTCTCTGTTTTTGGCTCCTGGTCCTCTCTCCTCTCTAACATACCCATCTTAGCTCCATACATAATAATCTCCACCCTCCATCCTGCCTACTTACACCGTGCACTTAACATCACACCACCAAGCAGCACAGGCACAGCCTACCGGAACCTGCCCTGCACTGATTACCGACCTGGCCGGGTGGCTGTAATAAGTGCCAAAAGCAACCCATCCCAGTGACTCCTCTGCAGCTAGACCTGCCCTGCTGTACCA
>NW_004443957.1:12707215-12740149 GCF_000243295.1 Trichechus manatus latirostris | reverse complement strand
ACTACTGTTTAATGAGAAACTATTTGTTCTGTAAACCTTCACCTGAAGTACAATAAAAAGAAATAAATAAAAAAACTTATCAAATTATACACTTTAAATATGTACAGTTTATTATATGTCAATTATACTTCAATAAAGCTGTTTTTTAAAAATATGTGCTTGCCTACTGGAAGAATGTAATTGATGTCACTGAATCGTCCACGTAAAAACTTTTGAAATGGTATAACTTTGGCTATGTATATTTTCACCAAAAAAAAAAAAACAGTCCTCCAAGGTCGAGAAGGGAGAGTGTTGACATGTCGTGGAGTTGTTAACCAATGTCATAAAACAATGTGTACTGACTCTTCAATGAGAAACTATTTGTTCTGTAAACCTTCATCTAAAGTACAATAAAAAAAAATTTATATTAAAAAAAGAATCTAGAATTTCCATTATACAAATGAAATTAGGACTGGAAAAAAAAATATGTGCTTGCAAACAAATTTTAAAAGAATTAGGAAAATTAAATTTATCATAAATAAAGGTAACCAACTCTAATACCAAAAAATTCTATCCAGAAGTGAATAATAAAATAACCTTTTGAAAATGAATTTAAAACAAGAGTGTTTAAAATCATTATAAGACAGAGGACCCCAGGCTGTGGAAAATTCCACTGCCTCAAGCAGCTTGCTTGGCACGCCCAGTAGCTTTACATTAACATCCTGGCTCCCTTTTCTTAACTGCTGCCCAAAACTAAAGGAAATCAGCAGAAACCACACCACACTGACATTCAGGGTAACCTTTTAGCTCATTAAATACTTTATACATGGTAACTTCACCCCGTCTGGGTAGAGTTTAGCCACCATTTTCTGAACAAGTGATGCATAAAGTTATACATAAACCCCATCGCACCTGCATAGTATGATTAAGAATGTTGCTGATGTAACTTGTATGAACTTCCTACTTGTAAACCCCTTAAAAGTAATCTTCCCTCTCGCCCTCACTGAGCAGTCTTGGCGGCAGTAGCCCCGACTGTTCCTTTCCTTGCAAAACAAAATACAAGCGCCTTTCTACTCTCCCACCTCTAGCTCTCATTTGTTTGCTGAGTTGCACTGAACAGAACTTGGGGTTTCCACCTAGCAACAATTAAAGAATAACGGGAAGAAACAACATACATATAACAGGAAAAAGGACATGATGAACTCCCACTAACAAAAAAGTAGATATAAAATCTCTAAGAATAGGTAAACTTAAAAAAAAATTTGGAATTCTGGAAATATAAAACATAGTCATTACAATAAAAACACAACAGAAATCATAAATGCTACACTAGACAAGCCTGAGGGAACTAGTGAATTGCAAAAGTTCTGAGAAAATGACCCTAATCATAGCCTAGAGAAATGAAGAGATGAAAAATATGAAAGACAATTTGTGGGAAATAGAAAATAGAGGGATTCCAGAAGGAGAGAGCTGGGGGAAAGCAAGAGGAATATAATTTGAAAAATAGTGGCTGACTGAAGAAATATGTCCATCCTCAAATAGAAAGTGCGTGCTAAACAGGATAAAATAAAGAAATCCATATATAGACATATTCTGGTTAAAATAAAGAAAACTAGAATAAAAAAAGAAATTCTTAGATACCAAGTTGAAAAGACAGATTACATAAATTAGGTTGACACAAGATTTCTACTTAGTAACAATAAAATAAAAAAAAACCAAACCCGCTCCAGGTTTGGTTTAACACCTTCCAAGCCCTTTACACTTCAGAGCTGAAACTGGAAGTCGAACACATTTTTTTAAGGTGTTCCTTTTAAGAAAAGTTTTTGAAAATGGAAAACATGGCTTCACCCGAAAAGCAAGTATTATAAGCCAAATTGTTGCATTTGAAAGGAAGCCTATGGAAGCACTGATAAGGATCTACGCTAAGATTTCTGGCTGCTGTAACACCAAGCCTCTACTAAAAGTTTTAGCATAAAAGTCCCCCCAGCCTTATCTCTGAGCATTGTCTTAGCATCAGTCTCCCCAAATCAGGACATGCAAACCATGAGACAACTCTAGTCTCCTTGTGCAGAACAAAGGAAGAAAATATGGCCAGCCAGGGTCATTGATGCACTGGCTGGGAGTCAGAGGTGGCTGAGGCTGTGTAACACTGACCTTTCCAGATAAGGTTGTAAGTCCCTATAGCCCTCCTCTTTCCCATTAGCTTGCTTCCTACTTAATTCCTTGAAAGAAAGTAAAAATAACTGTTGCTCAAAAGGGTGTATACCATCAGTAATTTCTCTTCATATTGCCTACCCTTTGACTACAACAACTTTTTTTTTAAACAAGTTTGACATCCTGAACCTAAGGGTTTATGTATTACACTTAACCTTGAGTGAATACTCAGAATAAAATATTGAGACAGCACATGGAGCAGACAGTTACTGTTCCAGCTGAGGTCATCATAGACCAGCTAGCCAACAGCCAATGCAGCAGCAGGCTACAGACACATGAGAGAGTCCTAATGAGAACAAAAGAACTTCCAGCTGAGTCCAGCAGAAATCGCCAACCTGTAAAGCTAAATAAAGGCGTACTGGTGGCCCACATTAAGCACATGAATAATAACCCAGTTGGAACCCACCCAGCAGCTCCAATGGGAGAAAAGTTCTGGTGATCTGCTTCCTTAAAGACAACAGCTAAGAAAACCCTATGTGGTAGATCTACTCTGTCACATGGGGTCACTATGAGTCGAAATCAACGCAACAGAACATAACAAGAATAAAGCTAAATAAGTGGTGGTTGTTTTAAGCCTCTAAGTAGTTTATGGGTGTTTATCCTGGTGGCACCATGGTTAAAGTGCTCAGCTGCCAACCAAAAGGTAGGCAGTTCAAACACACTAGCTGCTCTGCCGGAGAAAGATGTGCCAGACTGCTTCCATAAAGACTGTTGTTGTTAGGCATTGTGGAGTTGGTTCTGACTCATAGGGACCCTATGTATAACAAAACAAAACACTTCCCAGTCCTGTGCCATCCTCACAATCGTTGCTATGTTTGAGCCCATTGTTGCGGCCACTGTGTCAATCCATCTCGTTGAGGGTATTCCTCTTTTTTACTGACCCTCTACTTGATGTCCTTCTCCAGGCACTGGTCCCTCCTGATAACATGTCCAAAGTACCTGAGACAAAGTCTCACCATTCTTGCTTCTAAGGAGCATTCTGTCTGTACTTATTCCAAGACAGATTTGTTCATTCTTCTAGCAGTCGGTGGTATATTCAATATTCTTCACCAACACCATAATTCAAATGTGTCAATTCTTCTTCAGTCTTCCTTATTCATTGTCCAGCTTTCACATGCATGTGAGGCAATTGAAAATATTGTGGCTTGGATCAGGCACACGTTAGTCCTCAAAGTGACATCTTTGCTTTTCAACACTTTAAAGAGGTCTTATGCAGCAGATTTAACCAATGCAATATGTTGTTTGATTTCTTGTCTGCTGCTTCCATGGGCATTGATTGTGGGTCCAAGTAAAATGAAATCCTTGACAACTTCAATCTTTCCTCCATTTATCATGATGTTGTTTATTGGTCCAGTTGTGAGGATTTTCATTTTCTTTACGTTGAGATGTAATCCACAGTGAAGGCTGCAGTATTTGATCTTCACCAGTAAGTGCTTCAAGCCCTCTTTGCTTTCAGCAAGCAAGGCTGTGTCTCTGGCATATGGCAGGTTATTAATGAGTCCAATCCTGGTGCTGTGTTCTTCATACAGTCCAGCTTCTCAGATTATTTGCTCAACATACAGACTGAATAAGTATGGTGAAAGGATACAACCCTGACGTACACCTTTTCTTATTTTAAACCACTCAGTATCTCCTTGTTATGTTCAAATGACTGCCTCTTGGTCTATGTACAGTTTCCACATGAACACAATTAAGTGTTCTGGAATTCCCATTCTTCATAATGTTATCCATAATCTGTTATGATCCGCACAGTTGAATGCCTTTGCATAGTCAATAAAACACAGGTAAATGTCTTAGTAATTATCAATGCATCTTGACTGCAAGTTTGATCAATTTCAGTCTGCAGAAGTTGGTAAAAGTCTTCAATTTCTTCATCTTTGACATTAGTGTTGATGCATAAATTTGAGTAATAGTCATATGAACTGGTCTTCCTTTTAGATGTATGGATATTATCCTACCACTGACAGTGTTGTACTTCAGGATTGATTTTGGAATATTCTTTTTGACAATAAACGCAGTGAGATTCCTCTTCAATTTGTCATTCCTGGCATAGTAGACCATAAGACTGTCTGATTCAAAATGGCCAATACCTTCCATTTCAGCTCACTAATGCCTAAGATATTGATGTTTATACATTCCATTTCATTTTTGACTATTTCCAATTTTCCTAGGTTCATACTTCATATATTCCACATTTCGATTATTAATAGATGTTTGCAGCTGTTTCTTCTCATTTTAAGTTGTGCCACATTAGCAAATGAAGGTCCCAAAAGCTTTACTTCATCCATGTCATTAAAGACAACTCTACTTAGAGTAAGCAGCTCTTCCCCAGTCGTATTTTGAGGACTTCCAACCTGAGGGGCTCATCTTCTGGCACTGTATCAGACAACGTTCTGCTGCTATTCATAAGGTTTTCACCGGCCAATTATTTTTAGAAGTCCTTCTTCCTAGTTGGAATCAACTCGATGGCAACGGGTTTGGTTTTTTTTTGTTTTCTTCTTAGTCTGTCTTAGTCTGGAAGCTCCACTGAAACCTGTCCACCTTGGGTGACCCTGCTTAGCTTCCAGCATCACAGCAACATGTAAGCCACCACAGTACAGCAAACTGACATATGAGTGGAGTAAAGATTACAGCATTTGAAACCCTCTGAGGCAGTTCTACTGTGTCCTGTAGGGTCACTATAAGTCAGAATCAACTCGATGGCAACGGGTTATTATACAGCAATAGATTAATGACACATTGACTGAATCAATGAATAAATGAAGGAACAAATGAATGAATGAAGAAATGAATACTGTCAATCTGGAGATGGTGCTGAGGACTCCCAAGCAGGAAGAAAGCAAACAAGTACTTTCATCGCAGACTGATGCTGGCGCTTCTGATCTGAGAGTGATATATATAGTATGTGAGCTGACAAGGATGGAAATATGTCTTTTGGGTATATTTTTGAAGCTTCAGTTACTATGAGGGTGTTTGGCAGTGTGTCAAATGTGTCACCCACCAAAAATATGGAATCCTGATATTAAGTGGATACTAGTGAGTTCTCTGTGAATCATGTACTCATCCTATGCTATAAAATATCTTCATGATGTTGTAAAAAAAAGCCAAAGTTACATAGGAAGTTGGATTACTCTTTAAGGAACTTTAAAATATGAGCGTATATTAATTCAATATCCATTCTGTAAAAGTAGATGAGCCCTACTCTTTATGTACCAGGCACTTTTCCAGATGCTGCCAATAGAAAAGAAACAATGCCATAGTCATTATAATCAAGGATCTGGTATCTAGTAGAAAGATAATGGCAATTACTATGCTAAGTGCAATGATAGCAATAAGGAATATATTGTCTTGCACAACCAAATATTTTGGAATAGAGCTGGCATCAGGCATAGCTAGATTCAGGGCTGAAATGAAGTGGTCAGAATTTTATTTCTCTCCATTTTCTTTCTCTCCCTCTCTTTTTTTTTTTTAATCCTAGTAAGTATATATGTAATGAACATCTGCTATTTCAACATTTTTTACATGTACAATTTAGTGACATTAACTATATCATCATGTTTTGCACCCATCACCACCATCCACCTCCAAACTTTTCTATCACTTTTAATAGAAGCTCAGTGTCCTTTAAGCAAAGACTCCCCTTTCCCTCCTCCCTTCAACCTCTGGAAACTACTGAGAAACTTTGGTGTCTGTTATGGATAGAATTGTGTCTCTGCAAAATGTGTGTCAACTTGACTAGGCCATGATTCTCAGTATTGCGTGATTGTCCACCATTTGGTCATCTGATGTGATTTTCCTATATGTTGTCAATCCTACCTCTATGATGTTAATGAGGTGAGATTAGCGGCAGTTATGTTAATGAGACAGGACTCAATCTACAAGATTAGGTTGTGTTTTAAGCCAATCTCTTTTGAGACATAAAATAGAGAAGCAAGCAGAGAGACAGAGGGCCCTCATTACCAGCAAGAAACAAAAGCCAGGAGAATAGTGTGTCCTTTGGATACGGGGTCCCTGCGCTTCCTCAGTTGATGGGGAAGATTGATGACAAGGACCTTCCCACAGAGCTGACAGAAAGAAAAATCCTTCCCCTGGGACTGGCACCCTGAATTCGGACTTCTAGCTCCTAGACTGTGAGAGAATAAATTTTTCTTTGTTAAAGCCATCCACTTGTGGTATTTCTGTTACAGCAGCACTAGATAACTAAGACAGAATTTGGTGCCAGGAGTAGGGTCCTGCTCTGACAGATACCTAAAACGTGCAAGCTATTTTGAAACTGTGAATGAATAGAGGCTGGAAGAGTTTTAAAGTGCTTAATAGTAAAAGCCTAGATTGCCTTGAAGAGACTGTTGGTGAAATTATGGACATCAAAGACAATTCTGGTGAGGACTCAGAAGGAAATGAGGAAAGGTGTTATACTGGAGACAGCACAGACGGCGAGAAGCAGCAGCAGAAGCAGGAGACCAGTGCAAGACAGCGCTGGAGCCAACCCATGGAGCAAGGGAGCTGAATGTCTTTACGCAGGAGGCTTCCTGGCGGAGTTGGGTGCCCCTGGGCACTTATTGGTGGAGTTAGGCTTGCTGACCAATGGAGCAAGAGTGCTGAGTGCCTTCTGGCTGAAAGGGGGTGCCACCAGGCACTTATTGGTAGAGCTGAAGAGCTTTGGAACACTTGCTCCAGCAGGGCAGACACTGGTGGTGAAGCCTGAGGGGCTAAGAGGCCAAGGAACCAGGAAGCAGAAGCTGAAGAGACAAGGAACACAGGAAGCAGAGCTGCCTCAGTCTCAAAGGGTATGGCTACCACCTCTGGGATCTCAAAGGTGGAGTCACCACTCAGATGGACTAGGAGAATGGGGTTGCTCAAATTTGAGGGAGCAGAATTGTCATTCCAGTGGGCCTAGAAGGCAGAGCTGAAGTCCAGGGCCAAGGAGCCTTCCATCAGAATCTGGAGAGTGTGGCCAATACCTAGAGTCTGGAGGGCAGGGCCATTGTGTAAATGGTATCGGAGAACAGAGAATTATTTTCAAGTCTTGAGGGCTAATGTAACGTGTTCTGCGGACTTGCTTGATGCCTGTTATTCCTTCTTTCCCTCCAATTTCTCCCATTTGTAATAGAAATGTCTAGCTTATGTCTGTTCTACTATTGTACTTTGGAAGCAGACAACTTGTATTCTAGATTTCACAAATATAGAGGAATTTTTGGATTTTGGACTTGGAGTTGATTTAAGACTTTTGCTATGATATGATGGGGTGAATGTGTTTTAACATGTGGCAAGGACATAAATTTGGGGGGGCCAAAAGGTGTCTCTACACATTTGTGTATTCTAGATATTTTATATAAATGAGATTATGCAATATCTGCCATTTTGTGACTGATTTATTTCATACAACATAATGTTGTCAAGGTTCATCCATGTCATGGCACGTGTCAGAACCTCATTTCTCTTTACAGCAGATTAATACTCCTTTGTATGTATATACCACATTTTGTTTATCCATTCATCTGTTGATAAATTCCCTCCATTTCTTAACTTTGCTTTCCTGTGTGTCGGTTTCATTCTTGGGTTCCACATGGGAGAAAGACGGTGCCAAGACGATGGTAACAGTTTCAGTCCTTATATATATGACCTCTTAAACTTCACATTCAGCGAGAACAGAACAAGCTCTCTTTCGTGGATATCCCAACAACAACAGCTCCTCCTTCTAAAATGCAGGGGCAAAGCTTTTAACAATGGATTATCTAATATAATAGCAAAAGTATAAACAGCAAAAGATAAAATAAATAAATGGACCTGATAAAAATTAAATACTTTTGTCCATCAAAAGACTTTACAAAAAAAGTGAAAAGACAAGTTACTGATCAGGAGAATATCTTACAAAACTACACATCTGATGAGAATCTAATAACCAAAATGTATATAAAACTTTGCCAATAACAAAAAGACAAATTAACCCAATCAAAAAATGGGCAAAGGACTTGAATAGACATTTTTACCAAAGAGGATATTCAAATGGCCACAAACACATGAAAAGATACTCAATGTTATTAGCATCAGAGAGATGCAAATCAAAAGCACAATGAGATATCATTTAACGCCCACTAGGGTGGCTAAGATTAAAAATTCAGGAAATAACAAATGTTGGTGAGGATGTGGGGAAATTGGAGTCCTTATCCATTGCTGGTGGGAATGCAAAATGGTACAGCTACTATGTAAAACAGTGTGGCAATTCCTCAAAACTAAAAATAGAACTTCCATATAACCCAGTAATTCCACTGCTAAGGATATACTCAAGGGACTTGAAAGCAGTGACGCAAACAGACATATGTACACCAATGTTTGTGGCAGCAGTATCACAATAGTCAAAAGGTGGAAACAACCTAAATTCCATCAGTGGATGAATGAATAAACAAAATATGGTAAATACATATAATGTAATATTACTCAGCCCAGAAAGAAAAATGAAGTGCCTATATATGCTTCAACATGGATGGAGTTTGAAGACATTATGCTGAGTGAAATGAATCAATCACAAAAGAAAAATATTGTACGACCTCACTTATATAAAAAGACAAGACCAGGCAAGGTAATAGAGACCAAAGTGTATTAGTAGTTACCAGGGGCACAAGAGAGGGGAAAGCAGGGATTACTGGGTATGGGACACAGAGTTTCAGTTTACGGTGATGGAAAATGGAAAATTTGCATTCATTAAGGGTAAGAGTTGCATAGCTGATTAATGTAATTGATGTCAATAAATTATACACCTATAAAAAGTTGAATTGGCAAAGTTTTGTGATAGATATTTTTACTATAAAGAGTAGCTGCTGAGATTGCTTATGCACAGCTAAATACCTCATTGGATCTGGTTTCTAAGTTTGGAGGTTTGAGGTCATGGTTTCATGGGATAGCCCAGTTAAATAACCTGATACTGTGTTTAGTGAGTCTGTTCAACCTCCTAGTTTGTTTCATAGTGTCTCAGGTCTTAAAAGCTTGCAAGTGGCCATCCAAGTTACAACAATAGGACTCTATTTACCTGGGGCAACAGAGGGAGAAGGAGAATGAAGAATAGGAGGAGGAAACAGAATGCATGGCTAATTGCTTCCATGAACAACTGCCTGCTTTGCCATGAAACCAGAACTGGATGATACCCAGCTACCATTACTGAACATTTTGATCAAAGATTCTACAAAAGAATCCAGATCAAAAGGGGACAAATGTAGAACAGATTTTCAAATTCTCATGGACTTCAGACGTTCTGATGCCATTGAGACTGGATAAACCCCCACAACTACTGTGCTCAAATAATCTTTAAACTTTAAACCAAAAATATCCCCTAAAGCTTTCTGTAAAATATACAATAGTTTAGCTCTATCAGTAAACAATATCTGCCTTGAGCACTGTGCTCTTTTAAAGAACTATCTATATGGGATCAAATTGACAATGTTGTTGTTGTTAGGTGCCATCAAGTCTATTCCAACTCATAGTGACCTTATATACAACAGAAAGGAACCCTGCCTGGTCCTGCCATCCTCACAATCATTATGTTTGAGCCCATTTTTGCAGCTACTGTGTCAATCTACCTTTTCGAGGGTCTTCCTCTTTTTCACTGACTCTCTCCTTTACCAAGCACGATGTCCTTCTCCAGGCATTGGTCTCTGCTGTCCACATCTCCAAAGTCTATGAGACAAAATCTTGCCACCCTTGCTTCCAAGGAATACTCTGGCTGTACTTCTTCCAAGAACAGACTTGTTCATTCTTCTGGCAGCCCATGGTATGTTCAGTATTCTTCGCCTACACCATGATTCAAAGTTATCAACTCTTCTTTGGTCTTTCTTATTCATTGTCTAGCTTTTGCATTGCATACGAGGCGACTGAAAATATCATAGTTTGGGTCAGGCACACCTTGGTCCTCAAAGTGACATCTTTGCTTTTCAACACTTTAAAGAATTCTTCTGCAGCAGATTTGCCCAAAACAATATGTCGTTTCATTTCCTGACTGCTGCTTCCACAGGCGTTGATTGTAGATTCAAGTAAAATGAAATTCTTGACAATGTCAAACTTTTCTCCATTTATTATGATGTTTCTTATTGGTCTAGTTGTGAGGACTTTCGTTTTATGTTGAGGTTAATCCATAGTGAAGGTTGTAGTATTTGATCTTCACCAGTGCTTCCAGTCCTCTTTACTTTCAGCAAGCAAAGTTGTGTCATCTGCATAGTGCAGGTTGTTAATGAGTCTTCCTCCACTCCTGACGCCCCATTCTTCTTCGTATAGTCCAGCTTCTCAGATTTACAGATTGAATAAGTATAGTGAAAGGATGCAACCCTGACGCACACCTTTCTTGATTTTAAACCATGCAGGATGCCCTTACTCTGTTCAAATGGCTGCTTCTTTGTATATGTACAGGTTCCGCATGAGCACAGTTAAGTGTTCTGGAATTGTCATTCTTCGAAGCATTATCCATAATTTGTCATGATTCACACAGTTGAATGCCTTTGCATAGTCAATTAAACACAGGTTAACATCTTTCTGGTATTCTCTGCTTTCAGCCTAGATCCATCTGACATCAGCAAAGATATCCCTCATTCCATGTCCTCTTCTGAATCCTACCTGAATCTCTGGCAGTTCCCCATGGATGTACTGATGCAACCATTTTTGAATGATCTTCAGCAAAATTTTACTTGCATGTGATATTAATGACATTGTTCGATAATTTCCACATTCAGTTGGATCACTTTTCCCTGGAATGGGCACAAATATGGATCTATTCCTTTCGGTTGGCCAGGCAGCTGTCTTCCAAATTTCTTGGCATAGACAAGTGAGTGCTTCCAGGGCTGCATCCATTTGTTGAAACATCTCCGTTTGTATTCCATCAATTCCTGGAGCCTTGTTTTTCACCAATGCCTTCAATGCAGCTTGGACCTCTTCCTTCAATACCATCGGTTCTTGATCATATGCTACTTCCTGAAATGGTTGAATGTCGACCAATTCTTTTTGGTCAATGTTTTGCCCATAGAATCCTTCAAAATTGCAACTTGAGGCTTCAATTTTTTCTTCAGTTGTCTCAGCTTGAAAAATGCTGAGTGCATTCTTCCCTTTTGGTTTCCTAACTCCAGGTCTTTGCACATTTCATTATAATAGTTTACTTTGTCTTCTCAAGCTGTCCTTTGAAATCTTCTGTTCAGTTCTCTTACTTCATCATTTCTTCCATTCACTTTAGCTACTCTATGTTCAAGAGGAAGTTTCAGAGTCTCTTCTGACATCTATTTTGGTCTTTTCTTTCTTTCTCGTCTTTTTAATGACTTTTTGTTTTCTTCATGTATGATGTCCTTGATGTTATCACACAACTTGTCTGGTCTTCAGTAATTAGTGTTGAATGCGTCAAATCTGTTCTTGAGATGGTCTCTATATTCAGGTGGGATATACTCAAGGTCGTATTTTGGCTCTCATGGACTTATTTTAATTTTCTTCAGCTTCAGCTTGAACTTGCATATAAGCAATTGATGATCTGTTTCGCAGTCGGCCCCTAGCCTTGTTCTGATTGAATATATTGAGCATTTCCATCATCTCTTTCCACAGATGTAGTCGATTTGATTCCCATGTTTTCCGTCTGGTAAGGTCCACGTATATAATTGCCTTTTATGTTGTTGAAAAAAGGTATTTGCAATGAAGAAGTTGTCAACTTCCGTCGTGCGATCTCAGGCATCGTTTCTATCACCAAGGCCATATTTTCCAACTACCAATCCTTCTTCTTTGTTTCCAACTTTTGCATTCCAATTACCAGTAAGTATCAATGCCTCTTAATTGCATGTTTGATCAATTTCAGACTGCAAAAGTTAATAAAAATCTTCAGTTTCCTCATCATTGGCATTAGTTGTTGGTGTGTAAATTTGAATAATAGTCGTATTAACTGATCTTCCTTGTAGGCGTATGGATGTTGTCCTACCACTGGTAGCATTGTACTTCAGGCTCGATCTTGAAATGTTCTTGTTAACAATGAATGCGATGCCATTCCTCTTCAGTTTATCATTCCCAGCATAGTAGACCATATGATTGTCTGATTCGAAATGGCCAATACCAGTCCATTTCAGCTCACTAATGCCCAGGATATCAATCTTTATGAGTTCCATTTCATTTTTGACAACTTCCAGTTTTCCTAGATTCATAGTTTGTACATTCCACATTCCAATTATTAATGGATATTTCCAGCTGTATCTTGTCAATTTGAGTTGTGCCAAATCAGCAAATGGAGGTCCTGAAAGCCTGACTCCTTCCACGTCATTAAGGTTCACTCTACCTTGAGGAGGCAGCTCTTCCCCCTTCACGTTTTCAGTGACTTCCAACCTGAGGGGCTCTCTTCTGGCACTATATTAGACAATGTTCTGCTATTATTCATAAGGTTTTCACTGGTGGTTTTTTCAGAAGTAGACTGCCAGGTCCTTCTTCCTAGTCTTAGTCTGGAAGCTCTGCTGAAACCTATATACCAAGGGTGACCCTGTTGGTATTTGAATACCAATGGCAAAGTTTCCAGTATAACAGCAATACGCAAGCCATCACAGTGTGACAAACTTACAGATGCATGGCGGAAATTGACAATAGTAACTGGAAAGATAGGAAGCTTACAGGGCAGTGAGTTTATGTTAATGGGGAAGGCACAATTCAGTAAAAGAGGGTGAGAATGGCTGCCAACTTGAGGAATGTAATCAATGTCACTGAATTATACCTGTAGAAATTGTTGAATTGGTGTATGGTCTGCTGTGTATACGCTCAACAGCAACAAAAAATAAAATAAATCATGTTAAAAAAAGAAGAAAAAAGCTCTTCCTCTTGAATGACTTGCCCATCACTGACCAATCACTCTTGGTGGGAAGGCAGGATAAAAATGTGATTCAGTAATTGGTTTAGGCCTGGATCATTTGTTAAACTCACTAAATCATTGGGGTTTAGGCTCTCTCTAGAACGACAAGGACTGAAAATGAGAAAGGGCATAAATCCCCAAATTGCTGTCATCAGAAGTCATCATTTTGAGTCATCAGAAGTAGGGCAAATGGATGGAGGGGTTCAAAGCACAATCAATGTCCTCTGTAGGGCCGACGGTTTGTCATTCTTATTAACTGCAAATTTTTAGCTACGGATTATGGTTTACATTTTTATGTTGACCTCTCTTTTGACATGTGGGAGTTTAATTTTTATCATCCTTATTGTTGTTAAATATGTCCATCTTTTCTAAGTGATTATTTCAGGACCTTTAGCCAAATTCCCTATACTTTTTACCACGTTATTAACTGTGCTTTCTTTACTCACAGGGAATAAAAAAAGGAAACAAATTGTGACTTTAAAGAAAGTCTCACCAAATGCTGTGTGGATCTTTCACAAAATGATACATTTTACATTATCAAACTACCATAGAGTGGAAAACTGGAGTCTGTTAAAATTAAAGAAAGGAGTTTTATTGAAGGATAGCAACTTGAGTGGGGAACCTGAGTTGGAGAACACAAAGTGAAAGTGCAACATGTTCCAAAGTACAGAAAATGAGAAGGGCTTTTAAGGAGAAGTTTAAGGAAATAGTAATCATTTGTCATAAATCAGTAATTATAAGTCATATACTAGTAATTATAAGTCATACATTAGGTAATCTATAAACATTCTGTCCTGGAGCTAGCCTTTGTAAGCATTTTGCAAAAATGATTTTACTTATCTTTCAAGGATAGGGGCAGCTAGTACAAAAACATTCTTTTTGAGAGCAGTTGCAGTTCTGACTCTCCTGTTTATCTTCTCTGGGTCAGTGCAGATTAACCCATTATGGTGAATTCAGCTTGAATACCTCCTATTTTTCAGGTTTGAACAAAATGGAGTGTATCTTGCACCCTGGGTAAAGCTTCTCCTATGCCAAGCACCTAGATTTTTGAGACTTTTTCACATTCCCTTCTCTGAATCAAGAATTTCCATAGAAATTCACAGATAACTATTATAAGAGTGCATTCTTTTGCACGGACTTACTTTCTTTGTGCCTTTTAGATGGCTGCCTATTTTGAGGATAGGCTTTTAAGACCCCAGACGCTATAATAAAAGGTAGCGGGGTACCATCTGTTTCATCTTCAGCTTGCTGTAATTTGGGTCTCTACTTCTGTGATCTTTTTAGGCCTGAATTAGTAGGAATACTTGGCAGAGAGGGCTGCTAACCAAGTTGAAGAACTGAACTATTTTCTAAGGAATAGTGATCCCTTTAAAGTACATGATCTTTTGCATAGTAAGTGGTGTTTCACGGTGAAGACAAGCATTTGACATACATTTTATAAAACATTCAATTGTACAAGCCAATTTTTTGTTAAAGAATTATTATAAATGGACAATTATCCTAAACTTAATTTATCTAAATAGTTTAGCACACAAGATTCTTCCATATTTACTCATACAATTTGGTGTATTAGCTGCAGGGGCATTAGTCCAAAACCTAGGGAGTTTGCATAAGAGACTAGAAAATCACTTTGACTATTAGGATTAGAAGAGTCCTAAGTAGTTTTAGAGCAATTTCTTTGTTCTGATTAGGGCTAGATTAAAACATGGTACTTGAGGCTAAGCCAATAAACCAGGGGGATGCTAAAGTCTCATGCATATGAGTCATTTAATGGTAATATTAAAATTAATACTAACTTCAGGTACAGGACTATACTTTTTTATAGGAGACACTAGGGGATCTGACTTTTCAAATTCAAATAGATTGTTAGCACTGGGCTAGTGATTGTGCTAGCCTAACAAATGCATTTTCTCTCTAAATCCTAGAAGGAATTATCAAGGAGAGAGGTATAAAACTTAAACAATCTTCCATTATGAACAAACTACTAGAGAAGAAGTTTACAATAACGAAACTTAGCTAATAACGTAAGAACAGCTACAATTATAAAGCAAAGTCCAAAAATTTCAGCAACTTGCATGAAGTCTTGTTTTGTGACCTTGGGATCTGCTGTTCATCTCTGCAGTCATCTACTTCTGGCTGTAAGGGCATTTAGATGTAGTTTTTAAGTCACCAGAGGGCTGATAAGTCAAGGGAGATGCTTTAGCCTTCTTAAGTTGGGATACTGCACAAGGGTTGGTAAGGAAAACTACGTATGGTCCCTTCCAACGAGGTTCTAATGAGTTCTTCAACTGATGTCTTTTTTAATACACATATTTATCAGGGGTAAGGCTTGGTAGATCCTGGGTGTTCCAGCTCCGGCCATCAAATATTTTTTAACCTGTGAAAGATATTTCTGTCCAGGTAGGACTTTAAGATGTTTTCTAGGGTTATAACAGGGACAAACAGGGTAATGGGTGGCAATATGTATGGCAGCCTTGAAAAAAATTTTTTTCTACTAATATTTCAATCATTTTCTCTCATCATATGTGGAAAACTTCGTGTAAGGCTTGCATCATAGGAACATGCAAAAAAGTTAGGTAAAAATAGTTTTTGTTTGTTTATTTGTTTCTGCTGTCTGCCTAAGGTGCCAAGGTATAAAAATTTGTATAAAGAGGCAGCTTAACAGAATAATTTTGGCATCTACAGTCTGCAAGCATGAACATGTTTCTTTAAAGGTGTGCAAGTATCAGCAAGAAAGCTTAAAATATGTCTATATTTTGACACAACAGATTGGGACAGTGCAGTAAAAAGTATTTTAAATATATTATGTTTTATTTCCATGACTGTTACCTTGCCCCTAGTAATCACATTGTTAATGATTATTTTGAGTCTAATGTTATAAACAATCTGAAGTTGCTTTGGCAAAGTTAACTATATTAGTCTTTAATTTCATATCTTAGACATTCCTTTCATTTTCTGGGACAGAAACTGAGTCTTGGTTTTCATATATTATTAAATTTTTAAATTTTAAATTAGCCTTAGATTTGCAGTCTGCTCTACTGCTTTATGACTATGATCTTATTATTTTCATGGCTCTTTTATTAATTCTTTATTTATTTTAACTATTTCATCTTTTCTTCATTTATATAGACCTTCTTTTATTTACTTACACAGACCTTCAAGTAGTTACACAGATCTTCAGCTACTTACAAAGAACTTCAGCTACTTACATAGATTATCTTTTATTTTAACCCTTATTTTTGTTTTTCTGTATTTTTCTCATTCATTCTCTTCTCTTAATCTGTTTCTCTCCAAATCTTTTCTTATGGAGTCTGTCTCTCTTAGTCTCTCTTCCTTAAGTCTTTCTCTGTCTCTCTCTTCCTTAAGTCTCTTTCTCTCATGCCTTGTACTACTTACTTTCAAGTTTAGTTTTTATTAACTTTCATATTCTAGCATAACCAGACATTCTATTTTAAGACAAAACTATTTTCTTTTTCTCTGTTAAAAAAAAAAAAAAGCTTATTACCAGTCATTTTTCTTCTTTCTTGCTTTTCAGAACATGCTAAAACCTTCAATTTAGTTCTTAAGGTGGTTAAGCATTTTCAATGAAACAGCAAAGTAAAACTTATCCACAAAGGACAACTTAAAAATGTCTATGGTCAACTTATAATAATAATTCTTACAAGTGAAAAGCTTGATGGGAATTATAAAAGTAATGCAAAGCCAAATAAAGTTAATTAAAAAGAAACTTTAGATAAAAAATATTTGTAAACATAGACAATGTGAATTCTCTGGTAAAAACCATTATACTGACACATAAAATTTAATTCAAAGGAAATTTGGTATTTCTCTTGAATTGATAATACGTTCTATGTAATTTATAACATATTAAATAAATCTTTTTAGCATTATTCTCTTTTTAAAACAAAAATAAATCTTGTGCCTTTCTATGAAGTTTTAAAGTTGTCAGGAATTTATTATAGGTCACTGAGACACAATATTCAAGTTATTTTACCAAAGATCTTAAAGGTAAAAACTTTAGATTTTTTCTAAAGCCAAGTAGCTTGGTTTTGTAGCCAAGGGCATAAAGTTTTCATAAACTTAGAGACACAGAACTTTTGCCTTCTAGGCAGATTACATAGAATAAACAGTAAACTAAGGAAATAAGACTATTAAAATTCAGCAAATGTTAGGATTTTTACATATTTCATAGCTTTTTCAGACTCAGGGATTTATTTTATTGAACCTTTGCCTTCAAGGCTGATTGAATAAAGAATAAAATTAAAACCTAGTAATTAAGGAAAATGTTATTATCTTAACAGCAAGAAACCTATTCATTGTTTTATACGCTATTTGACATTAAAGCTTTTAAAAATTCTCATAAATTAGACTATTAAACTTCTACTTGCAGCAAATAAAACTTTGACTATACCAAATAAATTCTTTTTTAATAAACCTTTTAAATTTCTCTGTCTTTGTTACATTTTAATTTCTTCTGTATGAGCTAATTGTTGATGTTTTAAAAGTCTTTTTAATAGATATCAGTACTTTCTACAGGGAGCCTTTAATCTGTTCAAAGTTGCTCAGCACAAGCCTGCCTTGAAGGGCTTTTTACTCTTTTTTTTTTCTTCCTGTTGTTTTAATTCTTGTTTTATACTGGGTTTTATAGGTTGCTCTTAGTGCTGGGGACTTCAGAAAGCTGTTATGTGGGAGTATAAATTTCCCCAGTCCTACGAGCCTTTTATTTCTTGTCATTCTGGAATTAACAAAAATTATTTCTTTTCTTTAAAACACATTTTATATAATATTCAGCTTAAGTTACTTAAAAAATTTTTCCTTTCAAGGTTAACATAAAACTTTTACCAGAATGAATTCATTTTCATTAATTCATGGGAATATTAGAACCATGCAATTGATATAAAGTGCTTATTTATTATTAAACCAATTGGAGTAAGTTCTTGGAAAAAATATTGTAATTTAATTTAATAATACCATCCGGAGGCAGGCAATTATTATATTTTTATGATTTTATCTTCTGCATGCTTTTAGGATCCTTTAGAGAAGCAATTTGGAATAATTTATAAGATATTGTTATACCAATTAAAATAAACAATTCACTCTTTTTCAGTGCACTTTTCCTGGACCGATTTATATTGAGGTTTCTCAAAGAAGTTATTAGAAGCCTAGGTGCAAGAAGCAGTTTTTCTTGGGAGAGAAAAGAACTGAGATATAAACATATCAGTATCCCAGTGGAGCCCTGGTGGCACTAACCAAATCTCTTAACCAAAAGGTTGGCAGTTTGAATCCACCAGCTGTTCCTTGGAAACCCTATGGGGCACTTCTACTGTGTCCTATAGGGTCACTATCAGTTGGAATAGACTTGACAGCAATGGGTAATGGCAGTATCCCAACACATTATCTCTGCTATTGATAGTGCAACTTGCAAGTGAAAGAAAACTCAAAACACACTATTTTTTCTTCTGATAGTGAATTTTGCAAGTGAAAAGTACTTAAACGTGGCCACTGATTTTTTTTCAGGCTGTCTTTAGTAAAATGCATGCCAACCATTCAGCCTTAGATTTGGCATTCCCCATTTTACTAAAACAGTGAAGGCATATGCAGTTAAGACCTTAACATGTACACAGAGAGAAGAAAAGTAAGTAAAGTACAGTAGGAAATCTAACAATAAAACTCCAGAGAGCCTCTACCCAAAGAAAGCAGTGGCTCAGATCAGAGAGATTATTTACCTTGCCACGACTCCTGAAAATTCTCCGTGGAGATGGAGAGCCCAAGGACACTCTGCTTGTTCAGCCTGAATCCCCAGCACCTTGGCGCTGCAGAAGTCAATTCACCTTTGGAATCTCGTTTCTGACACCAAAAATGTTGTAGAGTGAAACATTGGGAGTCTCTGTTAAAATTAAAGTAAGGAGTTTTATTGAAGGTTAGCAAGTTGAGTGGAGAACCTGAGTTGGAGAACACAAAGTAAAAGTGCAACATGTTCCAAAGTACAGAAAATGAGAAGGGCTTTTTATACAGGAGAAGTTTAAGGAAATAGTAATCATTAGTCATACATCAGTAATTGTAAGTCATATATTAGTAATTATAAGTCACACATTAGTTAATCTACAAACATTCTGTCCTGGAGCTAGCCTGCATGAGCATTTTTCAAAAATGGTTTTACTTATCTTTCAAGGATAGGGGCAGCTTGTATGAAAACATGCTTTTTGAGAGCAACTGTAGTTCTGACTCTTCCCTCCTCTTTATTTTTTCTGAGTCAGTACAGATTAACCCATTACTGAGAGCTCAGCTTGAATGCTTCTTATTTTTCAGGTTTGAACAAAATGGAGTTTGTGTTGTACCCTGGGTAGAAGCTTCTCCTATGCCAAGCACCTAGATTTTTAGGACTCTTTCACAGAACCTAATGGAACATGTAAGTTTCACAATTTGTATGAATAAAATATTCAAATTGCAACAGTTGGCTGTTAAGAATAGTCTCTGGTTATTTTTCTGGCCTCATTTCTTCTTTTTCTTCCCCTTAACACCCTGCTCCAGCCATTTGAACCTCAAGTACTCCAAACATCCTCCAGCTCAGAACCTTTGCACATGCTATGACAACCTCTGCCTGGAATGATCCTCTCCTGATCTTCCCTTGGTTAATTCTCTCTATATCTCTTTTTCTCACTCTCTCTCCCATCTCAACTGTTACTAAAGAGGTGGTCTTTGATCAACTGGATCAAAATAGAATTTCCACCACTCAGCTTTATTTGCTTCAGAGTACTTATCTACCTGACATTAAATGTTAATTTGCTCATTTATTTTCAGTAGCATTGTTATGGATTAAATTGTATACCTCCAAAACATGTGTTGGAATCCTAACCTTCTACCCTGTAGATGTACTGTTGTTTGAAAATAGGATTTTCTTTGTTATGTTAATTAGATCATACCTGAGTAGGACAGGTTCTGAATCTACTCACTTCTGAGTTATAAAAAGAGCAGATTAAACTCAGAGACATGCACACATGGGGGAAGACAGAGGTCAAGTGAGGCCAAGAAACCAAGGAATGTCCAGGGATACTGATAAGAAAGGAATCAATGCAGCTGAGAACCCTGATTTGTATTTTCAGCCTCCAGAACAGTGAGAAAATAAATGTCTGTTCTCTAAAGCCAGTCACTGGTGCTACTTTTGTTACAGCAGCTGTTATGGGTTGAATTGTGTCCCATAAAAATATATGTTGTTTATCTTAACACCTATACCATTTGAGAATGGGTTTTCTATGCTATGTTAATGGGGTGGTATTAGTGTAAGGTGCGTCTTAAGTCAATCTCTTTTGAGATATAAAAGAGCAGATCAAGCAAGCAAGCACAAATGTGGGGAAGGTACATGCCACATGATCACCAAGGACCTTCCTCCAGAGCAGACAGAGAGAACTTTTTCCTAGAGCTAGCACCCAGAATTCGGAACTCCAGCCTCATAAACTGTGAGAAAATGAATTTGTTTGTTAAAGTCACTAACTTGTGGTGTTTCTGTTGCAGCAGCACTAGATAACTAAGACAGAATTTGGTACCAAGGAGTGAGGTGCTGCTCTACCAGACACCTAAAATATGGAAGTGGTTTTGCAACTAGGTAATGGGTAGAATGTGGAGGAATTTTGATGTGCTTTACAGTAAGGCCCTAGTTTGCCTAGAAGGACTACTGGTAGAATTATGGACATTAAGAGCAACTCTGATGAGAGCTCAGAATGAATTCAGAGCTATGGTGAAAGCTTTCATTGACATGAAGACAGTTGCTAGAAATGTGGCTATTGTGTTTCTGGTGAGAATTTAAAAGGAAACGATGAACATGTGATTATACATTGGAGGAAAAGTGATTTTTTTCAATGCAGTGGATCTGAATTACATTCAGATGCTTGCTGGAAGGTAGAACTTGCAAGCTGATGAACTTGGATATTTGGCTGAGGAGATTTCTAAGCAAGATCTTAAAGGGGCAGTGTGGCTTCTTCTTGCCGCTTACAGTAGAATATGGGAGGAAGGAGATGGATTTAAAAAGGTATTGTGCAAAAAGAAATCAGAAGTTAAAGATTTGGAAAATTCTGTTGCGCAGACTAAAGACATTTGCCCTAAAACTCTCACTAAGCACTTGGTGACCCAATCTTTTGTTAAAGAGATTAAGCCTATGACTGATGGATCCATTCAACCACCAAAGAATAAATCCCATCGGTTTAGACTAAAAGGGAAAGAGACAGTACAAAATGAAGGAAAGCTGTCTGACTTCTGGAATTCTACAGGCAGGAAACAGGCCAAAGGAGCGACATCTGTTATCCTGCAAGAAAAGAAAAAGACCATCCCTGGAGCAGTTTGGAGATCAGAAGTTTTGGAAGGAGCACTGGAAGCAGGACTGCCTCAGTTTCAAAGGGTGCAGCCACAGCCTCTTGAGTTTCAAAGGGTGGAGCCATGGCTTCCTGGGATTCAAAGAGTGAAACTGCAGCCTCCTAGGTTTCAAAAAGTCAGATCTCACCAACTCATTTCCAGAGTGTGGGGCTGCCATTCAGGTGGGCCAAGGGGATGGGGCCACCACCTAAAACTGAGAGGGCGGGGCTGCCATGACCAAAGGTCAAGAGAATGGGGTTGCTGCACAAAGTTGAGGGGGCAAGGCTGCCATGCCCAAGTGGCAGGAGAACAGAGCTTGCAGGATGGAGGGGGGGCTGCCATTCACATGGACTAGGAGAATGGGGCCCCCAAAGCCAAGGGAGCAGAATTACTGTCCCAGTGAGCCTGGAGGCAAGGCTGAAGCCCACGGCTAAGGGTCCTCTACCCAGAATCCAGAGAGCATGGCCAACACTCAGAGTCTGGAGGGCGGGGCCTTTGTTCAGATGGTCCCAAAAAACAGAGGATTATTTTCAAGACTTGAGAGCTAATGTGGTTTGTTCTTCTGGGTTTTGAAGTTGCTTGGTGCCCATTATCCCGTCTTTCCCTCCAATATTCTCTCATTTGTAATGGAAATGTCTACCTTGTGCCTGTTCTACCATTATGCTTTAGAAGCAGATTACATGTATTCTAAGTTTCATAGATTCACAGATGAATAGAAATTTTGCCCCAGGATTGAATGTGCCTAACTCTCGCTCATATTTGATTTAGATGATTCAGGAGATAAGATTTTGGACTTGGAGTTAAGACTTATGGGATGATATGATGGGGTGAATGTGTTTTGCATGTGGGAAGAACATAGATTTTGAGGTTCCAAAGTGTCGAATGTTATGGATTGAATTGTGTCCCCCCAAAATATATGTAGTAAATCCTAACCACTATACCTGTGGTTATAATCCCTTTTTGGAATGGGTTTTCCTAGTTATGTTAATGAGGCAGTGTTAGTGTAGACTGTCTCTTAAATTAATCTCTTTTGAAATATATAAAAGAGCAGACTGAGCAAGCAAGAAAGAAAGCACAAATGTAGGGGAAGATACATGTCACATGATTGCAAAGGACCTTCCCCTAGAGTACACACAGAGAGAGAGAGAGAGAGAGAGAGCCTTCCCCTAGAGTCAGTACCAGGAATTCAGACTTCTAGCCTCCTAAACTGTGAGAAAATAAATTTGTTTGTTAAAGCCACCAACTTGTGATATTTGTGTTATAGAAGCAGTAGATAACTAAGACAGCAGCACTAGGTAGCTAAAACAAGTATATAAGATCCATGAAGAATTTTTTGTAACTGCTATATTTCCAGAACCTGGTACAGTGGCTGACATATGGTAAATGTCCAGTAAGTGCTTGTTGAATGAATGGATGTTAATCTTGAAAAACAGAGGGACCAACCCACTGAACTCTTTTTAAATGGGTAATGAATTTATGATTGAATATTGTCTGCTAATCAAACCTGTCTCAGGAAATGCTAAAAAAATTATATATTTGTGTATGTGTGTGCATGTGTGTGTATTTTAAGATGTAGACTACATCCTTCCCTGTGGTAGGCAGAATTTTATAAGATAACCACTGGTATGCATGCCCTAAATAATCCCCTCCCTGAATTTGGGCAGGGCTATGAATATGATGATTAGGTTGCATTACATAGCAGAGGTGAAAGGCTTTTCAGATGTAATTAAGGTCCCAAATCAGTTGACTTTGAGTTGATCAAAAAGGGAGAGTATTCTGGGTGAGCCTGATCTAATCAGAAGAGCCCTTAAAGAGCCTGGCCCTTCCTAAAAGAAGAAATTCAAAGTGTAAAAGGGACCACGGGAGTGGGCTATGTGGCAAAGAATTCTGGACAGCCTCTAGGAGCCCATGGCAAAGAGCCAACAAGACAATGGGGCCTCAGTCCTAAAACAGCAAGAAACTGAATTCTGCCAACAGCTATGTGAGATTGGAAGAAGGCCCTGAGATTGAAGCCCTGGCCAACAGCTTGATTTCAGCTTGGTGAGACCCTGATAAGGGCCCAGCTAACCCATGCCCAGATTGTGACCCATGAAAACTGTGAGATAATAAATTAGTGTTGTTTTAAGCTGCCAGGTTTCTGGTAATTTCTTATGCAACAATAGAAAATACACTCACTTTGAAGTAAATTGCAAAATCTCCAGATTTGTTCCTTATCCCTACCCCCAAATTGTGGGCAAGGTCTGGATATGCTCAGACACAGGTAAAAGGAAATACCACAAGTTGGGGTTGGAAACCAAAGTAGTAATAGTTGAATGCCATATAAAGCTGTTTCGAATAGAGCCTCATGGCAATGGAATGGTCATGTTTTATTGGTTTCTAAGTCTGCTGGTACCCTGAAAATACCAACTCACTGTTGACTTTAAAAGAACCAAAAATTAAGCTTTGTCTGCAAAGGGAATGCAGCCCTGAGTTTGCCAGGAGCACAAACTGCAGATTTGGTCCTAAGGAGGCTTGATTTTTTTTTTTTTTAACCCTGTCAAGTTACTGGCTGTTGGCTGCCAGAGTGGGAGGTAGGTGCAGGGACAGAAGTGAGTAGAAAGGTGGTTCCCAGCTCCAGGACCCACCTACCCACTGGTGTTGATCTATTCCTACTTATAGTGATCCTATACAAGAGTAGAATTGCCCCACAGGGTTTCCTAAGGCTCTAAATCTCTACGGAAGCGGACTGCCACATCTTTTTCCCACGGAGCAGCTGTTGGGTTCAAACTGCCAACCTTTTGGTTAGCGGCCAAGCACTTTAACCACTGTACCACCAGGGCTCCTTTTAGCTCCAGTACCAAAACCAAAACCGTGCCATCGAGTCAGACTCATAGCAACCTTATAGGACAGAGTAGAACTGTCCCATAGGGTTTCCAAGAAGCAGCTGGTGGATTCAAATTGCCAACCTTTCGGTATGTCAGCTGAACTCTTAACCACTGCGCCACCAGGGCTCCAGCTCCACTACAGACAAGGGCAATTCTCCATAAAGGAAGAAGGAAGCTATGAGCCATTAGTAGCCAAAACTCATAGCAACTGGTGGATAAGTGAGCCAGCCAGGTAAAAGGAATCTGGGTGGAGCACCATCAATATACACTACAGGTGGGAAGTATTTGAAGTTCTTTTATGGATGCCATTATCTTTATTTTGCCCTCACACTTGATTAATAGTTTGATTGGCTGAAAAAGTTTTAGGCTCAAAAGAGTTTTTCCTTAGAACTTTGAAGACATTTTTCTATTGTCATTTAGCACTCATTGTTTATAATTTATCTAATGTCAATATGATTTTCATTATTTTTAAGCAATATGTTACTAATTACTGGAACTTCTCCAGTTCCCCTAAGAAAATAATTTCGTATTTTCTTTTTATCCCTGACATTCTGAAATTTCACTGGCAAAATTGTTTTTCATATTTTTGCATGGTACTTGGGTCATCTAATCTTACAGTCAAGTTTCTATTCTGGTCAGAGAATTAATAGTTCTTTGTCTATTTCATCACTTCAATTATCCTGGATCTATTCCTCAAATCACTCAAAAAAATTTTTTTCATCGTTTTCATTTCCATGTATTTCTAGGAGATTACTTCATCTTTATCCTCCATCTTACTATACTTTATTATCAGACCTTCTATTTGATATTTTGGCATTTTTATGTTTAACTTCCAAGAACTCTTTCATGTGTTCAGATTGCCCCTCTCCTTTTCATAAACTGCAATCTGAGTTTGTTTCATGAATGCAAAACTGGAGAATAAGTAGAATTTAAATTTTTTCTCTTCATTATGTTTTCTTCATAGTCAGTTGTTTATTATATTCATCTTGGTCTTTTTCATGCTGTTGATTTTACTTAATATCTTTGCTGTCAGTTCATTTTATAAGTTGTTATCTGATGCCAAGTCAGCCTCGACTCATAACAACCCTATACACAATGGGATGAGACAGTTGTGATCCATAGAGTTTTCATTGGCTGATTTTTGGAAGTAGATCACTAGGCCTATTGTGCTAGTCTATCTTAGTCTGAAAGCTCCACTGAAACCTGTTCTGCATCACAGCGGCATGTAAGCCTCCACTGACTGACAAGTGGTGCCTGCACTTCAGGTGCATTGGCTGGGAATCAAACTCAGGTCTCCGAGGAGAATCCTACCACTGAACCACCACGGCCCTCTTATTTTATGAGTAATACTGAACATTTTATCAGCATTTACCATGTGTCATAATTGCTCTAAGCATTTTACATATACTAATTTATTTAATCCTCATAATAACCTTATAATGCATGTAATGATATTATTCCCACTTTACATATGAGGTTTCTTGTTGTGTGCCGTCAAATCAATTCTGACTCATAGAGGTCCTATGGGACAGAGAAGAACTGCCCCATAGGGCTTCCTAGGCTGAAATCTTTACAGTGCAGATCGCCAGGTGTTTTCTCCCATGGAGTGGCTGGTAAGTTCAAATCACTGACCTTTCGGTTAGCAGACTAGCGCTTAACCACTGTGCTGCCAAAGCTCCTCAGTGATTCTTTGGAAGAAGCACATTCTGTATCTGTGTGCATAGGCCAGGGAATACTTCATATCATCTAATTAGTCAACAAATATTCATTGAAGAATATTTATTCCATACTACATAGATAGGCAGAATAATGGCCCATCCTCAAAGATGTCCATGTCCTAATCCCTGGAACCTGGCAATATGTTAGTATTACATGGCAAAAGTGACTTTGCAGATGGAATTTGCTGACTTAAAAATAGGGAGATTATCCTGGATTATCTGGATGGGCCCAATGTAATCACACAGGCCCTTAAAAGTAGAGGGGGCAGGTAGAAGAATCAGGGAGATATGGTGTAAGAAGGACTTGACCTCCTATTGCTGGCTTTGAAAATGGAGGAAGAGGGTGATAAGCCAAGGAATATGGGTGGCCTCTAGAAGCAGAGAACAGCCCTCAGCTCATAGCCAGCAAGGAAATGGGGACCTCAGTCCTAAAACCACAAGGATTTGAAGTCTGCCAACAACCTGAATTAGCAAGGAAATGGATTTTTTTCCCTAGAGACTCCAGGAAAGAACACAGCCCTGCTGATACATTGATTTCAGCCTTGAAATACTTGGGCAGAGAAACCAACTGGGCCTAAGTCTGTGCTGTTTTAAGCTGCTACCTTTAGGGTAATTCGTTATGGAAGCAAAGCAAAGTAACACGGTGCACTTGGCATTCCAGTGGATGCCAATACTGAATTGAGTTTCAGCATGGAATTCAGCTTGTAATTTCTTGAGAGGTATAATCAACATCTAGTTACATCTTGGGGCCTACTTGGTATTTGAGAGTAATGGAGCCTCATACAACAAAGGAAGGAAGAATGAGGAATGGTGTATGATACTCAATTTTGCTTTGTGACTTTGGTTTAACTGATTCAAAACCAGTATATGCTCTTGTATCAGTTAAATTAATGGCAAACAGAGATGATCCAACAACTCTCAGATATTGAACACAGGGTGGAGTGTCAGGATTTTAACCAGAAGCTTTATAGCTTTGACCTAATTTTTCTAAACTGACGATAGAGATAATGCCAATTTCTACTATCTCACAATAAACTGGTAAATGCAAACGCAGTTGATAAACTCGTTTAATGGCAGATGCCCACGGCTTGGTGTGGGAAGACCCAATGGTTGAGAAAATAAATGCTTGCTGTACCTCTAAATAAAGTAAGTTAAGAATATAAGAATTACCATCTTGATTCAGAGAATAAGAAGAAACATATTGTCAGGAAGAACACTTGTTTTACACGATATCACCTTCAAGGTTAAGAATATGCCCCTGAACTAATTAATATCTTCCAACCTGAAACGAATCTAAATATAATTACTATGTCCAAATACTATCTTTCCTTTATCCTAGGTGGTTTACACAATTTACACATCCTGGGTGGTTCACAATTTAGTGCTACTTTAATACTCCCAGTTTCTTAAAGAATTCAATGGTGTAGGTCTTTTATCGCAACTGCTCTCCAGAGGACTTAGGCGTGAGTCCACGGGAATTGAGCTGGAAGACAATCTGAGTGGTATGATATACTCTCATCATATTTTAATCAAAACCATCTCTCTTCTCTGATAACCATGCCTTGCCCTTGAACCAAACTTGCACACATTTCTCTCTGCCACTGTTGGGTTTCTCCCCAGGAAACTTCCAAGTTGCTTATGTAAAGAAACACTCAGTGTTTTTGGTATGCTTATAAATGACCACACTTATGAGGTACAAACAACATACAATCTCATGCTGGGAACTGAAGTTATTTCATAACCTCTTTGACTCCTGTGAAAGTCAGCTCTTTCTCCCTTTCCCACATAATATAAGACTGTATTTCACTATTTCGTGATTTTATTGTCTCTTCCTGACTACTTTTTATATTAATTTTAACCTCATATTGCATATCAAATAACCTCCAGAGGTGACAGAAGTGGGTAATAGAGGGGCTATCACAGTATGAGTTCCCAGCAATTACATCAGAATACTAGGCAAAAAAAAAATATCACTCGTGATTGAAGGAGTCGATCTGGGACAGTGTATATAGCTAGAATCAAGAAATGTCAAAAACAGTTCATTGTCAATTTTAATTTGTATCAAGACTCCTTTCTTCGTTGAGTTTGCCTTTGCTGTAAGTTGGAATCGGCTCAATGGCTCATATAGCTCCACCTATCATCCTTCATTGCTACAATACTTTTGATTGGCCTAGGCCATATTTTACAATCACTTTGGCTAAAATTGGAGCCCTGGTGGCGCAGCAGTTAGGAGCTCGGTTGCTACCAAAAGGTAGGCAGTTTGTATCCACCAGCTGCTCCTTGGAAACTCTATGGGGCAGTTCTACTCTGTCCTATAGGGTCGCTATGAGTCGGAATTAACTCGATGGCAATGGGTTTGGTTTTGGGTTTTGGCTGACTAAAATTGCTACCAGTAGCCTGCAAAATAAGCACTTTAATACCCATTGCCATTGAGTCAGTTCCAACTCATAGCGACCCTATAGGACAGAGTAGAACTGCCCCTTAGGGTTTCCAAGGCTGTAATTTTTACGGAAGCAGACTGCCACATCTTTCTTCTGTGGAGCTGCTTGTGGTTTGAACTGCTGACCTTTCAGTTAGCAGCTGAGTGCTTACCCACTGTGCCACTAGGACTGCAAGCATTTTAATAAAGGAAATTGACTTCCTTTATTATGATGACTGACTTACCACGGTATTAGTGCTATTAGCTTACGTTTTCTAAAGAATGCCTGTGATTTTATAAAGGAAGACTGGGAAAGGAATGAAAGCTAACGGCAAAACTTCATGCAACTGGAAACAGTGGTATATTTTTGGAAAAGGGATTGTCTTTAAACAGTAACTCTAAGAAATTATAGTTTTCCATACATGTCTGTCTACCTCTGGTTTTAATGCGTAAGTTGGAGCTTTTCATTTTACCAGTAGACTGTGTATTATTTTCTTCCAGATGCATTATTATACTATTGGGTTCACGGAAACTTTTCTTCTCCTTTCTTGTCCATTCACACTCACAGAAAATGTTTTCAGTTTCTTTCTCATCGGTTTTTCTATGTCATGTTTAGTTTATTTTCACATCACTAATTTTCTTTAAAGGATCAAGCACATTATTATTTTTTTAACAAGAAGCTATTATTCACTCAAAGACTTGGTTAGACAGCAAACCCTACAGATGAGTCAGGCAGATAAAGTTTATTGGGGGGGATTGTTTGGGTGGACTGATAGCCAAAGTGCAGGGCTAGATGGAGATGGAAACCAGTGACCTTATCTCCCTAGAATATTTGCATAAGATACCTTGGAAATAAGTCTGGAAAGCTCAATCCTCTTGGTAATTACATTGTTTTATCTCCGTTAGACTTTACTTCAGTGTGAGTGTTTTTGCTAGACTTTGGATTTTGTTTTCATTGTTATTTTTGTGGTCCAGGGGATAAAATTCATTTATCTGTTCAGGCTTAGCTTTTATCATACTTACTTTCATTTTTAATTTTTTTTGTCTTCTCTTGTTCTCTATTTCATAGCAATGATTGTGAAGATGGTGCAGGACTGGGCAGTGTTTTGCTCTGTTATACATGGGTCACTATGAGTTGGAACTGACTCAACGGCACCTAACAACAATTCTCTATTTTTCCTCTCATATTTTGAGTTGCCTGACTTCCTTCTGTATGTATTTTGTCATGCTTCCTCTTCTCTTCTGTTTTCTCAGAAGATCTTGCCAGTAGAAACTAGGAAGGACTGCCTATTTTCAGAATACAGTATTTATACATTTATCTGGTATAAAAAGGGAAATTCCATTGCATCACATCCCACTTGCTTTTGTGAATTTAAATAGATTCCAAACACTGATGATTTTTTTCCTAGGAGACCTCTCAGTTGGGGCCATATCACTGTTAGTCACCTAAGCTACCTGGATGGAAGACTATTCCACATATTTCTCTTATATGTCCCACATAAGGAAGCACAGTGCTTCTCAGAGTTGGTCACCCGCATCAGATTTACCTGAGTGCTGGTAAAAATGCATATTCACAGGCCCTATTCCAGGCCTATAGAATCAGAATCTCTTGGGGGTGGAGCTTAGGAATCCACAGTTCTTAACAAACTCTACATGAGTCTTTGTTGCAGCAAAATTTAAGAATTATGGGTATAGTAACGTGCAGCAAGTTACCGAGCCCTTAATAACTCTTTGATGATATATTACCCCCTAATTTCCAAGTATTTTTCTCATGCACTGAGCTTTCTCTTCCTAGCCCTGAATTTTTAATCACTACGTGGATATGCTTATTGAATGTTTTTTCACCCCTACTCGACATATCCAAAACTAAGCTATCTGCTAGACGTCTCCAATTCTGCCATCATGCTATTGTTATCCCGAGAGTCATCTCTGGAGTCATTCTTACTCTTTGTGTGCCATCATTTTTATTTAATCAACATACTGTGCACTGTGCCAAGTCCTGGAAAAGACAGTGAGGAACACAACAGACATAGGTCATGCCCTCAAGGAGCTTAAAGATTCTTTTGCAGAGTACCTTATTCCTACTGATTCTTCAGTGTTTTTCTCAGATACTCCCTTGCTTTCCTTGCCACCACCCTAATCTAGAATCTCATTACTTAGGCTTGGACTGATGTGTTTTAGTAGTCTGTTTGCTCCTAAATCTTTCACCTCTTCTGAAAGCTTATTCTTTAACACCTTGAATATATTCCCTACCCTTACCCCCACTGAATAACCTTCATTGTTTCCAACTGCCTATAGGGTATTTCCAAAACTGGATTCCAAGTTTTTTACAATCTTGCTCCCAAATGAATTTCTCCCAAAGAAACTCTTCTACTCCTATGAGATAGATATCTGAACTTGATGTAAGCATTTTTACTGATCTATTTTGTGTTCATAACTTTAATTATACTTCCTACTTGATCAAACTATACTTTTCTTTCAACGCCTAACTCCTTCCCTCACCAGTATGGCTGGTCCTCAGTACGTGATCTTGCTTCAGCTCCTAACCATTGGATTTTCACTCATTACGCATTTAGCTTTATTATCTTTTTATTTCTGTATATCCTCAATTATTCCATAAGCTTGTTTTATATACTTCTTTGTCTCTTCCTAAGGAGCTCTGGTAGTGTTGTGGTTAAGTGCTTGGCTGCTAACTGAAAGGTAAGGGGTTGAACCTGTCAGCTGTTCTGTGGGAGAAAGATGTGGCAGTCTGCTTCCGTAAAGATTTACAGAAACCATATGGGCCAGTTCTGCTCTGTCCTATAGGGTTGCTATGAGTCAGAATCTACCCAATGGCAACAGGTTTGGTTTTTGTCTCTTCCTTGCCTACCCCATGCCTTCCTGTAATGAGCAGTCAATGAATTTTCATCAAATTAATCCAATTATGTTCATCTATTTATGCTTTCCTTCACCAAACACTGAATGCCTAATGCGAACCAATATGGCTCTTGTTTTCATGAAACTTACAGTTTGGTTAGAAAGACAGACATTAAACAAGTAACTAAAACAAAAATGAGATCATTGGCTTTATTCATTTATTAGTCAACAAACAATAGGCAACAGGCATGGTGCTACATGTTGGGAATATAAAGTAAGTTGTGGTTGACAGGCTAACGGATGAGAATGACATATGAACAATTAAAATACTATAAATACAAACAATCATGGGAGCACAAAGTATGACTCAACTATCTCTCCTAAGCAGAGTCAGGAAAGGCTTCACATTTCAGTTGGGTCTACAAAATAGTTTGAAACAAGGGTTGGACGATGCAATGTTCTTGCAAGGTTTTTGGAAATCTGATAAACCCACTCCTATACCATCATTCTGAGCAGAAACTTGAGGTAAACCCAGTTTGGGAATACTAGGGTGAACAGCTAAAGCAGAAGTGAAGAGGGTGGCAGCCTTAAGACAGTTCATTGTCCAGCTGGGTGGTCAGATCTGAGTTTTGGCCTTCATTCAGGCCCTTCCCGGCCTTGATGTTCTTCAGGAAAAGTTCCTTGCTTTCCCTACAGGCTTCTTCAACACTCAGGACAAAATTAAATCTGGGATCCTTTCCTCTAAGAATCACATAATGATGGAGTCGGAAAAGATACTGAAGACTACCCAGGTCAGTTGTTTCTAACTTATATCCCCCAGAATCTTAGGAATTCTCAGAGTGGAAAACGAAACTCTGTAGGCAATTTTCAATACTCCAAAAAGCCTAACAGAAACTGCATATTTTCTGGTGGTATCGAATGTCATGTGTCCTTGTTTTGTGACAGAACTGTATCAATTCCACATTAAACCGAGGTTGTGACTGAGCTGTCTTCCGATTGAGTATAATTTGTTTTCCTATTATGTTATACCCAATTTAGCAAACAACTTTTCAAATACAGCAGTAAGGTCATGGACGAACCAATAAAACTGGTAAAACTTACTACAGTCTTCAATGACTTCGTCTTAATTTAATTCTCACAAGACTGTAGAATCGCTTAACAGCAGAGCCAGGAAAACCTGACTCTCAGTCCAGGGGTCTTTCCAACTGTTCCGTGCTTCCAGGTTCCTTCCGTGTATCCCCATTCTTTAGCGCCTTCAATTCCCGATCGGGAAGCACCTGTCGTGCCTTTGCCATTGGGTCACACGGCCTGCCTCTCAGGAGACAGCAACCGCTCCCTCTTCACAGGAATGCGGCTTGCTCCCACGCATGCGTGTTATAGCGACTACGCGGAAACCTCGCTCTTCTTCGCCTGGAACCCAGACCGTGGCTAACCTGGGAAGGCTGGCGCCCGGGGCGCGCGTACTTAGTCGCTCTGTGAGCGGCTCTCTTCCCCTCCCCCCGTGCCCCGTCCACCAAACCACGGCTCCTTCCATTCATTCCACTCTCCTCCGCCCTTTCACTCCATTAAACACTGCCTACCCTTCGGTACGTCACGAACGAAAAAAGCTTTCGCCAAGGGATTCTCTGGTTGCTAAGCCGTCGCCGTCGCCGTCGCCGCCGCCCGCTGTGTGTGTTTCAGCGCCGTTCG
>NW_004443957.1:12666660-12707115 GCF_000243295.1 Trichechus manatus latirostris | reverse complement strand
CCCTGTTGGGCAGTTCTTCTCTGCCGTATAGAGTGTAGTGGTTTCTACTCTCCTTTATTAGTTTCCTCCGCCCCCTCCCGTCGGACCCTGTGGTGTGGATGCCTTAAAAAAAATCAACTTTATTGTTCCTCAGCCCCACCTCCCGGCGCGGCGCGCGTCCTCAGGATGCACTGAGACTGAGGGAGGGGAGGCGGCGGCGGCGGGTCGTGGTCTGGGTCCCTCTCCTCCGAGCGCCCTGCCGGAGGGGAGGGAGTCACGATGTCAGGTAGCCGCCCGGCCGGATCGGGCTCCGCTGGGACGAGCCCTGGCTCCTCCGCGGCCTCCTCGGTGACTTCCGCCTCCTCGTCCTTGTCGTCTTCCCCGTCGCCCCCTTCCGTGGCGGCTTCGGCGGCGGCGCTGGTGTCCGGCGGAGCGGCCCAGGCCGCAGGCTCGGGCGGCCTCGGGGGCCCGGTGCGGCCTGTGTTGGTGGCGGCCGCAGCGTCGGGCAGCAGCGGCGGGGCGGTGTCGGTTGGCCTGTCCCGGCTCAGCTGCGCGGCCAGGCCCAGCCCTGGCATAGGTGGGAGCAGCTCTAGCCTCGGCAGCGGCAGCAGGAAACGACCTCTGCCCACCCCGCTCTGCAACGGGCTTATCAACTCCTATGAAGACAAAAGCAACGACTTCGTATGGTAGGTTTGAATAACATCCCCCCATCCCCTACCACGGCTATATTACGAGTTCTTGCTGGTAAGGCTGGTGGGGTCCAGTGTGAGGGTGGCCTGTTTGTAGAGCTTGGATACTGGTTCTGTTGTGGAGTCTGCAGAGGGATTAGAGCATTTCTGAGATTCGAACTAGTAGTTGGTGGTGGGGGTAGGGAGGATGGTAAGGAGGGAGTGGAGAAGTGGGGAGATGTTGAAGTCCAAAGGCAGGTTGGGGGTAGTGAAGAGGTGAGCGATGGTTGGGAGGAAGTGAAAGTTTAAGGAATAGTAAGTAGGGTGAGGGGATGGAGGGTCAAGTAAATAGTTGTGGATAAAGAAGAAAGTTGGACAAGAAGGTTGAGCCTTGCATTTTCTGGTTGTCTGGTGTTTTAGGCACCCAAAAATCAATCCGATTACTTGTTGAGGTGAGTTACATTTGTAAAGGAAGAGGATGGAGCTTCTTGGGATGCTGAGGGATGGAGTTGTTGGGCAGAATTTGCTTATTGGAAGTATGGTGGATGGTGCTCTAAACATGGATAAGGATGTTTTAAGGGGAAGTAGTATTTAAGTATCAGCCATGTGTGTACATGTGTGTATTAATATATCTCGTCTCACATTTCAAAGTATAGGCCACTTTTATATCTGTTGTGGTCTAAGTCTATACACAAAATATTCTGTTTTTCAGTTGAATATCTTGAAAGAGGGAACCACATTTATTAAACATCATCAGTGTGTTGGTTACAACTGTATTACACTTGTATAACACATTAGAGTTTACCGGAGCTTCTGGTTTGAGAAATGATAGGTATTAGAGATTTTGCCATCATAGTTGTCATCTTGAATGATACACAGTACTTACTCAGTCATGAGATTTGGCATAGAGGGGTTAGCCATATTAAGTGAAAGATGAAGTTGACTTGCTGAGTGTGTTGGGATTTTCATTGGGTTTTGGATATTATTGGTTGGATTATGAGAAAGGAATTAGCTGAGTGAGAACTGGTAGGGTTTTGTGCTTTTCTTCTGAAGGAAATTGATAGATTTAAGATACTAGTGACGTAGAAAGTTGGCTTGCACTATCATTGTTGGGGAAGTTGATTCACTTCAGGGCTGAGGATGATCTGTGTTGGTGTCATTAAGTATGATAGGGCAAGAAGTTGGAACTGCTAGGGAAGCTATTGATTAGATGTATAGTTTATGACTCCTGCAGAAAAATACTGCTGTCTTTATTCATATTTGTGCTTTTGATTTAAATTATTTTGGATTCAGAATTAATTCATTTTTTATTGAAACTTTTGGCTATAATTGTGAATGCTAATTATAAATAATTTTAACAGTTTATGACTGGATCTAAGAGGTGTTTGCATTCATACCCAGTAGAGAGGAACCCCGTTGGCATAGTGGTTAAGAGCTCAGCTGCTAGCCAAAATATCTGCAGTTCAGATCTACCAGCCGCTCCTTGGAAACCCTGTGGGGCAGTTCTTCTCTGTCCTATAGGGTCACTATGAGTCAGAATCAACTTGATAACAGTGGGTTTGGTTTGGTTTTTTATATGGATGCTAACATGTTTGTTTTCTTTTTAGTCTACTGAGAACTGAAATGGTAGCTAAAAAGACTAAATTGTGCAAAGCTTCACTTTGTTTTATTAGCTTCTACCTTATCATGTAGCACTCTCTTAAAAAAAAAAAGAAAAGAACCCCTTGGAGTGGCTGGTGGATTTGAACTGTGGATCTTTTGGATAGCAGCAACCACCAGAGTTTCCAGCATCCATATAGGTACACTAAAATAGGGTAAAAGATGTGAGGAATAAGGGAATTATTCATTCATTCAACAAATATTTATTTAGTACTCACTGTCTTGCCAGGCAGCATGTGAGTTTCAGCGTGCTATAGGCTGTTTTATAAGGAATTGGAGAGGGTAGGGAGCACTGGTGGTGCAGTGGTTAAGCTCTTGGCTGCTAACCAAAAGGTCAGTGGTTTGACCCCCCCAGCCGCTCTGCGGGAGAAAGATGTGGCAGTCTGCTCCTGTAAAGATTTATAGCCTTGGAAACCCTGTTGGGCAGTTCTTCTCTGCCGTATAGAGTTCCCTTGAGTCGGAGTCAACTTGATGGCAGTGGGTTTGATTTGGGTTTGGAGAGGTAGAAAGAGTATAAGCAGCTGGCACTGATTTTTTTTTTTTGAAACAAGAGTATTAAAATTTTTATTAACCCATCACCTAATTTAAAAATTCAGTATAGTCTCTTGAGTCCTAATCATGCTGCTTAGATTATTCTGTTTTCTTTTATACTCTAGTGTAGAAGTGTCCATTGAGAGTTTTCAGTTAAAATTTTTGAATATTTCACTTTTTGTCTAAGGATCTCATTAGTCCATTGTATCTTTTTCCGGTGAAGCTGGATAGTCAAAAGAATTAATGGAGTCTGTTTTCTGCTTCTCCATCTAGGTTTGATTTTTCTGAGGCTCTTAGGGTAGACAGATATGAATTAGGTAAGGCCCAAGGAATCCTTTTCATTTGTAATTGGCTCTGGGTGGTCTTCTCTAGTATGCCTCAGAGAGAATCAAACTGTGAACCAATTCAAATTACTTTATGCTTTTATATCTAAATTAGGCCCAGGTTTGACTAATGATGATAATTCCTTACATATCTATAGCACATGAGAAAGATACTTTTTTCATCTTATCTTAGAGCAATTCTCGGAAGTTATATAGAACTTTTTATTTTAATATAATATTAATATAATTATATCCCAAACAGGCACAGAGAAGTAACTTTGTTTCAGATTGTTATTGTTGTTAGCCACCTTGAAGTTAGCTGCCCTCTATTAAGCCCAGGCTGTCCACTCATGGCAATTCCCTGCACAATGGAATTAAACACTGCATCGTCCCCATGATTGGTTATAGATCAGACTTTTGTGATCCATAAGGTTTTCACTGGCTGATTTTTGAAAGTAGATCCCTAGACCTTTCTTCCTAGTCTGTGTTAGTCTGGAAACTTCGCTGAAACCTGTTCAGCATCATAACAACACACACGTCTCCTCTTATATACAGGTAATCGCTGCACGTGAGGTGAATTGCTTGGGAATCGAACCAGGGTTTCCTACATGGAAGGCAAATGAGAGCACAGATATCTTCTAATTATCAATTTAGTGCTTTTTTAAATGGAATTAGAGAAGTTCAGATTTATAAATTTGAGTACTTTTTGAGCACAAACCAACCAAACCCCTTATCATCAAGTTAATTCCAACTCATAGTAACCCTATACGAAGCAGTAGAACTGCCCCATAGGGTTTCCAAGGCTGTACTCTTTATAGAAGCAGACTGCCACAGCTTTCTCCTGTGCAGCAGCTGATGGGCTTGAACCGCTGACCTTTCGGTTAGCAGCCGAGCACTTAACCAATGTGCTACCAGGGCTCCTTAAATGGAGTAGATTGGAGGGAAGCAGCTGCTGCTTAACACTGAAATAAATGTTTTTACTCCTGACTACTTCCTCCTCCTGCCTGCCCACCCCACATCCCAAGAGGACGTATCATAACTGGACGCTGGCGCAGGGCAATATAGTTTGCAAAAGCTCCCCTGGTAGTAGTGACATGTCCACCTCCCCTCCTTAAGAATGACTGATTTAAAGTCAAATGCATAGTTTTCAGTAATATGTATTAGCCTCTCTTGACTAATATCCTATTTGAAGGGAAGTTTGTATTTAATTGCAGAATTGATTAAAATTTTAGGAATTTATAGTTTACTCTTCAATATTTCTTCCATACAGAGGATTGAAAGTATTATCAAGTTTGAAATGATTTTAATAGTGTTATATAGATGGAGAACCTGTGTGACAGAAAAGAGTAGTATTTAGCTTGAAGTTGGATAATTCTTTGACATTTGTAAAAAGTCTTTACTTTGATTTTCCATGTTTTTCTTACATGGTCCGTTTAAACAGTGCATCTTGCTAGTATATGGAAGATGACTTCTTTTATTCTGACTCCTTTCTTTTATTCTATCACATAACTACTGCCTCTGCATTCACTTTCCCAGCTACTTGAAATGACCTTTTCTACTACTGGAGGTCCCAGTTATTCTCCAAGTTGCAGCCAAATATGTATTTTCGACTAGATAGTGAGATCCTTGTGGGAAGGTTAGAGTCTTAATATCTGCTTGATAGAAAGCAGGTAAAATACATTCAGTAAATATGGAACAGCCTATCATGTGGCAAATTAAGATAGACTCTACCCTGAAGGAGCTCATGATATAATGTGAAAAAAGACTTTAACCACATAATTGTAATATAATAATTTGACATGATTGTTACCATTCTCTTAGTATTATGGCAGATTTCAAATATTTTTCTGATTTAAGATGTTGTCCCACAGTCTTCGACATAGTACTCTAGTTAGCCATTATCTGTTTATTAATCTGTTAAGCACTGAAGATAAAACCCGTTGACCATTCTTGCCATTATAACTGTTTTCCACACTATTAGGAGAAATAGAAGATATCATAGAACCTGTCATAATAAGGATTTTTAAATTTTGTTTGTGTATATATGTATGTATATATATAAAACCTGTTGCCATTGAGTTGGTTCCAACTCATAATGACCCTATAGGACAGAGTAGAACTGACTCAGAGTTTCCAAGGCTGCGATCTTTATGGAAGCAGCCTGCGGAGTGGCTGGTGGGTTCAAACCGTCGACCCTTAAGGTTAACAGCTGAGTGCTTAACTACTGCACCGCAAGGTCTCCTATATGTATATATATGTGTGTGTGTGTGTTTATGTATATAGATATAAATGCACCTCTACCTGTTGCCGTCAAGTCGATTCCGACTCATAGCAACCCTGTAGGACAGAGTAGAACTGCCACATAGGGTTTTGAAGGGGCAGCTGGTGGATTCGAACTGCTGAACTTTTGGTTAGTAGCCAAGCTGTTAACCACTGTGGCACAAGGGGTCCATATATACGTATGTGTGTGTGTGTGTGTGTGTGTGTGTATTTATATAAGCAATGTGCAGTATATTCCTTATTGAGTATCAGGCCACAAATTTTTGAGAGTCACTGAATTATGGGGTATTATTTCCCTGTGACATTTAGGAAAGCATAAGTGACAAATTTAAATGACTTTTAGGTCACTGTGAGTTTATAAATATAGGACTAAATGTACTGTTAAAACATATTCAGCCACTGAAATAAACTTTAAGATTTATTATATTATTATAGTGACATCGACAAAGAACGTCCTTGAATCTGCAAAACTGAAACTTGATTCTTTAGTTTTACAAATCTTTGTACCTTTTCTGGCAATGAGCCAGATTACTTAGGCGATCATTGTCTTAGTTTCTTAGTGTTGCTATGACAGAAATACCACAAGAGGGTGGCTTTAAAGAACAGAAGTCTATTTTCTCACAGTTTAGGGGGCTAGAAGTCCGAGTTCAAGGCATTGGGCCTAGGGGAAGGCTTTCCCTCTTTGTGGGCTCTGGGGAAGGTAGGTCCTTGTCTTTTCATCTTCTCTTCCTCAGTTCCTTGGTGATCTTCATGTGACGTGGCCTCTGTCTTCCCCCATATATGCTTGCTTGCTTCTGTACTTAATCTGTCCCTTTTATAGCTCGAAAGTGATTGTTTTGCAATACACACTACACTGCTATGGTCTCATTAAAATAACAAAGAAACTCCTATTCCAAAATGAGATTACATCCACAGGTATAGGGGTTAGGGGACACATATTTTATGGGGACACTGTCCAATCCACAAAAGTCATATTCCATCTAAGACTTGTTATTGATTAAAGTAATTCTAACCTTAAACCTTATTGCTCACTTTTCTTCCTTGCATGACTTGAGGGGCAACCACAACAGCAATGTATGTGTTGATTCTTGATGGTGATTTCTTTGCACATAGACTGGTTTAATCTGTTTTTAATAATTATTTTAGCCTATAACCCTCTTCCTCAGAAAGCTTCTACAGCTTGTGAGAAAGGACTTTTTTTTGACAGTGGAATCAGCCAATCCTTTCTTTTCTGTTAACATTCAAATTATGAAAAAAAAAATGCTTCTTAAATTTTTGACCATTTTTACATGTAGTGTCTCTCCGAATGTTTTTGCCCTCCACTTTGCCTGTTCTTTGCCCTCTGTCTTTCTTCATATAGTAGGTATGTGCCAGGTTCTATTTGTATTTGTAGGACAGAGCAGAACTGCCCCGTAGGGTTTTTCTAGGCTGTTCTGTAGTCTTTACAGGAGCAGATCTCCAGGTCTTTTCTCCCGCGGAGCGGCTGGTGGGTTTGAACTGCTGATTTTTCAGTTAGCAGCCTAGTGCTTAACCATTGTTCCATCAGGGCACCTTCTCTATTTGTATAGGCCCCTATCTTCTGAAATAATAATTTCATTCAGAGTAATATGTTTTCATGTCCGCATATATAAGTTAATAACCTTTTTATTTTTCACAGTTAAGTTTCATGAACTGATCCTCCTCTCCCCCCATTTCTGTATAGGATGAAGGGTAACTTGATATGTTTTTGTAGTTTTTGGTATAACCTAGTCTGTGTGTCTTGGGCTAGGTGCACTCGTCTCTAAATTCAGAGTTGTAACACATGATCCAGACCCAAGTAATCTATTGCATTGGAATCCTCTGGCATCAGTATTAGTTCAAGAATGAGCATTTGGCTCAAATAGAGATAATGAGACAAAACTGACTTAGTAAAATTACAGGTGACTATTTTGGAGGCTCTTTTAGATACTTGAAACTCAAAGTTCATAAATGCCAATCCACTCTAAAGTGAAAATTGAATGTGTTACGTTATCAATTGTTTTCAGATTGCTGATACTTACAATAAGTGCTCAAATGGAAACTATTGTTATTTTCCAGGCATTGTTTTAAGGGTTTTACTTTTACTTGTTTAATCTTCACAACAATCATTTGAGATAGGTATGCTTACAATTCCCATTTCATAGATGAGGAAATGAGGCTCAGAGAGGTTGTGTAACTTGTCTGAGTTCACACAGTTAATAATGGTGATGCCAGTATTAAAGCCCAGGCATTTTGGCTTAGATCTCATTTTCTTAATCACTGTATTACCTTGGAGCCCTGGTGGCTCAGTGGTTAAGAGCTTGGCTGCTAAATGAAAGGTCGGCAGTTCGAATCCACCAGCCGCTCCTTGGAAACCCTGTGGGACAGTTCTGCTCTGTCCTGTAGCATTGCTCTGAGTCGGAATCAACTCAGTGGCATTGGGTTTGGTTTTGGTTTAAACATTACATTTAGATTTTTGTATGTGGACATATGTATTCACATCTCTTGGCTTAATACCTAGGAGTCTTTTGATGGGTTGTAATGGCAAGTCTAGCTTTAACTTTATTAAAAAAAAAAAAAAAGCAAAACTTATTTTCTAAAGTGGCTATACCACTTTGCATTTCTGTCAGTAATGTATAAAGAGTTCCAGTTGTTCACCATCCTTATCAACACCATTGTTGTTAGGTGCTGTCAAGTCGGTTCCGACTCATTGCGACCCTACGCACAACAGAACGAAACACTGCCGGGTCCTGCGCCATCTTCAAAATCTTTGCTATGCTTAAACCCATTGTTGCAGCCAGTGTGTCATTCCATCTCATTCAGGGTCTTCCTCTTTTTCGCTGACCCTCTGCTTTACCAAGCATGATGTCCTTCTCCAAGGACTAATCCCACCTGATAACATGTCCGAAGTATGTGAGACGTAGTCTCGACATCCTTGCCTCTAAGGAGCATTCTGGTTGTACTTCTTCCAAGACAGATTTGTTCCTTCTTTTGGCAGTCCGTGGTATGTTCAGTATTCTTCACCAACACCACAATTCAGAGGCGTCAGTTCTTTGGTCTTCCTTATTAATTGTCCAGCTTTCGCATGCATATGAGGCAATTGAAAACACCATGGCTTGGGCCAGGTGCACCTTATTCCTCAAGGTGATATCTTTGCTTTTCAACACTTTGAAGAGGTCTTTTGCAGCAGATTCACCCAATACAATGCTTCATTTGATTTCTTGACTGCTGCTTCCAGGGGTGTTGATTGTGGATCCAAATAACATGAAATCCTTGACAACCTCAGTCTTTTCTCTGTTTATCATGATGTTGCTTATTGGTGCAGTTGTGAGGATTTTTGTTTTCTTTATGTTGAGATGTAATCCATACTGAAGGCTGTGGTCTTTGATCTTCATCAGTGAGTGCTTCAAGTCTTCTTCACTTTCAGCAAGCAAGGTTGTGTCATCTGTATAACGCAGGTTGTTAATGAGTCTTCCTCCAATCCTGATGCCCCGTTCTTCTTCTATATAGTCCAGCTTCTCGGATTATTTGCTCAGCATACAGATTGAATAAGTATGATGAAAGGATACAACCCTGGCGCACACTTTTCCTGACTTTAAACCATGCAGTATTCCCTTGTTCTGTTCAAATGACTGCCTCTTGATCTATGTACAGATTCCTGATGAGCACAATTAAGTGTTCCAGAATTCCCATTCTCCACGTTATCCATAATTTGTTATGATCCACACAATCGGATGCCTTAGCATAGTCAGTAAAACACAGGTAGACATCTTTCTGCTATTCTCTGTTTTCAGCCAGGATCCATCTGACATCAGCAATGATATCCTTGTTTCCACGTCCTCTTCTAAATTGGGCTTGAATTTCTGGCAGTTCTCTGTCGATATACTGCTGTAGCTGCTTTTGAACCATCTTCAGCAAAATTTTGCTTGCATGTGATATTAATGATATTGTTCGATAATTTCCACATTCGGTGGGATCACCTTTCTTGGAAGTAGGCATAAATATGGATCTCTTCTAGTCGGTTGGCCAGGTAGCTGTCTTCCAAATTTCTTGGCATAGATAAGTGAGCACTTCCAGCACTGCATTTGTTTGTTGAAACATCTCAATTGGTATTGTCAATTCCCAGAGCCTTGGTTTTTGCCAGTGCCTTCAGTGTAGCTTGCATGTCTTCCTTCAGTACCATCGATTCCTGATCATATGTTACCTCCTGAAATGGTTGAACATTGACCGGTTCTTTTTGGTATAGTGACTGTGTGTATTCCTTCCATCTTCTTTTGATGCTTCCTGCGTTATTTAGTATTTTCCCCATAGAATCCTTCAGTATTGCCAACTCGAGGCTTGAATTTTTTCTTCAGTTCTTTCAGCTTCAGAAATGCTGAACGTGTGCTTCCCTTTTGGTTTTCTATCTCCAGGTCTTTGCACATGTCATCATAATACTTTGTCTTCTCAAGCTGCTCTTTCATATCTTCTTCTCAGGTCTTTTATTTTATCATTTTTTCCTTTTGCTTTAGCTACTCAGCATTCAAGAGCAAGTTTCAGAGTCTTTTCCGACATCCATTTAGGTCTTTTCTTTCTCTCCCATCTTTTTAATGACGTCTTGCTTTCTTCGTGTATGAATTCCATCTTAGTCATCTAGTGCTGCTATGACAAATACCACAAGTGGATGGCCTCAACAAAGAGAAGTTTATTGTCTCACAGTTCAGTAGGCTAGAAGTCCGAATTCAGGGTGCTGGCTCCGGGGGAAGGCTTTCTCTCTCTGTAGGCTCTGGAGGAAGGTCCTTGTGATGCGTCAGTCTTCCCTTGGTGTGGTAGCATCTCGGCACAGGAACCTCAGGTCCAAAGGACTCACTCTTCTCCTGGCACTGCTTTCTTGGTGGTATGAGTTTCTCATGTCTCTCTGCTTGCTTCTCTCTATATCTCAAAAGAGATTGGCTTAAGACGCTATCTAATCTTGTAGATCTCATCAGTGTAACTGCCACTAATCCATCTTATTACATCATAGTGATGGAATTTACAATACATAGGGAAGTCACATCAGATAATAAAATGGTAGACAGTCATACAATACCGGGAATCATGACCTAGCCAAGTCGACAGATATTTTTAGGGGACACAATTCAATCCATGACAATGTCCTTGATGTCATTCCACAGCTCGTCTGGTCTTTGGTCATTAGTTTTTAACACGTCAGATCTATTCTTGAGATGGTCTCTAAGTTCAGGTGGGATATACTCAAGGTTGTACTTTGGCTCTCCTGGACTTGGTCTAATTTTCTTCAGTATCAACACTAGGTTTGTATTTTCAGTCTTTAATTTTTGTCATTCTAGTGAGTGTGTAGAAGTATCTCATTGTGGTCATAATTTGCATTACCTTAATGACTGATGATGTTAAGCATATTTTCTTATGCTTACTTGTAGTTTTGTATAACCTTTGAAGTCCTAATCTTCTGCCCACGTTCTGAGACATTGTCTTCTTGACTTGTAATTTTTTTTGTGTATTCTAGTTACAAGTCTATTGTCAGATATACAGATAGTGATATTTTTCTCCTAGTCTGTTGCCTACCTTTTCATTTTCTTAACAGTATCTTTTAAAGTGCAATAGTTTTAAATTTTGATTAAGTGCAGTTTATTGTTTGTTTCTTTTACTGTCCCTGATTTTGTGTCAGCAGTCTAAGAAATTGTTGCCTAACATGAAGTCACAAAGATTTTCTTGTGTGTTTTCTTTTAGAAGCTTTATAGAATTGGCTTTATTTCATGTTAGTTTTTATATATGATGTGTGGTAAGGGTTGAGGTTTTTTTTCCTCCATTGTGGATACCTGATTGTTGTACACCGTTTGTAGAAAAGATTATCCTTTGTTCGTTGAATTTTCTTGGCACCTTTGTCAAAAATTAATCATATATGTATCGATTTATTTCTGGACTTTATTCTTTTCCATTGATCTGTATGCTTATCCTTACATCAGTACCACACTGTCTTGATTACTGTATGCTTATAGTAATTATGTCTTGAAATCAGGGAGTGTAATTTTGTTCCTCTTTTTCTAAGCTGTTTTGGCTATTTAAGTTCTGCATTTCTTGAGTGAGCTTTGATAGTTTTTTAAGGAATTTGTGCATTTCACCCAAATTGTTGAATTTATTGGACGAAAGTTCATAATATTTCCTTCTTAATGTCTGTGGAATCTGAAAAGATACCCCCTCTTCCTTTCTTTATATATGGTGTTTTCTCCCTGACCAGGCTAGCTAGAGGATTATCTGTTTTATTGATCTTTTCAAATGACTGACTTTAGTATCACTGATTTTCCATATAGTTCTTCCATTGATTTTTGGTATTATTATTTATTTCCTTTTTCTAGTTTCTGAATGGGAGAGCTTAGATCATTGATTTTCAACCTTTTATAATAAAAACATCTAACACTGTTAGTTTCCCTTTCTAAGCCTTGTTTTATCTATATCTGTTCATTTTTATTCAGTTCAAAATATTTTCTCATTTCCATTGTGATTTCTTATTTGAACCATGAGCTATTTATATGTATGTTGTTTAGTTTCTAAATGTTTGTCTGATTTGTTGCAAAATGGCAGCAAATATTATCAGCATTGAAAATGACTATTTCATCTTAATTTTTGAATGATACTTTCACTGAGCATAGAATTACAGGTTGACCTTTTATTTTCTTCCATACTTTAAAAATCTTGTTTCATTGTTTTCTGGCTTGCATCATTTCTGATGAGAAGTTCATAGTTTTTCTTTTCCTCTGTACATAAAATGCCATTGTCTCTGGCTGCTTTTAAAATATTATCACTTGTTTTTGGTTTGGCTTTCGTTGTGTTTTTGCTGCTTGGGTTTCATTGAACATCTAGGATCCTGGGGTTTTATATTTTCATCAAATTTGAAAAATTTTCCAAATTTTTTTTTCTTCCCTGCTCCCTTTTCCTCCAGTTACACACTTATTAGATTGCTTCATATGTTCCCACAGGTTACTGAAACATTTAAAATTCTTCTGTCTTTTTCTCAGGCGTATTTATTTATTTTTCTCTTGTTTTTATTGCTCTGTCTTCAGGTTCACTGCTCTTTTGGTCTGAAATATTCAATATGCTGTTAATCTCATAATTAAAAAAATCATTTTAGTTACTGTATTTTTTACCTGTAGAAGTTACATTTGGTTCTTTCTTATATCTTTCATTTTTGTGTTCATTATGCTCATGTTTTCATTTAAATCCTTGGGTATATTCATAAAATCTCTTTTAAACGTTTTTTTATTGCTAATTCCATCATCTCCATCATTTCTAGGTCTTGTTCTATTGACTAATTTTTCTTCAGTTTATGACTCAGGTTTTCATGCTTCTTTGCACATCTAGTAAATTTTGATTGTTGGATGGGTGTTTTGAGTTTCACATTATTGCATGTTGGGTGTTTTTGTCTTCGTCTAAAGAGCATTGGACTTTGTTCTGGCAGGCAGATAAGTTATTTGCAGGTAGGTTAGTTCCTTTTGAAACTTGTTTTTAAGGTTCTTTTGCAAAGGGTCGGTTATGAGTAGCTATTATTCTTGGTCTCCTATCAGGCTGTAACCCTTCTGGGGTCTCTACTGAATGTCTTGTGTATTTATCATGGTCTCTTCTCTTTGGCTCGTGGGAACAGGAACATTTACCAGCTATTAATGTGCTCTGGCTTTGTTTGGGTTACAACTCCTGGCAGTTGTTTTTTTCCTGGGAAGTCTTCTTTTCCTGGTCTTCTGGGGCTTCATCCTGTACATGTAAAGATTTGTAAAGACTCAGTGTGTTTCTTTTGTAGATTTGTGGGATTTTTTGCAGCTTCTTCTGCTCTGGTAATTTGCTCCCAAATCCTAGCCACCTTGACTTCTATAAAACTCAGTCTCTGTATCTCCTCAATTCATCATGACTTTGGCCATTGTTTAATTCTCTGTGCCTAGTCTGCGTTCTGAAAATTGTCTTCAAGGAAAGATATGGGGAAATCTTGGAGCTCATTTATTTTATGAAGTTTTCTAATTGTTTACTATGGGAGGATATTTCTGGCAACTGTTACTGCTTCAAAGCCGGAAGTGCAAGTTCTTTATTCCTTTTCTTTAAATCAAGGTAAAATTCACACAATGTGACATTCATCATTTTAAAGTATACAATTCTGTGGCTTTTATTACATTCACAATGTTGTACAATCATCACCATTAATTCCAGAACGTCTTTATTACTCCCCACAAAAAAAGAAAAACAAACAAACAGAAAACACTGTGCTTATTAAGAAGTCACTTCCCAATTCCCCTCCCTCCATTCCCTGGCATCCACTAATCTACTTTTAGTCTCTGTGGATTTGCCTGTTGTAGACACTTTAAATAAATGGAGTTGTACTATATGTGGCCGTTTGTGTCTGGCTTCCTTAACTTAGCATAATGTTTTCAGGGGTTATCCATGTTGTAGCATGTATCTGTATTTTATTCCTCTTTATTGCTGAATAAAATTCCATTTTATGAATAGAGCATATTTTGTTTATTCATTCATCATTTGATGGACATTTGGGTTATTTCTACTGTTTGGCTATTATGTATAATGCTGCTACGAACATTCATGTATAAGTTTTTGTTTGAACTATATTTTCATTTCTCTTGGGTATATGCTTAGGAGTAGAGTTGCTGGTTCAGATGGTAATTATATGTTTAACTTTCTGAGCAGCCGCCAAACTATTTTCCACAACGGCTGCACCATTTTACATTCCAGTTTCTCCACATTCTAGCCAATACTTGTGATTTTATTTTTTTAAATTATAGCCAACCTAGTGGGTGTGAACTAGTGTATCATTGTGGTTTTGATTTGCATTTCATAATAACTAATGATGTTGAGCATCTTTTCATATGCTTATTGACCATTTCTTTATTACTTTCCATAGGTTGTGTTTTGATCTTCAGTAATTAACTTGTTTCAGGCAACAATATGTTTCTTGGTAGCCAAAGGAAAGTTCAGGGAGAAGTTGTGGTCCAAAGATTTTTACCACATGACTGAATTCATTTTTTTGTAGAGGTGTATGTTGTGTGTGGTGTTTGGATTGTCAGTTCAAGACTAGATGAACAGTTTAACTTGTATTATATTTTAAAATGAGCACTGTACTTATAAAATAAACCTTAAGTGTCAAGCACTACTTTTTAAACATTATTTTTAAAACTCCAGATAGGGATACCAAGAACATATCTCCAATGCATCTTGAGGATTTTTTCACCCCTGGATAATAGGAAAGGGATGCTGTCTAATGAAATATATTAGGTATGATACCTCCCTTGTCCATACTTACTTATATGAAAATTGCTGTTTCTGTAGTCCCACTGGAGCCCTGCTGGTGCAGTGGTTAAAAGCTCGGCTGCTAATCAAAAGGTCGGCAGTTCGAATCCACCAGCTGCTCCTTGGAAACCCTATGGGGGCAGTTCTACTCTATCCTATAGGGTCACTGTGAGTCAGAATCAACTCAACGGCAATGGTATTTTTTTTTTAAATAGTTCCGCCTACTGAGGTATCTGTGTTTTTCTTTTGTGGGAACTTAGTATCTTCCCCAGTTGATTTATCTGTGATTGGGTACTGTTCTGAAGTGTGACTAAAACATAGCAATTAAAAATTGTAGGAATTGGCTTGAAATACTGCTTTGGGCCAGTCATATTTTCTGTCCTAGTAATTTGAAATAATAAACCCCTGAATTGACCTATTTTAATGAAAGTTCTTGATGTAGTGTTGCTGCTGGAGGGGCTACGTATTGCTAACTGATATCATTTAAGAGCAGAAAAAGAGCAGTTAGTACATTAATTATAGAGCACTAGTAAATACATATATTCCATATTTCTGCACTAAAGTCCCTAGATCCACCTTGAGTCTAGCACTCTAGATCCTATGTTTGAGGCCTACTCCTATTGTTCCTTGTGGTTTACTGTGAGATAATTCTCCTAATTGTTCCACTTGTGTCTAATCCATCTTAAAACTACAAAAGCCTAATTAAAAGTTTCCCCAACTCTAAGCCTTTGGTGGAGCTAGAGCTGATGATCTATTTGAGCAGGAGTCGTGAGAACTCATGAATGGAATAAGGGTCAGGAAGAGATTGAGGGTGTGTTGGAGTGACTTCATGCTGAGATGAGTCATTGTCACTTCTTGGCTATGATTGGCTCACCTGCTTATTTTTCCACATATATTACTTGTTGCTTTTAGTCATGGTGTTCTCTGTTTCCTAGCCAGTTGTGTTGTTGTTGTTAGGTGCCATTGAGTTGATTTTGACTCATAGCAACCACATGTGCCAGAGTAGAACTAGCCCATAAGGTTTCCTATGCTGTAATCTTGGAGCAGATCACCAGGTCTTTCTCTCGCAGAGCAGCTGGGTGGATTCAAACTGCCAACCTTTCAGTTAGCGGCCGAGTGCCAGTTGCGCCATGAGGCCTCCTTAGCCAGTTGTGACCTCATCTTTTGTAAAGTCCTCCCCCTGAAGCTCTGTTATTGTTAGTTGCCATCGAGTTGGCTCCGACTCACGGCAACCTTTTGTATAACAGGACGAAACATTACTGGATCCTGGGCCATCTTCACGATTCTTGGTATGTTTGAGTCTACTGTTGTGGCTATTGTCTGAATCCATCTCATTGAAGGTTTTTCCCTCAGTTTTGTTGGCCCTCTGTTTTACCAAACATGATGTCCTTTTGTAGTGATTAGCCTTTCCTGATGACGTGTCCAAAGTGAGTGAGTGAGTGAAAACCCTACTTTGAAGCTTTTTTTAAAATTTTTAATATTAAATTAGAGTCTAAAAAGGTTACCTTCTATTCCTTTTCTTCCTTACCTCTCCTTTCCTTATTCATACAACCTGTGACATAAGGCAGCCTTAAACACAGGTTCTGATGGAGATGGGTTAAGGAGGAATCTGTCTTCATAAAATACCAAATAAGATTAATCTCTGCCTTTGAAAAAAGGCAGGCTTAAGTTTTTTAGGGGGCTTTATTACTGCAGATGGAACTAGGTAGTGAGTGAGATGATGGAACAGAGGCTGGAACTGCTACCTGTGAAGAAATGTCCTTAACATGACCTAGAGAGTTGTTTTGTATGTTCCTCATTACCTCTCTGGCCTCATCGTCTATTGGTCTCCCCCTTGTTTATTCCACTCTAACCACATTGGCCTCCTTGCTGTTCTTTGAACATGGCAAATACACACCTACCTCAGGACATTGGCACTTGCTCTTTTCACTGCTGGATTGGTGTTCTGCCAGATTTCTGCATAGATCAGTTCCTCACTACCTTGAATTGTTTACTCAAATGTTAACTTCTCATTATAGCTTTCCTGACTACCCTGTCTAAAACTGCAGCTTTTTTTCCAACCCAACACTTCCTTATCGTCCGTTTCTGCTTTCTTATTCTACTTAGTATTTATTATTTTCTAAAACACTATGGAGCACAGTTCTGCTCTGACACGTGGGGTTGCCATGAGTCAGAATTGACTTGATGGCACCTGGTACTGGTAATGTTACTATATAATATATAATATCTTTCTTGTTTATTGTTTGTCTTTTCTACTAGATTGTAAGTACCATGAAGAGATTTTTTGTTTGTTTTGTTCACTTCTATATCCTCAATACCTAGGAAAGTGGTGCCTGGTATATAGTGGTACTCATTAATTTGTTGAGTTAATGAATATTAAAAAAAAATTGGAATTTTATTGGAGAGTACAAGTGTTCACACTTGATTTATTATGGTTGCTAAGGCCAGTCCTAAAATATCCATTGGTGGCACTGTTGGAAATCTGAACTAAGAGATTAATCTGTTAAAACATTTTGCATTTTGCTTCTAAGTTTGATTTAATGCAGCATAAAACAGAGATGTGATGGTATTATTAGTAAAGCTTATAAACACATTTTCTTAGAAAGATCTTTTCTAATCTTAAAAGTCTTAAAAATACTGTATTAGAGGTGCTGTTTTAAAGGTTGATATGTTAATATCTCGACCTTCTGCAATAGAGTATTTGAGTGTTTGCTTTTGTCCACTCACTGTGAAGAATGTTTTCAAGTTTTAGAGATTTATCACTATTGGGACTACAGGGTTTCATGCAAGGGGACAGCTATTTTTGTATTCTTGTTTTAAATCAAAGTAATATATGATTTTTTAAAAATATAATTAGGATGGAATGCCTTATAACAAAAAGCAGCAGAGTCTCCCTTTTCAGTATTCCCAAGATGGTCTTTCCCCTCAGAAGCTATCCTTTTAATTTTTTTATGTTTCTTCTGCTGGTAATGATAGTAAACATCTCTAACATATGAATGCATATTACGTGCTTTCTACTACTCTAAGTACTTTACAGATTAAAAAAACAAAAAATTGATTACCCTGTGAGGTTGATAAGGAGCCCTGATGGTGCAGTGATTAAGCGCTTGGCTGCTAAATGAAAGGTTGGTGGTTCAAACCCACAGTGGTTCCTCCAGAGAAAAGACCTGGCAGTCTGCTCCCGTAAAGATTACAGCCTAGGAATCCCTATGGGGCAGTTCTACTCTGTCCTGTAGGGTTGCAGTTAGTCAGAATAGACTCGACAGCAGCCAACAGCAACATGAGGTTGATACTGGTATTATCATCTACATTTTTACAGATGTGGAAACTGAGACACAGGGAGATTAAATAATTGGTCAAGATTATACAATTAGTAAGTGGAAGCACTAGGACTTAACACAGGCATCCTGACGTGACTACCTATTATTTTTACTTTTATATTGCCTCCACTCCACTAAATAATATGTTGGTACTGTTATTTCTTGATTTATTGCTTGAATTTAATGTGATATATGAAGATTTAGTTTTCTTACTACTGGAGTTTGGGGGTGAGGAGGTAAATGCTTGGCTGCAGTGTGTTCTCGGAGAGGCAGGGCAAAATTGGAATCTTCAGTTTCAGAGCTGCTCAAACTATCTGTGGTAAAAGAGTTGTGCATTTTTTTTTTCTTCAATTATTTTTCTGTCATAGATTGATATTTTAGAAAAATACAATAAAAAATGTGTTACAAAAATGAAATTACAAAAAGACACACAATACAATAAGCCCTATTTTAAAAAGTTTGCTTAAACAACATTCTGTCAAATTGCTATAGAAGTTGAAGGTACTAACTGTCCAGTTTCTGTACGTGTTTCTTCAGAGGCTTGTAACACATAATTCTTGGACTGACACTGGTCCATGGTCTATACTTTGAATAACTAAAGTAACTATTAACCAGTGACTTTTGAGTCTGTTCTTACTCATGGCAGTCCTTGTGTGTCCGTGTAGAACTGTCCTCCATAAGGTTTTCAGTGGCTGATTTTTTGGAAGTGGATGAGTAGGCCTTTCTTCCTAGGCACCTCTGGGTGGACTCGAACGAACCTCCAACCTTTTGGTTAGCAGCCAAGTGCATTAACTGTTTGCTGCACTCAGGTACACTGCCCTAATCATATTCAGGCTTCCAATTAATCCTCTCCCTTTTCAGTCATGTGTTTTAGTTCTGCCTTTTCTCCTCATTAGCGTTGCTAAGTATCGAACCTCTTTGGAGTTACATAGGGCAGGTTGACTTCCTCTTTGGTTTTATCCCTTTCCATATCTATTCTGGTCTATGACTTTCTCTACCTTGATTCATTTGTTAACCTTTTCTGTATCTACTTTCCATTCTATGGGAATTTGTTGAAATATCTTCATCACTGATAGCTCCATTCCTTTTCTTTTCATTGTTGTGACTTTGTATGTTTTTTTATTTCCTTATGTACTATTTTAAGGAGCCCTGGTGGTGCAGGGGTTGAAGTGCTTGGCTGCTAACCAAAACGTCTGTGGTTTGAACCCACCAACTGTTCTGCGGAAGAAAGATGTGGCAGTCTGCTTCCATAAAGATTTATAGCCTTGAAACCCTATGGCGCAGTTTTACTCTGTCCTGTGGGGTCGCTAAGAGTCAGAATTGACTTGATGGGCAGTGGGTTTGGTTTCGGGTATGTACCATTTTAATAGGTTTCAGGAGGGAGAGTAGCAAATTTTTATGGTAAGTCTACTGTTTTGTAACCTGAAAATGTGTCAAATATTTTTTTCCCCTTTAAAATCTAGGCATTATACGGACTTGGCATCTAAGGCTGTATATGCTGTTGTGCAAGTTGTATACTCTACAGTTGTGTATGCTCACCCCTTTGGGCCTGAAATCCAGTTCACTAAGTCTTGTGCCCTCTTGGGGGACTGTAAGAGAAAGTGCCTATTTCTAGTTTCACTAAGGCCCCATTAACTCATCAAGCGGTGTGTTTGTGGTGCTGCATCCAATTTAAGAGAGTGCCTTTTTATTATTCGCATAGAAGTGTTGTATGTCTTAGCAATGACGTAGTTCAAGACCCTTAAACTTTAAAATATCTCTTTTTCAAAATTCTACCAGTTAGATATTTATTGTATTAAGTAACTCCTAACATGGTCAGTGAATTTGTTGGTTAGTTCTTCTCTGTCCCTTTCCCATCCTCCAACTCCTAAATCTCAGTTGTCTTTATTATGGGTTCCATTGCATGCATGTATCCTCTTAATAGTATACTTTTTTTTCTCTCATTGTGTTGTGCTCATCTATAACATGTTAGACTTTATATCCTTATATTCTAAGATAGTGGTTATGTCCAGTAAATCTTTCTTGAAAGAAGGAATGAATTTTCATTTATAGTTTGTGTGATTGTATCATCAGTAAGAACTGGATTTGTACCTTAGTAACAGAAAACTTGATAAACACTGGCTTAAGCAAGTGAGAGATACACTTTTGCTATGTAATGGGAAGTCCCAGAGGTAGGTGGTCCAGGCCTGATGCAGCTGCTTAAGGAACCAGTATCCTCTCTTCCAAATCCATCTTCTTAGTTTATAATTTTTGTGTTCATGGTCACAAGATGACTGATACGTCTCTAGGCACTGCATCAGGGTCTCAGGAAGGAGGAAAAGGAAGAATAAAGGGAAATCTCTTTTTACAAAACTTTGCATTTTTGTTCTGGTAGACAATGCCCACCTAGGGACTGATACCTACATTTCATTGGCCAGAACTATGTCATATGGCTAATCCTATCTGCAAAGGAGGCTGCGAATTTCAATATTTTGCTTTTAAGCTTCTGTAGGAAAACAAGGGAGTATCAGGAAGCAGTATAGCATAGCGGTTAAGAACATAGACCTGAGTTTGAATCCTGGCTGTTACTTCCTAGCTGTGTGACTTTAACAGCTCTGTGTCTCAGTTTCTTTATCTATAAAATAGGTATAATAATAGGTACCTACCTCACTGTGTGTATAGTTTGCTATTTAAGTATTAATTATCATCATTATTTTGGAGCTTGATGTCCCCTAGGGTGAACTTGAACAAGTTGTCATTTTGCCAGCAATCCCCTAAAGTTCAGCTGCATAGAAATTTCATCTCATTGGTAGAATGTTTGATGACTTAACTCTGAACTATTCTTTAAAATATGATATTGTCAGTATTTTGACCAGCCTTTTCCAATTTGTAATCATTCTGTCTAATAAAAAATATGTCTGTTTATTCTTGTATTTACTTTTTAGCCCCATCTGCTTCGATATGATTGAAGAAGCATACATGACGAAATGTGGCCACAGCTTTTGGTAAGATGATTTTATTCAATGAAATTCTTTTGGCAACTTTTAATATGTAAATGTAGCCATTGAGAAATTATGTTTTTTAAACAAATTTTAACTATCTTGTAACCATAATATTTTCTTGACTAATATATCTTTACAGATCTGACAGTTTCAAAGCAGTAAACTTTTGTTCGGTGCATAATTTCTGTGAAATACTTAGGTTTGCCAGGTCTGACAGATGGATTTTAAAAGTTTTGGGTTTATTAGTTGTTAACTAAGAGTTTTGACTGCTGTTTTAGAAAACCACATCTGGATGTGCATACTGTAATGGGGCGCTGGGCAACCTGGATGAAGTGTTAAGTGCTACTTACTCACCTGTGGGGATAGGAGGGCAGCACAGTAAAATAAGCTGAGAAGGACATGGGAAAAGGATATAGAGGATTAAAAAGTCGTATATTGTCTTCTTTAACACTTTGTTCAGTGTTATTTTTAGATTATGTCAATCCCATTAATCTCTGCTTTTAATTCCTTTTTTATTTTTTGGTTTTTTGATGAAGAGTGATACATCTTAACTTCTGATCAGTTATCTTCATAAATCGTTTGCCTATTCTTTTATCATGTTACTTTTGCCTTAGTATTATAGAAGTGCTCTAATAATCCTTATATTTTAATTAATACTAAAATTAGGCCCATAATTTTATACTAAAATTTGATATGATATCTGGCAGGTTGATATCCCTTAGTCATGACAACTATTGGGTGTTAATAGCATTTATAAATCATTTAGTTTGATTCCTAGTGGTGCAGTGGTTAAGAGCTCGGCTGCTAACCAAAAGATTGGCGGTTCGAATCGGCCATCTGCTCCTTGGAAACCCTATGGGGCAGTTCTACTCTGTTCTGTCGGGTCGCTATGAGTCGGAATCAACTTGCTGGCAGCGGTTTAGTTTGATCTCGAGCATGATGCTTCTTTGATAGGTACGTCCAATCTGCCAGTCATTTAAGAAAAAATTTAGAGTTAAAATAACTTTGTTAGCTTGCATTATCTACTTTATTAAAAATAAGAAAATATTAAAGTGATAAAAGCAATGTGTACTTGTAGCTAAAAAAGCATCTTTTATTGTATAGAAAGATGTAGTATAAAATGCAAGTGTCTTCCTTCCCCTTAGCTTTTCTTGCCCACGTCATTAGATGTTACCACTGGTAAGTGGTGATTGTGCATTCTTTCAGAATCTTTTGCTATTTTTTTTAAAGGCCATCCTACCTTCTTGAATAATTATTTCCTGATGTATCAATGCATTTACATATTATTATGATTTATGAGTCACTTTATGTTCCGTGTACCTGATGAAATTTTGGTCACATAGGTCTTGCTTTTAGGCTGATATGTGTATGGGCTTGGTCTTTCCAGGCTGATTGCTTAGCAGTAGTATTTTCTTTGGCCCACAAATTGATTTGGTACCTTAGCATTCCATAGAAAATCACACCCTTATTTCAAAGACTTTGAATTTTGATTATTCTGGAAAACTGGTTGACCTAGAGCAGAGTTTCTCAGCCTCAGTACCATTGATACATTAGACCAGAGAGTTCTTTGTTTTGGGTGGCTGTCCTGTGCATTGTGGGTTGTTTATCAGCGTTCCTGGCCTCTACCCTGTAGTACCCATCTCCTGCCCAAGGTAGTGACAACTAAAAATGTCTCCAGATATTGTCAAATGTCTGTTGGGGGACAAAATTGTCCTCAGTTGAGGGCCACTGACCTAGAGCTAAAGGAGCAAGCTCTTTAAGTCAGGAGATCAGGATTCTAACTCTGGCTCTGTCTTAACCTTTGTTACTCAAGCTATGTCTTCTTCTGCTCCTGTTTTCCCCTCCTCTCCCCCATCCTCTTCCTACTCCTTCACTTTCTCCTCCTTCTTTCAAAGATTTGAAAAGTGTTGAAATGCTAAACAGATTTTAGACTGGGGTTTTTATTTTTCCTAATGTCTTCTTTTAATTTATAAATTTACTGTGGTATTTTTAAAAAGGCTCTGAAAAGTCTACTGCATTAGTTCAGTAACTTTGTTTCGCTATATACCCACTCCTTACTTTTCGACATGGTTAGGTTTCAAAGACCAGGTCGTTACGTGAAAATTGACGTTATGCGAAAATGGAGGATGACTACGTTAGATCACAAAATAGAGGATGACTGCGTCATTACACAACTGTCAAATTACATCATTACATAACTGCCAAACCACTGAGAATCGTGGCCCAGCCAAGTTGACACACAGCCTTAACCATCACAGCCAGCGTTACCCTCTCGCCTCACACCTCAGTGTCCATTGCTGCCAAATATACATCGTTAATGTGCAAAATAGTCGGATAGTAAATTTTTTACTATATAGTAAATGTGAAATGTTGGATAATGAGATAGTCGATAAGTGAGGAGTGGGTATATTGTGAAGTGTAATAAATTATTGATTGACCTGATAAGTAGACATGCTGTGCTGTGCCAAAGACTACTATTAGACCTTTGATCCACCATAATTTCCTCCATTTTACTTATCTTGAAAGATTTGTGAGAAAGTAGGAAATAACCAGAACTGTCAAACCTGACGGATGTAGTGTTTTCACTTGATAAGGTGGAGAGGGGCAGAAGAATATAAAAATCAGTTTATAAAGGTAAAGTAAATTGATAGTAATTTGGATATAGAATAAAATAAGTACTTTCTTTTTAGGAATCATTTTTATAAATCAATCTTATAATTTTTTATAAATTTTTTTTTCTGGTCTTCTCTTTGAATCAATCAAAATTCATTAAAACACTGGTGTTTTTAACTTAGTGTATTATGTCACTCTTTATTTTCTGGTTTTTAGAAGTAATACATGTTTACTATATTGAAGCTTGGATAAAAGACATCTACAAAGGGAAAGTTTCTCATAATTGTATGACCCAGAAACAGATCCTGTTAATATTATGGTGAATTTCTCTTCCAGTTTATTTTTAGTGTACACATACACTTTTTTTTTTAACAAAAATGAAATGATATTTATCCACTTTTGTATATTGCCACATTTATTCAATAATATAATGATATAATGACTTTTTTTCTCATATTATTTAGGTATTTCTCTGTGGTTTAGCTGAACAATCTTTAAAACTTCTTTTTATAGACAATACATATCTGTAAGAGATTAAACATTGCAGAAATATGTAATGTAAAAAAAAGGAAAGTTTCCTGTAGTCCCATTTCTCTAGAGAGAACTATTAATAGCTGTTAGATTATTTTTTATGGCATATAGTTACATATTATTATATGATTTTTACTGCCTGCTTAGCATTGCATTGACTTGGTGTTTACCAATATATTTAATGGATTTCTTAATGCTTAGGCTGCGTTTAATTTATTTTGCTATTTACAGGTAACCCTATACTGATCATTCTTGTTACATATACATCTCTGCTTATTTCCTTAAGATAAATTCGTAGAAGTAAAATCACTAGGTCAGAGGGGATGCACAGGCTCAAGGCTTTTCATATAACTTGGCTTCCCAAATAGTTGTACCCATTATATTTCCTCCAGTAGTACATGAGATTGCCCATATCCACATGTAATCCTTAATTTTGACAGTATTCTTTTTTTAAACTTTTTGCATTCTGATCAGTAAAAACGAGTATATAATTTTAAATCAGTTTTCCATTACTAGTGCAGGTGATGATTTTTTTCATGCTTATTGACTGATTTTTGCCCTTTGTTAATTTCCCTATTTCTTTTAAATTTGAATTTTTTCTTCGTCTATTAAGGATGTCAGCGCTCCTGTGAACACCAGTAGTTTCTTAACTAACCTATAGGCATTTACTTTTCTTAGTGTTGTAATAGACAATTTAAATTGTATAAACTTAAAATTTATTCAGTACATTTTTTAAAATTTTATATCTGGTAGGCTTATTATTAGAGTTTACTTTGTAATAACTTTTGGATACTGTTAATCCAATTAATGCCCTAAGTGTCTTATTCATGATATAAAAATATAAGCAGAGATACATTTAATGAGGAATAAAGACTAATAGGCATTATTTTGTGACCAATTTATTGATTTATCATTGATTTAATTATACCTGTTTTATTTTTCCTTTACTAATAGCTACAAGTGTATTCATCAAAGTTTGGAGGACAATAATAGATGTCCCAAGTGTAACTATGTTGTGGACAATATTGACCATCTGTATCCTAATTTCTTGGGTGAGTGTTTGGAATGACTTTTATTTTTTAAATAAACTGTCCCTCAAAGTGTGTGCTAGCACCAATTTTTTCAGAGAACCTAGCTTAGAGGTAAGTAGCTCTTTCTCTCCCACTCACCAGGGAACTTCCCTCAGTCTTTTTTGGGTTGTATCATAGATTCCATACCATATGTTGTCAGTACCAAATCATGTTATTTTTAAGTTTCATTAAAAAAAAAAAAAATTGACACAAGTCTTAGATTCATGCATAGATGGCTAGGCAGAATGTGAGGATGAAGGAGAATGTCAGAGGTCCAGAACACCTGTGCCTCTACACAGTGTTGTGCATTTCTGTTGCTTTTGGGGGCAGAAGTGAGAAGAAACAGAGGAAAGGCTTAATATGGAGGGAAAAGCAATGTTTGGGGAATATTGAAGGGAAAGAGAAAAAAAAACCAGAAAACTTGAGTATGAGGATTCCTGATTGGGGGAAGAGAGTCTATGACCTGGAGAGGCAATTGAAAAGTAAGAATTAGGGAAGGAACACATGGATATAGAACTTTTGAGAGAGGAATGGTAAGAACTGGAGAAGAGATGAACAGGGAACCCTTAAGTGTAATTGGTTGGGAATAATGTCTAATCAGAGGCCAGTTGTGTACATCAAAAATTCTACATGTTGAAAAGCCTATGATATTGTGGGAAACCTTTAGTCTAAATGTTTTATAAATGAATAAGAAACCAAAGATTAATTTTAAAATATAGTTAGACATGGAACCGGACACCATCGGGTATGTATATCAACAAGCTTGATTTTTCATTCTAAAGAGTAACATACTCAGAGATACAGCGTGGAGTCTACTTGTGTGTTAAATTATGACCTGCCAGTGCTTCAGCTGCAGTATGATTTTGCTTAAGTCAAGTGGTGGTTTATAATAAATCATGAATTTGAACCTTTTTAGCTATGGTTTTCAGTTTTACCTCTGCTCTAAAATTACATTGGCTGCAATCCTTTTTTCTCTTTTATTTTTCACTATAATCCATATCTTTTAATGAAGAAAAATCACTGAGTGATTGCATAGCATGAAGGAGCACTGAAGGAAATATTTTGACAGTTTTCTGCTGGAATGAGAAGTTCTTCTAGGTAGATAAAATCTCATGACAAACTCAGAGAAAACCAAAAACCAAACTCGTGGCCATCGAGTCGATTGCGACTCACAGCAACCCTGCAGAACAGAGTAGAAATGCTCTGCTCAATAGGGTTTCCAAGGAGCTGATCGTTTGATTAGCAGCTGAGCTCTTAACCACTGTGCCACCAGGGCTCCAAACTTGGAGAAGGAACTTAGAAAAGAACAAAGAGAGAGAGATTGAGTGGTATGGTGCACAGGAGGACTGGATTTTATGGGCTAGGTTAGGTAAAAGGGAAACCAGGTACTGCAAAGCAGAATCTTTTGTCCCTGAGCTGGCAGGTGTGGATTGATGCAGCTGTGTGGCTCTAGAGTCTCTTTTTTCATCATTTGTCATTTGGTACTACTTCTTTTGGAATGGTTCAGTACAGAAAAGAATCTGATGTTTTGAAGATTTTGATATTTACTAAAATTTTCAGGCATCATTTCTTAATGGGTCTGTAAGCTTGAAATTCCTGTTGTATGAGTTTTTAAGTAAGATGGGAGTACTTTATACTAGTATGAAAGAAATACGAAAAATGTAGTACTGTTGAAGTTGTAAAGCGATTCCATACATTATATGTATGTTATGTTGTTGTTAGGTGGTGTCAAATCAGTTCCAACTCACAGCGACTCTATAGGACAGAGTAGAACTGCCTCATAGGGTTTCCAAGGAGCAGCTGGTTTTGAACTGCTGACCTTTTGGTTAGCAGGCAAGCTCTTAACTACTATACCACCAGGGCTCCTATATATGTGTATTTCTTAAATATATGTATCCAAATAAGAAGTCACAATTACTGACTTTTTTTAGTTAGAAATTATCTTGAGGATCATCTAGTTTTTTTTTCTTTTTTTAATAATAATTTTTTTGTATGTGTTTTAAGTGAGGAAACCCTGGTGGCTTAGTGGTTAAGAGTTCAGCTGCTAACCAAAAGTTGGAATCCACCAGGCGCTCCTTGGAAAGTTCTACTCTGCCCTGTAGGGTCTCTATGAGTCAGAATCCACTCGATGGCAATGGGTTTGGTTTTTTTGGTTTGTTTTAAGTGAAAGTTTACACAGCCAATTAGGTTTCCATTTAACAATTTTTATACAAATTGTTCTGTGCCGTTGGTTACAGTTGTTACAGTGTGTCAGCATTCTCATTATTTCCATTCTGTTATGTTTCCATTGATCTAGCTTCCCTTCCCCTTCTTGCCTTCTCATCTTTGCTTTTGTATAAATTTTGGACTGTTTGGTCTCATATAGTTAATTGTTTACTCATATCGTGTTCAGGGAGCACATTACTCACTTGTGATACTGCTTATTTTATAAGCCAATCTATTACTTGGTGACTTGCAGAAATAGCTTCAAATCCAAGTTCAGAGGTTATCTTGGAATGATAGTCTTGGGCGTTCCAGTAGGTCTGGCCTTTTTTAGGAATTTGAATTTTGTTCTACATTTTTTCCCATTATATTTAGGACCTTCTATTGTGTCCCTGGTCAGAACAGTCGGCAGTGGTAGCCGGGCATCATCTAATTCTTATGGTCTCAGGTTAGAGGAGGCTGTAGTTCATATGGGCAGGTAGTCACTTGGACTAGTTTCTTCTTTGAGCCTTTGATTTCCTTCATTCTCTCTCTCCTTTTTTTTTTTTCCCCCAGTTTTCAGACAGTTTATTTTTTCTAATATAAGCAAATTGCCTTCTTTCTTTTTTTAACAAACAAATTTATATTCTCCAGTTTTGGAGGCTAGAAATCTGAATTCAGAGCGCCAACTATAAGAAAACCTTCCTTCATTCTGTTTTGCTACATATGAGCATAGACCAATAGCTGTATACTTAGATGGCTGCTCGCAAGCTTTTAAGACTCCAGACGTAGAACATTATCTTTGTGAACTATGTTACAGTTGGTCCAAGTGACTCGGTTGTCCCCCAAGACCATGGTCCCAGGCCTTCTAGCCCAGTAAACCAGTGCTGCGAGTTGTTTGTATATGTCTAGAAAGCCTCTGTAACTGTGCACCCCCCTCCATGTGGTTTGTTATTTATGTGGGTATATATGCAGCACGGAGCCCTGGTGGCATAGTGGTTGAGAGCTCGGCTGCTAACTAAAGGGTTGGCAGTTCGACTCCACCAGCCACTCCTTGGAAACCCTATGAGACAGTTCTTCTCTGTCCTGTAGGGTCGCTATGAGTAGGAATTGACTCGACGGCGTCGGGTTTGGTTTTGGTTATATGTAGCACATTGTATGTACAAATTTGTATATGCATATGCCTACAGATACACCTATATGTGCATGTGCATTTAAAGACAATCTAATTTTAACCTTTTTTTATGGATAAGAAATTTTGTATTGGGTAATTGGAGTGTAATTGTTTATGCCCATAGTTGAAGTCTTTTAATTATAGTGCAGCTTCCAATGTGATTATGTATGTTGGCCATGGAAATAACATTTATCCCTATAGATCATCTCTTTTTTTAAATTAAATTTAATTTTTTACAGTTTTTATAGTTCCTTAATCTTGTGGTAAAAATCTGCACAATCACTGCAGAATCTTTATTCCTTTTTGCTGGCACCAACCTTGGCTTTGCAGTCTCCCTGACTTTCTTCATTCTGTTCTTGGGTTCCTTTCACTGTTCTCTTGAACTCGTTTTCTTCTCATACAGGCCGTATTTTGCAAGTCTATGTTTGGGTTCGTTTTTCTTTGCTAATCCAAGGAATAGTAAGTCATGTGTCATGCCGAAGCCAGTTGTTTTGTTTCTGAATCCAAACGCAAGGATGACATCTGGTGTGGTCTTATACGTTTTGGCTAGTTTTTCCAGAATTTCTGTCTTAAGTATCTTTGCCTTCCCAGGGTGAAGGACTCTGATGACTATTTGTTTCCGCTGAAGTGGTCACTTGTTTATGAACTTCTTGGTCCAGATACTTCCATGTCGTTCATGATGGTGGTCACTCCTCAGGCAGCCAGGGAAGAAAAGTTGTATTTTTGTTATTTTTAAAGTATACATACAGTTATTGAGAAATCTTGTTTATATACATATGCTGGTGAGAGTATAGAGTTTTGTTACAGCAGTGTTGCTCAATTCTTTGATCTGAGTTAATGTGCTATAAAAATCACCTATTGATTATATATATATGTATATATATATATATATAAAATAACGAGTGACTTATTAATTAACAAGTTAGGTCTTTTTTTAATTTTGATGAAAGCAAAGAATTGGAAGCCAAATACTCAAAAAGGATTTGATTTTCTAATCATTAGAGTCATAACACTTTTTCATGAAGAGAGATGTTTAGATTTTGCCTTTCCTACTCCTAAGTGTTACATTATAGTCCCTCCCTCTTCTGATTTCCCTTCTCTCAATCTCTTCTTGTAACTTCTGCTGCATTCTCTGTCATATTCACGCTCCCCTCCCACCTCTGCTCCTCTCCCTCCCTCTTGATCTTGAGAGCTGTCTTTCTCTGTGTCCTGATCCTGGAAGCCTCATGCCCTCTTACATCACCCCCAGTTCCCTAGTCTCTAGTCTTTACTGTCTCTCTCTCTCTAAGAGGTTGTCTGATAACCAAAAAGTCGACAGTTCGAGTCCACCAGCCACTCCCTGGAAACTCTATGGGGGCGGTTCTGCTCTGTCCTGTAGGGCCACTATGAGTCAGAATCGACTCGACGACAACGAGTTTGGTTGGTTGTTTTTTGTTTTTTTTTCCTCTCTTTAAAGTTTGTGTATTGAATTTTTTTACCCCCGTAATGAATGTGACCCCCTTACTTATTTTCTTTTTTAATATTATTGTACTTCAGGTGAGGGTTTACAGAATAGTTTCTCATTAAACAGTCAGTACACATATTGTTTTATGACATTGGTTAACAACCCCACGACATTTCAACACTCTCCCTTTTCGACCTTGGAGGACCTTTTTTTTTTTTTTTCGTGAAAATATTCATAGCCAAAAAGATAACCATTTCAGAAATTTCTACATGTACAATTCAGTGACATCGATTACGTTCTTCCAGTTGTGCTGCTGTTCTCACTGTCCTTTTCCAAATTATTCCATCACCATTATCTTCAACTGACTGGCCCCTAGGGTTGCCATCAAACCTTTTGAGTTGCTATTGTCAATTTGATCTCACATAAATAATTTTTTTTTTTTTTTTGGTACTTTAGATGAAGGTTTACAGAACAAATAGTTTCTCAAACAGTTAGTACACATATTGCCTTATGACAATGGTTAACCCCACAACATGTCAACACTGTCCCTTCTCAACCTTGGGTTCCCTATCACCAGCTTTCTTGTCCCCTCCTGCCTTCTAGTCCTTGTCACTGGACTGGTGTGCCTCATTAGTCCCGTTTTGTTTTATGGGGCTGTCTAATCCCCGGCTAAACGGTGAACCTCAGGAGTGACTTCACCTCTGAGCTAAAAGGGTGTCTGGGGGCCCCTTACTTACTTATGTAAAAAGCAACATGCATGTATAGTTTAAAATCTCTGTTTTATAAAAAGTAGCTACAGAATCTATGCTTTTACGATAATATCCTGCCTCTAAAAAGGCAGTTACTAAAACTGATGCTTTAGCAGTAGAAATGCATAGTTTGTTCTTAGTAATATGGATGTTATATGGCTCCATAGAATTATAATTAACAAATGTATAGATTATTCTTCAGATTTAGATCTTAATTTTGAGAACTGATTATGGTTTCAAGTAAATGTTTATCTTGATTACAAATATGAAAGTGTTAGCTAAAAGTGGCTTGTCAGACTTGAAATCTAAGAATATGCCTTCAAGATTTTAATTATTCATTCATTCAGCCAACAATGGATGCCTACTGTGTGCCAGGTACTATACTAGAGATACACTGGTGAATAAGACAGAGATTGAGTCATTAAAAGCTTCAAATCTGTAGTATAAACAGACTAGCTGTTGTTTTTTGCTAATTGCAGAAAGATTGCTTTTTAAAACTAAATTTCCAGTTACAGGATTGAATTTACTATTTTTCTTTTCTTGTCTGTGAATTCCAGTATAGTTTTGAAAGGGTTTTCCCTCTAAACGGGTGAGTTTTTTTCCCCATATTTTATTTATTTTTTTGTACTTTAGATGAAGGTTTACAGAACAAATAGTTTCTCATTAAACAATATGCATATTGTTTTATGACATTGGTTAACAACCCCACGATATATCAACCCTCTCCCTTCTTGACCTTGGGTTCCCTATTACCAGCTATCCTGTCCCTTCCTGCCTTCTAATCCTTGTCCCTGGGCTGATGTGCCTCATTAGTCTCGTTTTGTTTTATGGGGCTGCCTAATCTTCGGCTGAAGGGTGAACCTTGGGAGTGACTTTGTTACTGAGCTAAAAGGGTGTATGGGGGCCATACTTTAGGGATTTTCCAGTCTCTGTCAGACCAGTAAGTCTGGTCTTTTTTTGTGAGTTAGAATTTTTTTCTACATTTTTCTCCAGCTCTGTCCGGGACTTTCTGTTGTGATCCCTGTCAGAGCAGTCAGTGGTGGTAGCCGGGCACCATCAAGTTGCATGGGACTCAGTCTGGTGGAGGCTGTGTTAGTTGTAGTCTCTTAGTCCTTTGGACTAATCTTTGCCTTGTATCTTGTTTTCTTCATTCTCCCTTGCTCCCAAAGGGGTGAGACCAGTGAAGTATCTTAGATGGCTGCTCGTAGGTTTTTAAGACCCCAGATGATACTCACCAAGGTAGAATGTAGAACATTTTCTTTAGAAGCTATGTTACGCCAGTTGAGCTAGATGTTTCCTGAGAACATGGTCCCCACAGCCCTCTGCCCAGCAATTCGGTCCCTCAGGGAGTTTGAATGTGTCTGTGGAGCTTCCATGACCTTTCCTTGTACAAGTTGTGCTGGCTTCTAAACGGGTGATTTTGGATTGCCATTTGAATGTTGAGTCTATTCTATGTAACTTGCTTTTGGGGCAGGGGCAGGGGGTTGTTTGCTTGCTTTTTTTTTTTTTAAATTTATTTTTTATTGTTAAGTATACATAGCAGAACATACACCAACTTAACAGTTTCTACATGCGACATTGATTATATTCTTCAAGTCGTGGAAACCATCTCACCCTTTACTCAGTTTTTCCTCCCCCATTAACATAAACTCACTGCCCCCTAAGTTTCCTATCTAATCTTGAGAGTTGCTGTTGTCAGTTTGATCCCATATAGGTAGCTCTTAAAAAAGCACAAACTATTGTTTGGCTTTAAAAAAGACTTCAGGGGATATATTTGGTTTAAAGTTGCCGGTTTAAAGATTATCTCAGCAGTAGTTTTGGAGGTTCATCCAGCTCCGTGGCTTCAGAAAGCCTGAATTCCATGGGAATTTAAAATTCTGTTCTGCGTTTTATTTTTTTGGATCAGGATTCTTCTATAGAATCTTTGATTAAAACATTCAGTAATGGTAGCTGAGCACCACCTAGTTTTTCTGGTCTGACAGAGGAAGCAGTTGTTCATGGAGGCAGTTAACCACACATTCCACTTCTTCCTCCTGTTCCTGGCTCTCCTTCTTCTGTTGCTCCAGGTGAATAGAGACCAATTGTTGTACCTTGGATGGCCACTTGGAAGCTTTTAATACCTGAGGCACTACACAATGAAGTAGGAGATAGAACAGAGGCACTAAACATGCTGTCAGGCCAGTTAACTGGAATGTCCCATGAAACCATATAGTCCGGCTTTTTTTTTTTTTAATTGTACTTCAGGTGAATGCTTACAGAACAAATAGTTTCTCATGAAACAGTAGTACACATATTGCTTTATGACATTGGTTAACAACCCCACAACATGTCAACCCTCTAACTTCTCAACCTTTTTTTTTGGTGAAAATACACATAGCCAAAGATATACCATTTCAAAAATTTCTACATGCACAGTTCAGTGACATTGACTACGCTCTTCGAATTGTGCTGTTATTCTCACTTAAGGTGAAGGCTTACAGAACAAAATAGTTTCTCATTTAACAGTTACTACACATGTTGCCCTGTGACAATGGTTAACAATCTCACAACACATCAACAATATCCTTACTCAAACTTGGGTTCCCTATCACCAGCTTCCGTGTCCCCTTCTGCCTTCTGGCCCTTGTCACTGGACTACTGTACCTCATTAGTCTCATTTGGTTTTACGGGGCTGTCCACTCCCAGGCTGAACGGTGAACGTCGGCGGTAACTTCACCACTGAGCTAAAAGGGTGTCTGGGGGCCATACTCTTCGAGGTTTCTCCAGTTTCCTTTAGGCCAGTAAATCTGGTCTCTTTTTTGTGAGTTAGAATTATGTTTTACATCCTTCTCCAGCTCTGTCCAGAACCCTTTTTTGTGATCCTGGTCAGAGCAGTCAGTGGTGGTAGCCGGGCACCATCTAGCTGTACTGGACTCAGTCTGGTGGAGGCCTTGGTAGCTGTGGACAATTAGTCCTTCGGACTGATCTTTTCCTTATATCCTGTTCTCTTCATTCTCCCTTGCTCCCGAAGGGATGAGACCAGTAGAGTATCTTAGATGGCCGTTCACAGGCTTTTAAGACATATAGACCAGTTTTGCTTGATCTCTACCATGTGTTCTTTGTTAATCTCTTTCAATGATAGTACTGGTTATCACTTTATAATTGCTTTATCATATGTGTCTGTCTTGCTAGTCTGAGTTGTCTGAGGTCTTGGATTGTGTCTTATTCATCTTTGAAGCATAGATTTATAGTGTAGCCTGGTATCTGTCTGGCTTGTTTGAAGTGTTTATAGTTGAATCGTGTTATAAATGGGAAGTGTTAGACAGTTAAGTTTCTATCCTAACTTTGTCTTGTTCTGTATGTCACCATGAGTAAGTTCCTTATACTCTCTGTCCTAAAATTTCCTCGAATCCAAAATGGAGAGAATAACCATTAGAATAATATCTAAAAGTAATGTGCCTACCTAGACTAGTGTTAGCTTCCTTTTGTCAGTTTTGTGTCAGTGAGGATGTGTTGGCTGTATAAAATAGAATAATCCAATTAAAAGTGGTGTAAACGTTAAGGAAACTATATTGATTCACATGAAAAGAATTTCCAGGGCTAGTTAATTCAGTGGTTCAATAATATCAAGTTCTTTCCATCTTTCTACTTCCTCTGTCTTCAGCATATGCCTTGGTCCTTTGACTAGCTCTCCTCAAGATTACAAATTGGCTCTAAGCAGTTCCAGATATCATCCTCCTATGGAAGCAGGGAGAGAATTTGTTTTACTATTATCCTTTTTTTGTAGAGGCAGCACACCTCTCATTTGGCAAGACTGGGTGCATGCTTAATCCCACATCAATTACTGGCAAGGGAATGAATGAGTAGATTGGCTTATATTAGTCAAGAATCATACCTTGGGACTGGGGAGATATCCAGCCTCTTTGAAAGTATATGGTAGTCTAACACTTATCAAAAATCATGCTGTTATCCAGGAAAAGGGCAGAATGGTTTTTGGATAGGTAACCAACAGTATCTGCCATGGTATTTTTAGAAAATTCACAAATGAAAAAGAAATAAAATCTTTAGCGCCATCCTCCTGTAATCAACCATTTACCTTGTGGGGCAAGGGACAGTCTCAAACAGTGAAGGATTCTCTCTCCCCAAATGCCAACAGTGTCTTCATTGAGAAAATACATATTCTGAAGAATTCTTCTGTAGTAGTAATAGTAGTACATAGTAGTAGCAGCAGCTGCCTTTTCTAGTTTGAAATAAAGTAAAATGCTGGCTTAGCATCTTTTTACTTTTGGAGCTTTGTAAAATAGAATCCATCTAAACTGAACAGTTAGATTGATACATTTAACAAAAATACAAATTATGTGTGTTTTTTGTTTTGTTTCTATTTTCAGTGAATGAGCTCATTCTCAAACAGAAGCAAAGATTTGAGGAAAAGAGGTTCAAATTGGACCACTCAGTGAGTAGCACCGTATGTTTCAGCTCTTATTACTATTTTTAATGAATTTAATTTTGTTGTTTTTATTGACTTAATTAATTAGATGTCAAAGTTTAGTATATTATTGATTTCTTTTAAAGGAGATTTCTTTGGGATTGTTTTATTCAAATGTAGGACCTTTTAAACTGCATTGTCTGAAATACTTTATTAGAGTTATCTTTTGAAAAGTTTGATGGGGTTACAATGAGGTGTAATTGGCTTGTAATACATGGCATTTGAAGGAGTATAAGGCGAGGTGAAACTATAAGCAGATATTTTGGAAAAACTATTGAAAGATTTTATGATAAGAGTATGAGGCCCAATTTATGGGGCAAGTGAGCTTAAATTAATACCTTACTAAGTATAACGTGGAGTCCTGGTGGCACAGTGATTAAGAGCTTGGCTGCTAACCAAAAGGCTGCTGAGTCTACTGGCTGCTCCTTGAAAACCCTATGAGGCAATTATACTCTGCTATAGGGTTGCTAGGAGTTGGAATTCGCTTGACGGCAATAGGTTTGGGTTTTTTTTTTCTGTTGTTGGTAAGTATAAAGTTGAAAATACGACTAGGGAAACAATTGAAATCCAGATATTTCGAAAATTATACTTTTAGAGATTCTAAGTTGACATTTGCCTTGAATATACCTTTCATATCTGTCATCTAAATTCATTTAAGGGAGAAATAGTATTTAAATTATGTCTAGGAAGGCAGTGGAAGTCAGAGGAGTAGGTTGCAATATTATATTTTTGATATCTATGTAGTAAACATATTAGGAAATAGGAATTAAACGTTTATTTTAGAGAGTCTGAGACAGTCTTGGAAAGTTATTGTTTCTTCTTTCCTTCATTTTTAGAATGGCCACAGATGGCAAATATTTCAGGATTTCTTGGGAACTGACCAAGATAATCTTGATTTGGCTAATGTCAACTTCATGCTGGAGTTACTAGTGCAGAAGAAGAAACAACTGGAAGCAGTAAGTGGCAGTTAAAACAAATTTGTTTTATATGGTGCTCTATTGCATTCAAAAAGATGTAGAAATGTTAAAAAATAATAGCGTAGTATCACTTAATCCATCAGTTTTTCTCTGCAAGGAACATCTGCAAGGTGTCACTTCTAATAGATACCCCTTTTTTGAAGTAAAAGAAAGAACAAATTCCTTATTATGTAACTTATTTGTGATGCCCAGTTTGTATCAACAACAGCTGAGTACAACTTAAGATTAAAGTACAGTTTTATTTTAATAAGGAACAGTTGTATTTTTCATCTAATGAATGTCTTCCTTGCCATATCTGCCCCTCTTCACATACGAGATTTGGAGGAGAAAATAGAGCAGGTGTCCATTGGTAGCAGCAGTAGTATTAAAGAACATTTAACAAGTTATGAACTGAATCTTAATATATCTTATTTAATGCAGTAGAATGTAAATAAATGTAAAATGGCATTTATTTTATGTAAGTAAATGTAAAATGTGAAATTGCATATAATAGGAACTAAATACGATCTCTTCAAAGCAGTATCTTGGCATAAGCAAATAGCTACCCTGACCTAGCTGAAACAAAAAAGAAGTTGTTATTGAGAGGAAAAGGGAATGAGATGAGTAGATCACCAAAAAAAAAAAGGAGCTGAATAACCAAAATTTGGTATGAATGGAATCATGGCTTCTCTCAGGGACTGTAAGTAAATGAGATCAGGGATGGAGTGTCGTTTGGAGTCTTTCTTTTGTGCCTCATGTGCCTGTCTCTGTGGGATAGCTCTGATTTTCTTTTCTCATAGATTTTATCACATAGTGGATAACGTAGTCATCTACATTTCTTTGTTTTTATTTATGATTTTAATAAAAGAAGAAAAAGAATGTTTCTTTTCAACTTCATTTTTAAAAATTTTGCCGAGGGACTCTGATTGATGGAGCTTGGGTCTGGATCTCACTGAGTGGGGTGGGAGTCTGTTGGTAGGAGAAGAGTATATGAGGTCAAGTTGACCAAAATGAATGTCTCCCATGGTTTGGACTTTTTGGGGGGCAGGGTTAGGGGAATTTCTCCTATGGTTTTAACCATAGTTTTCTTTAACTGACCAGGTAAAATCCTTAGAACAGAGATTCTTAAAATGGGATCCATGGACCAGGTTTTTGGGTGGGGAAAGGTAGGTGTCTTTGAGTTCCTATTCATTGATTGATTCATTTACTCTTTCAGCTAACACTTTCGGAACATCTTCTGTGTACCAGTGTTAAGGGCTATGGACACAACAGACAAGGGTTCTCATGAATATTACATTGTGGCGTGTGTGGTGATGGTGGTGGGGATGAAATCAATTAAGTAAATATTTTCATATAGTGGTACATGATATAAAGAGACTTTTTTGTAAAGATGGTAGATTGAACATATTGAAATGCCTTGCTCTATTTTGAAAGCCTATGAAAAGGACAATAAAGGGATTTTTTAAAAGGAAGGAAGATGGGAGAAGAGACAATACATCAATGTTTTATAAGCTTATAAAGCAGTTAGATGAAAGGTAATAAATAGGCAGATTGGAGAAAGCTAAATACTAAGCTAGCAGTGGGAGGAAAGCTGAGAACGAACTATATTATTTATAATGTGGAGCAAAGGCCCTAGGATTGGGAGCATTATGTATCTCATATAGTAAAGGCTGAGAACTGGATAATTGATTGGAATCTGTCTAGGAAGCAATTGGAATCCCTGGTCTTTCTTGTGCAACTCAGAACCAGTGCTTCCCTTTTTTCTACCCCAGGAGAAAACTAGAGGGTTTTTTTTTTTTCCTTTCTCTTGGAGTAGGTAAAAGAGAGGATCTCTGGACTGTTGTACAACAGGCACATTTAAGGGTAAAATATATGTACCATCCTAAAAATAGATAAATTTACATACTGAATGTGAGAGCTTTTAATCTTCTATCCAGACTCGTACCTGGAACTTCTGCATTGAGGCTTGTACCCACCAGGGAGCAGACTGGAAGAGTTGTCTTGGGGAGGTGGGTGGGAGGAAGAGTGCACAGCATAAGAGAAAAGATCAAAAAATAATCACATTGGGGATTTCTAATGAACTGGTCCAGCCTCATTAACCTAGATCAAAGCTTCTAGTAAATAAGGCTCACTTGTGAGCTGTGAGCTTCCAGTCAGCTCTTTAAGAGTTTCTTGCTTAAATAATGACAGTCATCACTAGACAGTTGAGGGAAGAAAATAGAAAAAAATCAACTTAGTGGAAAAAGATTATGTACAAAGAAGAAAAGGTGAGTAAGTAAATAAATACTGTTAATGTGCACAGATAAAATATATATATTTTATATATGTTTTGCTTTAGGTGAAAGTTTACAGAGCAAATTAGTTTCTCATTAAACAATTAATACACAAATTGTTTTGTGACACTGGTTGCCAACCCCATGATGTATCAATACTCTCTCCTTCTCCACCCTGGGTTCCCTATTTCCATTCGTCCAATTTTCCTGTCCCTTCCTGCCTTCTTGTCTTTGCTTTTGGGCTGGTGTACCCATTTAGTCTCGTATACATGATTGAACTACAAAGCACATTCCTCACGTGTATTATTGTTGGCCCTATAGACTTGTCTGATCTTTGACTGAAGGGTGAACCTCAGGAGTGATTTCAGTACTGAGTTGAAAGGGTGACCAGGGGCAGATAAAATATTTTGATTCTGTGAAAGAGGAACAAGATGTTTTATAGGAGGGGTATTCAAAGACAATGTCTTTTGGAAAATAAGAATGATAGGAAAATGAAAAACTCAATATAAAGGTTGGAAATTAAAGTTAAGAAAAATCTCCCAGAAAGTAGGACAGAAAGAGTAGAAAGTCAAAAATATGGAAAAGAGAAAACTTAAGAAATTAAAAGTTAAGTAAAATAAATAAAATTAAAGACCCAGTATCCAAATAATAGGAATTCCAGGAAGAGAAACCTGAGAAAAGAGAAGGAAGAAATCTTCAAATAAATAATAAATTTTTGAGAATGGAAGAACATGAATTTCTAAATTGAAAGGTCTGATCAAGTGCCTAGTACAAATAAGATGTCTGAGAAAGACTCAAAGTAAAATACATCATGAAATTTCAGAACACTAACGATAGTCCTGTAAGCTTCCACAAAGATAAAAAACAGATTTTATACAAAGGATTAGGAATCGAAATGACATTTGAATTGTCAGCAGCCACGCTGGAAATTAATGGACTCTACAAAGTTCTGAGGGAAATAATTCCCAGTCCAGATTTATATACCCAGCCAAACTCTTTAATAGGTGTAAAAATAGACCAAAGTATTTCATATGTAACTCATTAAAAATTTTTACGTTATAGAAGCTACGGGAACATAAGCAACATTAAAATGAAAGATTAAAATAAGAAATACAGCATTGTTGTTCTGTGCCATCCAGTCAATTCTGACTCATATCAACCTTCTATGAAAGAGTAGAACTGCCCCATAGGGTCTCCTAGGCTGTAATCTTTACGGGAGCAGATTGCCCGGTCTTTTCTCCAGTTTAACTGGTCTTTTCTCCAATTTAATTGGTCTTTTCTCCAGTTTAACTGCAAACCGCTCACCTTTTGTTTAGCACCAACCTTATGTTTAGCAGCCAAGTGCTTAACCATTGTGTCACCAGGGCTTCTTCCGAAATACAGCAAGAGGATACCGGAAATAGGGAATCTCAAACAAAAGGGAGTCTCCAGAATGATGATGGGAAGAGATCCTAAGACAACAAACAGTTCTGTCACAGACCTAGAAAGTGGCCGACAGTGCAGATTGGAGCATGTCAGGAAGTTTAAGAGCTTTCTTTCAGAAGATGATAAAATATGTGATGATTCTAGACATACTGATAGAATTTTTAGCTGCTGGGAAAAGTTCGGAGTTGAATACATAAAAAACTAAACAAATGAAAAAAAAAAGACAATTTTTAATTCCAGAAGTAGTATTGTACAGCAAACAAAAAATAATCATAACATACTACGTGACTTTTTAAAATGTTACATGGAAAAAAAAATCAACCTGGACTTCTATATACAGGAAAACTAGAAGGAGAAACATTATGCTTTCATAATGTTTCATATTATATCACAGATTTCAGATGCTGTGTTTTTTTTTTTTTTTTTTTAGTTTTTTTTATTGTACTTTAGGTGAAGGTTTACAGAACAAATAGTTTCTCATCAAACAGTCAGTACACATACTGTTTTATGGCATTGGTTAACAACCCCACGACATGTCAACACTCTCCCTTCTC
>NW_004443957.1:12664809-12666011 GCF_000243295.1 Trichechus manatus latirostris | reverse complement strand
TCAGTCCCTCAGGGAGTTTGGAAGTGTCTATGGAGCTTCCATGATCTTTCCTTGTACAAGTTGTGCTGGCTTCCCCAGTAATGTGTACTGTCTCACCCTTCACCAAAGTTACCACTTATCTATTTAGTTCCCCCCACTCCTCCCATCCCTCGTAACCAACAAAGATTGTTTCTTTTTGTGTGTAAACTTTTACACGAGTTATACAGTAGAAGCCTTATACAATATTTGTCCTTTTGTGATTGACTTATTTCACTCAGCATAATGTCTTCCAGTTTTGTTCCTCTTACTCTGCTGTGCTGAGTTCCTTTTGTTTGTGGATTTTTTTTTCATTTCTTTTGTTTTTGTAGGTTTTGTTTTTACTAAGACTTTATGTTTTTCGTCTTTATTTTGATGAGTAGGTTTGTTAACTATTTTTGTGGTTACCGTGAAATTTACCCTTATCTTCCTAGATTTAAACCAGTCTGTTATTAACTTGGTATCGCTTGACTTCTTCTCCATTAGAAGGTTCTGTATCTGTACCGTTTAGTCCCTCTTTTATTGTTCTGATGCTGTTGTCATTTACAGATTAACCTCTCTGGTTCCTTTTCGTAATTCTTTTGGTTTTGCACAGTCCTTAAGAGTTCGTTTCCTAGGTTGGTATCTGGCTAGTACAATCCTGTGTCCTATATTCAGCCTCTGGTCTGATATTGTTTGTTCTCAGATCGAAGGACTTCCTTTAATCAGTCTCGTAAGTTTGGTTTGGTTTTTACATAGTCCCTTAATTTCTGTTTATCTGCAAATGACCTAATTTCACCATCATATTTGAACGAGAGTTTTCCAGGATATATTATTCTTGGCTGGCAGTTTTTTTCTTTCAAGGTTTTATATGTGGCATTCCATCACCTTCTTGCCTGCATGGTTTCTGCTGCATAATTCGAGCTTAGTCTTATTGTTTCTCCTCTGTATGTGACTTTTTGTTTTTCTCAAGCTGCTCTCAGGATTCTTTGTCTTTGGTTTTAGCGAATGTGATTATGATATGCCTTGGTGATTTTCTTTTGGGGTCTGTCCTATGTGGGATTTGTTGAGCTTCTTGGATGGTCAGAGTTTCATCTTTCATGATATTGGGGAAGTTTTCTGTCGGCAATCCTTTAATGATCCTCTCTGTGTCTTCTGTTTTCTCCCCGTTCTGGAACTCTGATCACTCGAAGATTTTTGCTTTTGAT
>NW_004443957.1:12625278-12664709 GCF_000243295.1 Trichechus manatus latirostris | reverse complement strand
TTTTCCATGAATTTGTCTGCCTTTTCTGTGAATTTGTCTATTTTTTCCTCATTTTTGTCTGCTTTTTGCTTCAACTCTTGGATAATTCTGAGTATTAGAGATTTGAATTCCCTATCAGGTAGTTCTAGTGCCTTTTCTTCTACTGGAAAGTCATCTGGTGTTTTATTTTGTTTGCCTACTGGAACCATTCTGTCCTGTTTTTGTAAATGTTTTGATATTGTCTGCTGTCTTTGGGGCATTCAGTAGTTATTTTTCTCGTTTATTGATTGTAGATTTATTGTTTCGTCCTTTTATTTTTTTTCAATTTGGGTATGTCTGAGCAGGCGGGCTGTGTGTTCTTTGTTGTTTGCTTGTCTGTGGGTACGATACTTTTCGCCTCCTTCTCCAACTGGCAGTGTCAGTCACTCAGATATGGGACAGCAGGGCAGGTCTAGCTGAAGAGGAGTTGTTGGATGGGTTGTTTGTGGTACTTACTACAGCTACCAGGGCGGGTTGGTAGTCAGTGCAGGGCAGGTTCCGGTAGGGCGTGCCTGTGCTGCTTGGTGGTGTGATGTTAAGCGCACGGTGCCGGTAGGCAGGATGGAGGGGGGAGATTGTGATGTGTGGAGCTAAGATGGGTATGGGAGAGAGGAGAGAGGAACAGGAGCCAAAAACGTACAAACAAACAAAAAAGAGTGCTAGGTGAGCTTGCCGTTGGAGTGGAGAGATGAGAGACTATGTAATGGAGAAAAAAAAGGGGAAGAAGAAGAGAAAAAACAGTGAACAAATAAAGTTTAAAAAGAAAAAAGAGCAGCAGAGCTCCCAGGGATCCCACCGGTGCGGCTACAAGATTTGGGGAAGTTGTTCCAAGGTGTTGAAGTACAGCCTGGCTAGGAGGTGTAGAGGTATTCAGCGCCAGGTATCCAGGGGACAGGAAGAGAAGGAAGGTATAGAGAGATGAGAAACTGACTAATGAAGAAAGACAAAAAGGGAAAAAGAGGGAAAAGAAAACAAAACAAATTAGGAAAAAAAAAAAAAAAAAACAGAACAAGAAAACCCCCCAAAAAACGGGGGGAAAAAAATCCACAAAAAAAGAAATGCCCTCAGGGATCCCTCTGTCCACGCTGAGGGAGTAGGTCGCAAGCTGCACAGCACCACCCAGTTCGAACGGGCTCCCAACTCGAGAAAAGAAAAAGAAAACAAACAAACAAAAGCCCCAGGATCCCACCAGCGTGGCAGCACGGACTGGGAAGCAGTTCCACACTCGAACGGAGCTCCACAGCCCCTCAGGAAGAAGCAAAGATGGCGCATGGAGCCAGGTATTTGAGCAAAAGGAGGGGGAGGTGGTGAGACGTTAGGAAGAAATCAAAAGAAGTGGAAAAAAGCAACACCAGCAGCCAGCAAATGGCAGTCAGGGAGTCGGCCAGCACGGGCAGGTGGAGTCCAAACAGCCGGTGCTTCCTGGCCAAGGGACTGTGGCCGCAGGAAGCAGAGGAGGCCGAGTTGGGGTGAAGAAGGTTGGGGGGTGGGAAAGCGTATATTATGGTTTACCTGTTGTTCTGTCTCCTGCTGGAAGCTCCGTGAAGCTGCTTTCTCGAACCCCCTATTTGCTGGTCAGTGATAGGAGTCTAAGATGGCAGATCTGTTATGCATTAGCTGATAGGGGACCTCTCCGTATATGTCTCCTTGCTCTCTGTTCGCTGTCAGTTTCTTATTCCATTTGGTGCTTGGCTGAATTCTTTATCTCTTCATTTTATGTTTAGGATTTCAGGATTCCTGTTTTCTCTGTTTGGCTTAGTTTTTCAGATCTTTGCTATGGAGTGACAGCATGGTGCTTCTGCCTAGAGCGCCATGGTGCCAGAAGTCTGATGCTGTGTTCTTATTTTTTGTTTTTCTCTTTCTGTGCATCAGTTTAAATTTATACTGAAATATCTTTGAGTTTATTATGCCTTCCCTCTGCTGTGTCCAGTCTGCTGTTAACTTGCTGAGAAACCACTGTAGAGTTCATTGTACTTGGAAAAACAAACTCAGGATAATTAAACTCACAAGGACCAAGTTATTCATTTATAATGAAATAGCTAAAGGTCATTTAGACTAGATACTTACATAGGCCTGACCGGTGCATTTTCTCTCAGTTGGAAAGCTATCTAGCATGCTAAATCATCAGAAGGATACTAAAGGGTGGAATTGGAATCATACGATTCACATGTTGAATTGTGTTAGTCTCTTATCAGGCAGTAAGTTGCTCCGTTCTCCATAATAGGGATAATTAATATCCTACTTTTAGGATAAAAAAAATTTATTGCAGAGAAGGATAGGAAAGTACAGAGAAACAGTGTTTTATAAAAATTTGAAGCATATTCCATTTCAGTTGGCAGTTGTAAGGTGCTGTTGAGTTGGTTCTGACTCATAGTGACCCTGTGTACAGCAGAATGAAATGCTGCCCGGTCCTACACCATGCCCACAGTCGTCGTTATGCTTTATCCCACTGTTGCAGCCACTGTGTTAGTCCGTCTCGTTGAGAGTCTTCCTCTTTTTTGCTGACCCTGTGCTTTAGCAAGCATGATGTCCCTCTCCAGGGACTGATCCATCCTGACAACATATCCAAAGTACGTAAGATCAAGTCTTGCCATCCTTGCTTCTAAGGAGTGTTCTGGTTGTACTTCTTCCAAGACAGATTTGTTTGTTTTTTTGGCAGTCCATGGTACACTCAGTGTTTTTCGCCAGCACCACAATTCAAAGGCGTCAGTTCTTTCAGTCTTCCTTATTCATTGTCTAGCTTTCGCATGCTTATGATGTGATTGAAAATACCATGGCTTGTGTTAGGCACACCTTAGTCTTCAAGGTGACATCTTTGCTTTTCAACACTTTAAAGAGGTCTTTTGCAGCAAATTTGCCCAATGCAATACATCTTTTGATTTCCTGACTGCTGCCTCCATGAGTGTTGATTGTGGATCCAAGTAAAATGAAATTCTTGACAGTTGGCAGACATGCTCTGAATTAGAGACAATTGACTGTGAACTAAATGGGACAAAAGTGACAGAAACTTGCTGTCTCAAGGAGCACTGTCTCTTTTTCACTCTGACTTTTTCTTAGCCCCAGTTTCCTCATCTGAAAATGAGAGAAGTAGGGTAAATGATCATTGTCATTTTGAAAATGTTGACAATTTTAGGAAGTGTTTAGAAAGTTAGCTTCTTGGGCTTCTATTTTTAGTAGTGCATTAAATGACTTGAGATTACTTTCATGTCTAAAATCTGAGATTGTTCTAAAAGATTATATGCTACACATTATTTTAATATAATTATACTCTTCCCATTTTTAAGCATTCTCTTTTTATTCACTATCTCTTTTATGTAATTTTCTTTTATATTTACATATAAAATTATGGTTTGCCATTTGTCTCCTTTCTTGAAGTCATTCCTTTACAGAAGCTTAAACTGCAGAAGAATGTGCCATAAGCTGAATTCCTAGTATACTTAGTTGTCCCAGTTTCCCTTTGACCTTGAGACTTTGGGTGACTTTTCCCCCCAACTTTGTTCAGATTGTTTGCATTCTTGACCTGTTTACATGCTCTAATTGATAGACTGAGATGAAGTATTCAAACTTTATATTTTGAAAATAGTATACTTCCTTTGCAAATTAACTGTTTTTTATTAGCATCCTTGGCAATATGTCCTTTTTTATATAAAGATGTGGTCTTTGCTCTTTAGCCAAATAATCAGTAGATAGATAATCAGTGAAAAGAAATCCCAAGGAGGATACAGATGATCTGGGATACTTTGTCATCACTATTGGGACACAGAGCTCTTATGATTTTGTTCTGCATGACAGTTTAATTTACTTCTCAAGAAAATGTCTAAGGTCCATAAATGCTGCTTTGTAATGCTAGAAAAAAAATTTCACGTTTTAAACTTCATGATACTGTAGTGTTTTATAAAGTCATTCAGATGTGAAACATTAATTCAGTTGTGTTTGTTAATTGGGATATTTTACTGTGATTTTAAGTTCTTGTCTTCACTTATTTGTACTTTTTTTGCCTGGATTTAAAAATTTTATTGATCTGTTATGCCTCTTATCCTTTAAAATGCAAAGATTCCCTCCCACCCCCTAGGGGTTGGACTCTGAGTGGGATGTTGGGTGGCCATGCTTTTTTGTAGTGATTTTTTTTTTTTTCAGTTTTTAACTGCCTTATCCATATCATATGGAGCACTTGCTACACATAGATTAGAACCTTTCCTAAACCAATAGAATCAGAATTTGTCAAATTTGGACCCTGTGTTTTTTTTTAACAATTGCCCCAGATAATTTCATTGCATAGACAGATAAAAAGTTTTATTAATCTCCCTTACTTGTTTGCTTGTTTGATTTAGTATTGTTACACTGGCCATTTTTTATTTTCCCTTTGTATATATATGTTCATAAAGATCTCCTTTTTAGCTTTTAATATCCTTTTTACGTGTATTTATCAGATTCACTTGGAAACCTTTGCCTTCTTATGTGAATTTTAACAGTAAAACATAATATACTTGTATTTTTATGTCTTGATATGCAGAAAATGCCAAAGCTGATAATTATCATTTATCTGTTTTGTTTCAGTTATCAGTTTGGGTTACTTGTTCTTTTTTCTCCCTTCAACTGGATTATATTATTACTTTTTTGTTTTTAAATGTTTGATTTTGACTGAAGTCTTCTACTAGAATAAATTCTCACATCTGTATGAGTAGGTAATAGCCAGGAATAGTAAATCTGACTGTTGGAAACTATGGATTTCTCCCTGTTTATTATGCCTACCCCTGCAAATGAAGTTCTTACCGGGAAAGCGATTTTAGTGTCTAGGAACTCCGTTGGTTCCACTGTGATTTTTGCCTTTATATTTTATTAGTTTGAGTGGGGAAGAGAAGTTGGGAGTCATAACAGACTTGCCACTTCCCATAAATTGATTTTTCAGCATGGTGGACGAGTTACGCAGTTGAGAACACCTGTTTTTAAAAATTAGTATGTTAGTTTTGGGGAAAATGACTTTCTTTTAAAACTGCCAGTTGGCAAGTGGTAAAACTGACTAGATAGAAGTAGTAGATTAAAGTTAAATGGATGCATGAAGTTGCTTTATACTCGTTATACTAGGATTTTAAAGCAAACTTTGAAATCAGTTATATTTTTAAAAGAACAATTATAATTTTCTATTGTAGGAATCACATGCAGCCCAACTACAGATCCTTATGGAATTCCTCAAGGTTGCAAGAAGAAATAAGAGAGAGGTATATTATTTTGTGTGTTTCACATAATGTATCATTTATCATTATTGACTATTTCCATTTTGGAGCCCTGGTGGTACAGTGGTTAAGAACTCGGCTGCTAACCAAAAGGTGGGCAGTTTGAATCCACCAGCCACTCCTTGAAAACCCTATGGGGTGGTTCTACTCTGTCCTACAGGGTCACCATGAGTTGGATTTGACTCGACGGCAGCGGGTTATTTCCATTTTGTGAAATCATTTCAGGCTTAAAAAAACATTTAAACATTTAAAAAACATTTGAATTTGCAGAATTTTAAAGCTTTAATTTCTCTTACCTTTACAATTGATAACTTAAAAATGTTTTTTTGGCAGATGTTCTGAATAGTTTTTAGTAAGATTGAATATGATGACATCTCTGAGCTATAGAAAATAGAAAATAGAATTATAAGATGACAGACAACCCACTCTTCACCATGAAAAGAGAATTTTGGAAAGTTTAGATAATAAAGCCTTAAGTAGAGCAGGTTACATTTTTTTCTTATGAAAAAATTCATGTGGGTAAAAACCAAGTAAAAATGTAGCTACCCCTTTAGAACTTGGACAGTCTGAAGTTATGCAGGATAGCTGAAAGACAATATATTTTAACATTTTTATAGCTAGAAAGTTCCTATTCACGGTTTATAAAATTTGTCAGTCATTTCACAATTGTACAAAATATGGAAGAATCAAATAGGCAAATCCTGTGCTCTGTATAACATGCTAAAATAATTAACTTTGAAAGCTTTTTTATCTTTAAATTCCTAACTGTCTAAAATCTCTGATATTTGTATTTCATGAGTTTTCTAATTAGGGTACTTTTTACTCTTTAAAAAGAAAAAAATACAACCATAAAACAGAATATGTAATTATGTTCTGGGTTCTCGGCTATCTTCAATCTGTTTAAAAATAAAATGTTGTGATGTTTTTATTTTGATATAGTACCAGAACTTTACATTATCTTAATATGATATTTCCCCTTCTTTTGATTATTATGTCTTATTTTTTGTTTTTTTCCTGACTTTATTTAGATATTCCTGGATTATGCTACTGTCTATGGCTAAATAGTCATTCTGTGATTTTTGAGTAAATTTTTTTCTTAACTTTTACTGAGGTAACAGTTGTGATTTTAATACTCTTTATCAATAAAAGCATTATTTTCATTATAAGTTTAAGACTTACCTGTGTCTTTTCTTTCTTTTTTTTTGGCTGTGAGAGGAGGTAGTGTCCAGTCATTTATTTGTCTGAATGCCCCATCACACAGTACTTCTTAGACTTCTATAAGCAAGAGAATCACCTGATAGTCTTGTGAAAATGCAAGTTCTGATTAAGTGCCCCTGTGCTGGAGCCTGATATTTTGGATTTCTAACAAGCCTCAGGTGATGTTAATGCTCTTCGTCCTCAGACCACACTTGGAGTAGCAAGATGAAGATTTTATAGTATTTGGAAATAAAATTATTAATGTTACACATTCACTGTCACCGTTTTTTGCTCTGGAAAACTCTGTAGAAAGTGATAGCTTTTCATATTCTTTACATGCCCTTTTTTGTTTTAAATACAGTGTGTGAAATTGTGTTGCAGTGGTTTTTACATGTTTTCTTTTTGTCTTAGACTTGGGCTTACTGAGAGTGAAAGTGAGACTCAGTCCATAGGAAAATACCTAATAATGAATGATTAAATGAGTCAGTTAAGTGGGCATTCCAACCATGAGGCTACCTGGGGATTAAATGAAATGTCTTGGTCTTTATCTGTGTACTGAAATATTTAAGGTTTTCATTAGCCACTGAAGTTTTTTGAGTATTAATTACTGCTTCCCTAGGGGTCCACTGATGCCTGCAACAGATTGTTAGATTTGAAATTGTCTCAGGTCATAAGGATACAGCATATAACTATAAAAAACTGTGAGGGGTCTCAGATTTTTACCCTTTTAGCAAGTTAACCTTTCAGGAGGTAGCCTATGATCAAAGACCTGTGGTACTGAAGGAAGACGTTCAACCTGCACTGAAGGCATTGGTGAAAAACAAGGCTCCAGGAATTGACAGAATACCAACTGAGCTGTTTCAGCAAACAGATGCAGTGCTGAAAGCATTCACTCATCTATGCCAAGACATTTGGAAGACAGATACCTGGCCGACTGACTGGAAGAGATCCATATTAGTGCTCGTTCCAAAGAAAGGTGATCCAATAGAATGCAGAAATTATTGAGCAATATCATTAATATCACACACAAGTAAAATTTTAGTGAAGATCATTCAAAAGCACTTGTAGCAGTACACCGACAGGAAACTGCCAGAGATTCATGCCAGATTCAGAAGAGGACATGGAACCAAAGATATCATTGCTGATGTCAAATGGATCTTGGCTGAAAGCAGAGAATACCAGAAAGATATTTATTTACCTATGTTTTATTGACAGTGCAAAAGCATTCGACTGTGTGGATCATAACAAATTATGGATAACATTTTGAAGAATGAGAATTCCAGAACACTTAATTATGCTCACACAGAACCTGTACATAGACCAAGAGGCAGTCCTTCCAACAGAAGAAGGGGATACTGTGTGGTTTAAAATCAGGAAAGCTGTGCATCAGGGTTGTATCCTTTTACCATACTTATTCAATCTGTATGCTGAGCAAATAATCCAAGAAGCTGGACTGTATGAGGAAGAACAGGACATCAGGATTGAAGAAAGACTCATTAACAACCTGCACTATGCAGATGACACAACCTTGCTTGTTGAAGGTGAAGAGGACTTGAAGCACTTATTGATGAAGATGAAAGACCACAGCCTTCAGTATGGATTACACCTCAACATAAAGAAAACAAAAATCCTCACAACTGTACCAATAAGCAACATCATGATAGACGGAGAAAAGATTGATGTTGTCAAGGATTTCATTTTACTTGGATCCACAATCAACACCCATGGAAGCAGCAGTCAAGAAATCAAATGAAGCATTGTATTGGGTAAATCTGCTGCAAAAGACATCTTTAAAGTGTTAAAAAATAAAGATGTCACTTTAAGGATTAAGTTTTGCCTGACCCAAGCCATGGTGTTTTCAATTGCTTCATGCATGTGAAAGCTAGACAATTAATAAGGAAGACCAAAGAAGAATTGTTGCCTTTGAATTATGGTGTTGGCAAAGAATATTGAATAGACCATGGACTGCCCAGAGGAACGAACAAGTCTACCTTGAAAGAAGTACAGCCAGAATGCTCCTTAGAAGCAAGGATGGCAAGACTTGGTCTCACATACTTTGGACATGTTATCAGGAGAGACCAGTCCCTGGAGAAGGACATCATGCTTGGTAAAGTAGAAGGTCAGCCAAACAGAGGAAAACCTTCAACGAGATAGATTGACACAGTGGCTGCAACAATGGGCTCAAGCATAACAACAGTTGTGAGGATAGCACAGGGCCAGGCAGTGTTTTGTTTTGTTGTACATAGGGTCGGTATGAGTCGGAACTGACTCAACGGCACCTAAGAACAACAGCAGCAAGTTAACAAGTTACCCTGCCACAGTTTCATAGTTGCTGGCAGAAGACATGAGACTCCCATGTCAGAGATGAAGCGTGTTGTTGTTATGGCGCAGCTGACAGCATCGATTCAGCTGACATTTACATCAGTTCCCCATGTCAGTCAAATCCCAAGAAGGTGATAGGGACTTGGGTAGATGCTGTATACACAATGGATTTGTGACACAGCTGAGAAATCCTGATATTAGGAAACCCTGATCTTTTAAAGGAGGCTGCTAGCAAAACTGTCCAAAATAATGCCTATTTTTATTATACTGGTCAGAAAACAATTCTTTCCTCTGTCTTGCCAGGCTGTTCACTATACAGACATCCTTCAGAAAGTAATCCAAAACAAAATCTATCACAAGATGTTCAGAAACATGAGCGATACAGTGGAGAATTGTTTCCCAGCAGTAACTCTTCCTTTTCATCCTAATTTGTCGCCTCTCTGATATAGCGACTGGTGCCCTCCAGGCACACCTTCTTCTAGGGTACTGCCATTTATCACAGAGTATCAGCATTTCTATATTTTTGTTATTAAACTCCTGAGTGAATTAATTATGCTGTATTATTTTCAGCTTGACTTGCTTGAATCTAGTATAAGCCTTTTGATTTTGCTCCTTGGATCATATTTTCTTCTAGTACACAATTTAACCACGAAACGTACTAGCTCCAGATACTTCTGGATGTTGGTGCCTCTTGCAGGTATTATATACACTGTCATTAATATGTTTTGGGTTTCCTGTTTTTAATGTACCCATGATTGAGTGACGTTATTTGAGTATTTCAGTTTTAATTACACAAGGAACTTTATGTAGCTAGGTGAACAGACTTTTAACAGACATAAACATTTGAAGCATTTATCCATTACTCTGTCCTGTAGGGTTGTTATGGGAGCCCTGTTGGCACAGTGGTTAACTTGGCTGCTAACCAAAAGGTCAGCAGTTTGAATCCACCAGCTGCTCCTTGGAAACCCTGTGGGGCAGTTCTACTCTGTCGCATAGGGTTGCTGTGAGTCGGAATTGGCTTGACGGTAATGGGTTTGGTTTGGTTTTAGGTTGATTAAGTTTCATAAATTTCTCTGTGATTGGAATTGGGTACAGTAGTGATTTGTAATCTATAATAGACTTTAGAAAATGTAATTGATTAATACTTCATACTTTACTGCAGACAGTGGTTATATCTTCTTGTGTATATTATAAAGTATGTTTGCATGTTTAATGCTAAAAATGAATATACTTGCAAAGATCTTACCTACTGTCGAATAGTTTATGCTTGAACTCATTTAAGTAAAATACAGAATGCCCAGGAGGCAGAGTGCTACTTTTTAATTTGTTTACCTAAGAGTAACGTTCAGACTTTGAAAATTAACTTTGTGAATTCATAATTAACTCTTAATTGAGATTATGATGAGTGTTGGTTTAGTCACTGATATACCAGTTAAAAAAGTTAAATCTGCTTTTCAGATTTAATGTACGTATTACTCCAGTGTCATATCTGGGTAGTACTTTAGGGTTATTAGAATTCTACAATTATTTTTCATTTTTGATTTTTTTTCCCTAATGACTCTTTAATGAAATGTATATGCCTGGAAAATATAGGCATTTTCATTAGTAATCTATTGTTGTGAAATAAATAATTCTGAGACTTAAAAACACCAAACATTTGATATCTCAGTTTCTGTGGGTCAGGAATCTTGTAACAGTGCATATAGCTGGGTGCCTACTCGGGGTTTCTACAATAGAGGAGTTGGCCTGAGTCACAGTCATCTCAAGATTTGACTTGGGTAGGAACCCTTCCAGGCTCACACATTGGGTGCTGGATGGAATTACCAGTTTCTTGCCACATGGACCTCTCCGTAGGATAGGTCACAACATGGCAGCTGGCTTCCCTCGGAGTGAGTGAGTGAGAAAGCAGAAGAGGGTGTTGAAGACAAAAGTCACAGACTTTCTAATTTAACTTTAAAAGTGACATTTCAGCACTTTTTCTGTTTGTTGGAAGCAAATCATTAGGCCTAGGCCACATGCAAGAAAAGAAATTACACAAGAGAGTGAGTACTAGAAGGTGAGGATCATGGGAGGCCATCTTAGAGGCTGCCTACCATACCATTTAGCAGCCCTGGTGGTGCAGTGGTTAAGTGCTCAACTCCTAACCAAAAGATTGGTAGTTTGAACCCACCGGCTGCTCCACAGGAGAAAGATGTGGCAGTCTGCCTCCGTGAAGATTACAGCCTTGGAAACCATTTGAGGAAATTCTACCGTCTTATACGGACTCTATAAATCGGAATTGACTGCATGGCACTGGGTTACTACACCATTTAATAAATAACAGTATTGAACATGTTAGTCTTCTGTCATGGTTAGATTGAACAAAAGGGCTTTGGGTTCCATGTAAAAGCCAATATTTTCTTATACTATGTTTGATTAAATTTTAAAATATGCTCCTGGATATTTTTGGTTCCTGTTTTATTTACTGTAATAGGACAGTTATGATGAGTCTTGGTTTTCTTTCAGTTTTATTTGGAATTTTAATAAATGGAATTTTAAAGTATTTTTTAATATGAAATGAAAAGCATAAAAAAGCACATAAAACAAACCATTTAAGGAACTGCAGTAGAGTGACCACCCACGTAACCACCATCCTGATTGCTAGGACTCCCAAAGTTCCCTGCTTACCCCTTCCAGATAACACCCTCCCCTCTTTGCCCATTAGGTAATCACTATCCTAATAGTTGTCATAATCATTTCTTTGCTTTCCCTTATTGTTTTGCTACCTAAGTATTTTTTTTTTTTTTTGAGCTTTATATAAATGTACTTGTGTCATGTGCTTTTATTCCTGTCTTTTTTTGGGTCAACGTTAAGATTCACCCACATTGTTTGTGTGGCTGTAGTTTATTAATTTTTGTTGCTGTATAGTATTCCATTATGTGAATATACCCCTTATAAAAAAAATCTTTTTTTATTGTACTTTAGGTGAAGGTTTATAGAACAAATACTTTCTCATTAAACAGTCATTACACATATTGTTTTATGACATTGGTTAACAACCCCATGACATGTCAACACGCTCCCTTCTCGGCCTTGGAGGACCTTTTTTTTTTTTTCTGGTGAAAATATACATAGCCAAAGATAAACCATTTCAAAAATTTCTACATGTGCAATTCAGTGACGTCAGTTACATTCTTCCAGTTGTGCTGCTATTCTCACTTTAGATGAAGGTTTACAGAACAAATAGTTTCTCATTAAACAGTTAGTACACATATTGCCCTATGACAATGGTTAAGAACCCCACTACATGTCAGCACTGTCCTTACTCAACCTTGGGTCCCTATCACCAGCTTTCCTGTCCTCTTCTGCCTTCTAGTCCTTGTCCCTGGACTGCTGTGCCTCATTAGTCCCGTTTTGTTTTATGGGGCTGTCCAATCCCTAGCTGTACGGTGAACCTCGGGAGTGACTTCACCACTGAGCTGAAAGGGTGTCCGGGGGCCATACTCTCGGGGTTTTTCCAGTCTTTGTCAGGCAGTAAATCTGGTCTTTTTTTTTTATGTTAGAATTCTGTTCTACATCCTTCTCCAGCTCTGTCCAGAACCCTCTGTTGTGATCCCAGTCAGAGCAGTCAGTGGTGGTAGCCGGGTACCATCTAGCTATACTGGATGCAGTCTGGTGGAGGCCTTGGTGAATATATCCCATTTTTGTTGTTGATGGACATTGGATTGTTTTTAGTTTTAGATTATTTACAAACAATGCAACTGTTCTTATGGAGCCTTGGTGGAACAGTGTGTATTAGCATGAATATCAGATATGTGTCTAGAATTAGAATTGATGAGTCCCAGGGACCCAGGATATGTATATTGTCAAATTTTATAATTTCAAACTTTTCCTAAGCGATTATATTATTTACCCCTACTGGCAGTATGAGTGTTCCTGTTGCACTCCCAATATACCCTATGAATATACTGTTTTTCCAGGTTAGCCAACCTTGGGGTATGTATCGCTATCTCATTGTGGTTTTAATTTGCATTTCTCTGATGACTAATGAGGTTGAGCACTTGGTACTGTTTCTTGGCCATTTGCGTATTCTTTTTTGTGCAGTACCTGTTTCAGGCTTTTGTGCATTTTTCTATTTGGTTGATTTTGTTAATGATTTGTTGTTCAGATTCTAGATGTAAATCCTGCAAGTATTTTCCCTGTTATAATTAGTGTCTTTTGGGTCAGGTTAAGAGATTGTCTTCATCTGAGATCATGAAGACATTTTCCTATGCTATCTACTAGAAGCATTATTCTTTTATCTTTCACATTTAGGTCTATAATCTACTTGGGAGTTTTTTTTTGTATATAAGGTACAGGGATCTTTTCATATGGATACTCAGTTTTCCAAGCATCCCTTATTAAAAAAATCCATCTTTTTGTCATTGCTCTTAAGTGCCACCTTTGTCATGCATCAATTTTCAGTATACATGTGGGTCTATTTCTAGGCTCTCTCTCAGCTCTACTGGTCTGTTTTGTCTATCCTTGTAGCAGTACAACATTGTATTAAATACTAAAGCTTTAAAGTAAGTTACTGTTCTTCAGGAAAGTCTCAGCTATTCATGGCTCTTTGTATTTTTATATAAATTTTAGAATCAGCTGCTACATTTCCACAGTAAATCTGCTGTGATTTTTACTAAGATTGCTTTGACTCTACAGAACAATTTAGGAGAATACATCTTACAATATTGATTCTTCTAATCCATGATCATGGTATTTCTCTCTATATATTTAGGTTTTAAAAAATATTCCTTCCACAATTTTTTATAATATTTTTCTGTGTATGATTCTTACACATCTTAATTTTAGGTTTATTCTTACCTCTTCAGTAATTTTTCACGCTGTTATAAATGATGTCTCTGTCTTTAAATTTAGTTTCTTACTGTTGCTGGTATAGAAAATACAGTTGTGTTTTTATATAAAGTTTTTTTTTTTTTTTGTATCCAGCAACCTTGTTAAATTCTCATTAATTCTAATAATTTATTTGTAGACTCACTTATGTTTTCTGTGTATGCATCACCATCTGCAAATAATAACAGTTTAGTTTCTTAAACCTTTATGATCCTTAGATCTTTTTTTTTTTTCCTTGTCTTACTCTGCTGGCTAGGATTTCCGGTACAATGATGAATAGAAGTGGTGATAGCTGGGCATCCTAGTCTTGATGCTGATCTCAAAGGGAAAGCTTTCGACATGTCACCATTAGGTATGATGTTTTCTGTAGGTACTTTTTATTGTTCACAGAAGTATATTTTTTCTCCCGATACCCTAAGAAGATTTTTTTTCTTTAATCATGAATGAAGATTGAGCATTCTCCAAAATTTTTGTGCATATGAAATGATAAGATTTTTCATTTTCATTCAGTTAACATGAATAATTACATTGGTTTAACATTAGAAAGTCAATCAGCTTTGTACCTAGGGTGACCAACCATCCTGATTTGCCTAGCACTACCCTAATGTTAGCACTGGAAGTCCTCTCTCCCAGGAAACTCCACCGAGATGGTTGGTCACCATGCTTGCATCCCTTGTATAAACCAAACTTAATTATGATATAGTATTCTCTTTTATATTGCTAGGTTTGGTTTGCTAATGTTTTGTTAAGGATTTTTACGCCTGTGTTTGTGAGATTGTCCTATAACTTTTTTCTTACACTGATCTTGTCCTGCTTTGCTATGAAAAGACTATGTTATGTTAGCTTTTTCAAATGAGCTGGTGAATATACCATCTTTTTCTGTTCTCGGAAGAGTTTGTGTAGTCATTTTGGGTAGATGTTTAAAGATCATTCTAGAGAAGCTGTCTGGACCTGTGGTTTGTTTGCAGAAAGTTTTAACTAATTGATTCAGTTACTCAAACAGTTATAAGCATATTCAGGTTTTTGTTTTTAATATTTCTTTTGTTACGTACTTCTTCTATGAGTTGTCTTTTTCAGCTAGCCCCTTCAATTTTTAATGCCCCTGGGGTTTTTATAGCGGTGGCTTGTCTTTCATTCTTGATACTGCTTATTGTTGTGTGACTTCTTTCTTTCGTTTTTTTTTTTTCTTGATCAATTCTTGCTAGGGATGTATCAATTTTATGAGTCCTGTCTAGCAGCTGACTTTTGGCTTTGTTGATCCTCTCTATTGTATATTTGCTTTCCATTTTATTAATGTATGCTCTCTATTGTTTCCACTCTTCTGCTTTTTTTTGGTTTTATTTTGTTTGTTTTCTAATTTGTGAATCTTGATGTATATATTATAATTCAGACTATTTTTTTCAAATGCTGTTCTGCCCAGTATTTAGAAAAGTTCCTAGGCTTGGTAAAGATTTGAATGAATCAATTGTCAGTTAGATTATCAATTATACATATACTGCCACAGAAAAGAAGGTGCTAATGCTAATAAACCTAAGAAAAACTGTTCACCCTTACCAGTCATTAAAGAAATGCAAGTTAAAACTATAAGATAGTATTTTCAAGGGGTGGTATTTCGTAGTGGTTAATAGCATGAATTTTGGAGCGAGAAAGCTGCCTTGATTTGAATTCCAGTTCTACCACTTACTAGCTGAATGATTTTGCCAAATATCATTAACCTTTCTGTCCCTCATTTGGAAAACCCTGGTGGCATAGAGGTTAAGTGCTACGGCTGCTTACCAAAAGGTCAGTAGTTGGAATCCACCAGGCACTCCTTGGAAACTCTATGAGGCAGTTCTACTCTGTCCTTTAGGGTCGCTATGAGTCGGAATCCACTCGACGGCAACAGGTTTGGTTTTTTGGTTTTTGGTGCCTTGTTTTCCTAGTATGTAATAGTACCTATTTCATACCTGACAATAAGCATTATATAAGTATACATTGCTGTTGTTTTAAATTTTAAAAATTGCTTCAACATATCTGGTTAGAGTAAGACAGCCATTTATGCATCCTGGTGACGGAAATTTAAATTGTACTGTTTCTGGAAAGGAATTTTGTGTTATATAGTGAAGGCTTTGTAGTTCTTTATTTCTTTTGATTGAATAATTCCATTTTTAATAATCTCTTAATAAAATCTGAAGTGCTGACTGATTTATGTTCCAGAATCATTGATGATAATTTAGAAACAACTTAAATCTCCAGCAAGAGGGGAGTGGTTAAATAAATTTTTGAATGCTATTCAACAATTAAAGTATCTGCATTTAAATGGCCTGGAAGGTGATTATGATGCAACAGGCAAGATATAAAATATAAAACATCTTAAGTATTTTTTTAAAATCCATAAGAAGGAAATATTAAGATACTAATTTGTGATTGCTTTTGATTAACTCTCAAAGGATTTAACCTCTGAAACTATTTTTGATTTATAAAATGAGTAACAACTGACATGCTGATATTTTTTGTTGTTTTTGAGAATTAAATAAAGTAATATAAAAGTTCTTTGGATACCATGTGTTTCTATTAAGTCACTTCTTGTCATTGTTCATGTTTCATATTTTTATTATAAAATCAGTCCCTGTTGTAGTTACATTGTGCTACTTTAAAGATTAGGGCTCCGCATTTAAATTTTTGACACTGGACCTTCTGGTGCTTTTTTGTCTGTGGTTTTTCATTCCTACAGTTTACCGTTAGTACCCCATTTTCTAGAAATTGTTTTCCAAATGTAAAGTTATTTTATGATTGTGATGATGCTAGTATGGTTTGGTTTAGGCTTTTTTTTTTTTTTCTCTCTCTTTTAACTACAGCAACTGGAACAGATCCAGAAGGAGTTAAGTGTTCTGGAAGAGGATATTAAAAGAGTGGAAGTAAGAAATCAAGACATTGTTGCAACTCTAGCAATTTTTAATTTTCTTGAAATTGTCACTTTAAGTTGCTGCATTAAATTTATGAGATTGGCCTTGCTTCTGAAGAAAGTAACAGATGTTACTTTAATTTTGAGACTGCATTTTTTGTAGAAAAAGCATTCTGAACGCTTTCTTGGTGATAAAATGTAGGTTTTTTTAAAATAGTATTTTATTGCCATAATTTTTCTTGACTAGATTGAAAAAAAAATAACTTTTTTTTTTGGAGTTTCATTACATTAACTCAAATCAGTTCCTACCAAAACCTTCAGTTATTACCATTAACATGATTTGTGGCTATTCCATTTTTTTATTAATTAAATAATTTTTACCTATTCTATGCATTACTAAGTGCTAAGATAAATTTAAAAAGAGCTATGAGAATATATACCAGTATTCTAGTAGTTTATAGTATAATGTAGTTTACTCACAGAAATTCATGGGAGGATCCCTGGGAAGCTCACAGGATATTATGACACGAGTTTAGTGCCTTCAGCTACATTAATTTTAGTGTGTGTTTTTAATTATTCACATGTTATAATTTTCTCTTGCTGATATGTAGAACATGTTAAATGACATTGTATTTTATATGTAGTGGAGGTTCAGTATCCCATGTGGCATTCCTAACTTTGTTACTACTGTATTTATGTCACTTGCTTGGCCATATGAATGAGCTGATTTTTGATTAGCCAGAAATAATCCTCCCTGATTAAGCATCTTTGGTAGTATTTTAAAATTTACTGTGTTTCTGTTAATCAAAATGTAGTTCATATAAAAGGAGATTAGGTTGTCAGTATGATTCACAGGCATGATTTATGCAATAATAGTTTATCAGGGGGGCTTCTTTTGGGTTAATAACAAAAAGTTAGAATTTAAGTAATTATTAAGCAAAGTTAATATTTGAATCAGAGTAGTGTTAACTTTTCTTTATGTTTGTAAAGGATATTTTTAAGTTAGAGAATGACATGACATGTCCTCTGTTTTTTTTTTTTTTGTATTTTAAAAAGAGTTGTACAGGATGATCCAGTTATCATTCTGTCATATTTATCTTAATATTTAGCAATGACTATCCTGGCTTAGTGATAAGGAAAAAAAAAAAAAGCCATGACTAACTTTAATTTCCTGGCTTTATAGTCCACTGTTGTATAATTTACTGTACATTTCATTTAAAATATTTACATTTCATTTGTCTTTTTGTGCTTTTGATGACTTCATTAGTGGTAAACAATTTTTATTAAATACCTTCTAGAGACATGGAGTAAGAATTTGTACCATCCAAAAGTCTTGTCTGTTAACTTTTCAGATATCCTTTCTTTTATACTCTATAGAGAGGAAGACTTGAGAAATTTGAATGTTGAAACAAAAAGGGGATTGATGAAAACGTAGGATTAAAGGAATATAATGTCATATCTCTTTTTGAGGTACATAGCTTCTGTTTGGAGTATCTTCTATAACTCAAAGTATTTGTGCTTTCAGGAAATGAGCGGTTTATACTCTCCTGTCAGTGAGGATAGCACAGTGCCTCAATTTGAAGCTCCCTCTCCATCACACAGGTACAAAGCTTCAAACTTATAATTGCTTAGGATTTATGTTATAAAGTGCACATATGGTACTCTTCTTTAGGTGCCTTTTCCATGCAGTGTACAAAACCCCAGAGAAATTACTTTTGATCATGACCTAGAAATGAGATTAGATGGTCCATCTGTTTATTTTTTTTAATGCTTTGAATTTTCATGTCAGGAGCAGTTAGTGAGTGGAATATTATAATATTAGGAATGCACAGTTGGATTAAAATTAGGTGAATTTCTTGAAATTATGGTAGCTTTAAATATCTTGTGGATGGATTAAAGTCAGATGATATAAATCTATAATTTGAGGCAATAAAATGGTAATGTCAGGGAAAAATGTGATAAAGTAAAACCCTAGATTTAAAATGAGGGCATTAGACAGATCTCTTAATTTAAATCTTGGTTTTGTTTTTTTTATAACTCCTCATACTTACTCTATTATTAATTAAGTCTTCCCTTCTGTGTCTCCTGTTACAGCAGGGAGTATGTGTGGGTCATTTAGTACTTGTTGAAAACAGCAAATATCTTTGATTACTTCTAGGTCTAAAACTCTCTTTTATGATATGTGTATCACCTAAATTTTGAGTTTTGTACTTTTATGCTTGACACGTTCAAGGTAAGAATGATTTTACATGAAGTCATTTGTTTTTAACTTGCCAGTCAGTTTAGGATAAGGGTTCATTGGAACCTCTTCAGACAGTTTTAAAATAGCATGTGATTATCAGGCAGCCCAATGCCAGTACAAGAGATAACATAGCCTTCAGAACTAGTATCAGTTCAGAAAAGCTATTATGGATCTAGTTGGTATGCTGTGTGAGGGAGGGTGGAGGGAGGATCTAGTAAAGAGTATTCCTGGGAATCTTGGTATTTTCCCCATCAGCCATGGTATGGAGAATTCTTGTGAGTTCTCCTTGATTCTGGGGTCACTTAAGCAGTGTAATTCAGCTTGTTTTTCTTCATTTTTTTTTTTTTGAAACAAGAATGGCTAGATCGGTGAGATATTGTTGTCTTTAAATCTCACGTTCACTTTGTGATATATATGGGATCTTTGTCAATGGAATATTTATTAGTGAGTGTAGGGAAGTATAAGACAAAAAAATTCACTGATAAAGTGAGAGTTACTATGGTCATACCTCTCTGTTTATCAGCAGCATTTCTTTCTATCTATGTATGTCATCCAGGTCTTTATTACTCAGACTCTTACTGATTGTTAGATTTTATAAATGTATGACAATGTGGTACATTCATTTAATTGCTCTATTTATTGAATGGAAACCTTGGTGGCATAGTGGTTAAGGGCTACAGCTACTAACCAAAAGGTCATCAGTTCGAATCCACCAGGTGCTTCTTGGACACTCTATGGGACAGTTTTACTCTGTCCTGTAGGGTTGCTATGAGTTGGAATCGATTTGACGACAATGGGTTTGGTTTTTTTTCTGTTTGTTTATTTATTGAATGCCTGTGATGTGCTAGGTACTGTTCTAGGTGTTGAAACTAGTTGTGAAAAATCTGACAAAGTTTTTACCCTCGGGGAACTTACCTTTTGGGGAGTGGGCATTAAGGTTGGAGAGATATTAAACAAGCAAATGTATAACATAGTAGTGGTACATAATATATAAATAGTATAGTAGGAAGAATGACATGCAAATGGTTTTGCAAGGGGAAGCTTTTTTAGTTTGGATAGTTAGACTTCTCTAAACCAAAAACCCATTGCTGTCGAGTCAATTCTGACTCATAGCGACCCTGTAGGACAGAGTAGAATTGCCCTCATAGGGTTTCCGAGGAGTGGCTGATGGATTCGAACTGCTGACCTTTTTGGTTAAGAGCCAAGTTGTTAACCACTGTGCAACCGGGGCTTCTCCAAGGCGGTAATATTTAAGCTGACACATGAATGAAGTGAAGAGTGTATATGATGGAAAGTCATTGGAGAGTTTTCAGCAGGATCCAGTTTAGATTTTAAAATGTTTATTTGGGTTCCCGTGGAAAAACACCAAGTTTCCCAGGAATAACTCCTTAACTAGAACGTCTCTCACCCCTCCCCTAATTGGTGTACCAAATAGAGAAGATACTATCTCTGTGTCTCTCCTACCCCTCACTCCTACCCCTGTGCTGTTGGAAGCAGGTAGAAAAGTTAGGAAGCTATTGCAACAGTCCGAAAAAACCCAGCCCGTTGCTGTTGAGTCAATTCCAACTCATAGTGACCCTATAGGACAGAGTTGAACTGCCCCGTAGGGTTTCCAAGGAGCACCTGGTGGATTCAAACTGCCAACCTTTTGGTTAGCAGCCGTTGCTCTTAACACTATGCCACCAGGATTAGAGAGGAAATGATGGCTTTTGGATCAGGATTTTATTGATGGAAGAGGTGAGAAGTGGTTGTATTATAAAATAAAGCAGCAGATTGTAAAAAATATAGGATTTCATGACATATGTGAAAACGTTGGAGACGTTAGTGATAAATTACTTAATAGCTTAGTATAACCTGGTCTTATTCTTTTATGGTTAGCTATAAACGTGGTGTGATGAGAAACGTTCTTGTATATATGTATTTAAATTTTATTGTGGTAAAATATATGTAATAAAAGTTTACCACTTTAACCATTTTTAAGTAAAATGCAGTGACATTAATTACATTCTCCATGACATTGGGATTTTTTTTTTCCCTTAGTCTTTAAATTCTCTTCAAAGCCGTTACCAGTAGCTTTCCTTTAAATTTTTAAATTCTTTTCATTGATGTGATTTCTGTATTAGAAGTAATTGTTTCATAATTGCTTTATTGTTTGTCTTTAAACTAAGCAGATATTTCAGAATTGTCAGTTTTTAGTCTCTTTGTGTTTTCTGAACTTTAAAGAACTTAGTTTGAAGATAATTTATTACTTGAAGTTTTCTATCTACTTGGCTGGATATGCTTTGATATGATCCATGTAGTCACTGGAGTTACATTGGGAGAATAATTTTTATTTTCCTAAAATAAAATGGTAAATCAGTACAAATAGTAAATAACATTTTCTGATCTGGAATCTCTCATCTTTAAAATCCTTTTACTGGTAAGAGATTTGCTATTGATCATAAATTCATTTTTTTAAAAAGAAACATGCATAAATTTAATTCTAAAGTGCTTACTAAAGTTTTCTGTGGTGGTGGAATCCAAAACCAAACCCACTGCCGTCGAATCGATTCCGACTCATAGCAATAAATAAAATATATAGGTAAGAGTTTTATGTAAGACACTTTTGCTTTTATTTAACTCTTCTGTCAGACATTTTTGGATTTACCTTTTGTTTCTGTCATCTTGGTGACAGTCCAGATGAATCTGAGTATAGGTATAATAGAAGGGAAAAGCAAGTGGTCACTTTATGGATACTCCAAACCAAAACCAAACCTGTTGCTGTCGTGTCAATTCTGACTCATAGCGATCCTGTAGGACAGAATAGAACTGCCCAATAGGGTTTCCAGGGAACACCTGGTGGATTCGAACTGCCGACCTTTTGGTTAGCAGCCGTAGCTCTTAACCACTAAGCCACCAGGGTTTCCTTATGGATACTAGGAAGCTTTAACTGTTGTGGTGGTTATAGTTGTGTGCCCACTTGGCTGAGCCATGATCCTCAGTAGTTTGGCAGTTATGATGTAGTAGGTGGCTTTTTTAATGATGTAATCAACTCCATGATGAGATCTGATACAATTTGATCACCTCCATGATGAGATCTGTCGTGAGCAGCCCATCTGTTGAAAGGGAATTTTCTTAGGGGTATGACCTGCCTCCAGTAGAGGTAGACTCTCTGGCAAGGCTCACTGGCTTTTGCTTGCTGTGGATCCTGCAGCTGGCTCCTGTCCATCTGACCTCCAGTTCTTGGAACTTGAGCTAGCAGCTTACCTGCTGTCTTACCTGCCAATCTTGGGATTCATGGGAGCCTGTGAGTCAGAGGCCTTCTGTCTGACATTTCCATCTTGAATTCGCCAATACCTGCTGCTACGTGAGTCAGGAAAAGCCTCTAGCCTGACCCATCAACTTGGGATGTTCCAGCCCCTACAGCCACACGAGCCATTTCCTTCATATAAATCTCTATATATACACTGCACTGGTTTTGCTTCTGTAGAAAACCCAACCTAAGACAACTGTTACTACAAACACATATGTAGGATAGTCATTTAATACTTGTGAAGTTGTATACTTTATAATTTGACTGAGTAAACTAATGAAAACCAAAGAACTTGATATTGCGTAAAGGCTTTAGGACTAGATTAAGCAAATTCTTTAGCTCATCCACATGGCTCTATCCAATTATACTTACCTGCAGGCATTTAAAAGAAAAAACGAGTGCACAGAGTCACTGTACCAAAAAGAATTGGTCGCTAGTCAACCATTTCAGGAGGCAGCATATGATCCAGAATCGCTGATACTGAAGAAGTTCAAACTGTGCTGAAGGCATTGGCAAAAAACAAGGCTTCAGGAATTGACAGAGTACCAAATGAGATGCTTCAATAAACAAATGCAGTGCTGGAAGTGCTTACTCTTTTATGTGAAGAAATCTGTTCCTGTTCCAAGAAAGGTGATCAAACAGAATGTGGAAATTATCGAACAACATCATTAATATCACGTGCTAGCAAAATTTTGCTGAAGATAATTATAAAACGGTTACACCCATACTTCAACAGGGAACTGCCAAAAGTTCAAGCTGGATTCAGAAGAGGATATAGAGCAAAGGTTATCAGATGAATCTTCACTGAAAACAGAGAATATCAGAAGGATGTTTTAAAAACCAAACTCGTTGCCATCGAGTCAATTCCGACTCATAGCGAGATGTTTGCCTATGTTTTATCAGCTACATGAAGGCACTCGACTTTGTGGATCATAACAAATTATGGATAATGTTATGACAAATGGGAATTCTGGAACACTTAATTATGCCCATGTGGAACCTGTATGTGGATCAAGAGGCAGTCATTTGAACAGAGCAGGGACATACTGTGTAGTTCAAAATTGGAAAAGGTATGCAGCAGGGTTGTATCCTTTCACCTTACTTAATCCGTATGCTGAACAAATAATCTCTGAAGCTGGACTATATGAAGAATATGGCACCAGGACAGGCAGAAGACTCATTAACAGCTATGATATGCAGATGACACAACCTTTCTTGCCAAAAGTGAAGACAGCTTCAAGCACTTACTGATGAAGGTCAAAGATTACAGCCTTCAATAAGGATTACACCTGTGTGGATATGTGTGTGTGTGTGTGTGTGTGTGTGTTTAAATCCTCACAACTGGACCAATAAACAGCATCATGGTAAATGGTGAAGACATTGAAGTTGTCAAGCATTTCATTCTTCTTAGATCAATAATCAATACCCATAGAAGCAACAGTCAAGAAATCAAACGACATATGTGCTGGGTAAGGATCAGCATGAATCTAATCCCAGTTGCCCCCTGCAACACACTCTCTCTCTGACCCTAGCCACCGGAGCTAGGTTAGAGGTCACAAGTTAAAAGAACACCATCCTTCAGACTGCCAGATAGGTGGATGTCAGCCATAAGTTTGGGGAGTCCATACAACACCCCAACCTTGTCACATGCTGGTACCAGTTCAGGGCTAGTTTTCTGTTTCTACTTCAAGATGCCAGTCGTAAGCTTGGGAGTCCACACAAAACCCTTACTTTCTGACCTGTTGTCTCCCATTGCCCCTTTGGATTTGTTAATTCACTGGCACCGCTCACAGAATCATGGAGAGTATACCACGGTTATGACTACAAATTTATTATAGCCAGAAGGGATACAAATGAAGGGACTCATAGGGTGAGGTCTCAGAGGGTTCCCAGCATTGAGCTTAACACATCCAAGGGATTCACTCCCTTCCCGAGAGTATGTGTTCTCAGCAACCAGGAAGCTCTCTGAACCCTAGTGTTCCAGGCTTTTGTCAGCCAATCCTCATGATAAACTAAATCATGCCTCCTGAGGCTAGTTGATATTTGTTGCCCAGGTGAATGTTTTTGGTCTGGCCAGCCCCCACTTGCCAACACAAATTCTCAGGTATGGCCTGGAAGTCCCAGACCAAGGCACCCCAATTACTCCAATGATTATTTCTCCAGAGCTAAGGACAGAGTCCATCTTACTTGCGGTAAAGTAGGTACTTTACCCCACAGGATTGCATCAGGCAAATTTGCTGCAAAAGACCTGCTTTAAGTTCTGAAATGCAAAGATGTTACTTTGGTGACTCATGTGGCACCTTACCCAAGCCATGATCTTTTCATTCACCTCAATGTATGTGAAAGCTGGACAATGAAAAAGGAAGATCAAAGGAGAATTGATGCATATTTGAATTGTGGTGTTGGTGAAGAATATACCTTGGACTGCCAGAAGAATGAACAAATCAGTCTTGGGGGAAGTACAGCCAGAACGCTCCTTAGAAGCAAGGTGGCGAGACTTCCTCTTGCTTATTTTGGACACATTATCAGGAGAGACCAATCATTAGAAAAGGACTCATGCCTGGTAAAGTGGAGGATTAGCTGCAATAAGGGGCTCAAAGGTACATATGTTGTGAGTATGGTGCAGGACTAGGCAATGTTTCATTCTGTTATACATATGGTTGCCATGAGCTGGAGTGGACTTGATGGCAAGTAACAACAATAACAGATATCAGCATGTGTGTGTGCAGGGAGAAGGGAGAGTGGGAATGAGTCTTTGGTATGGTGGATAGAGAGGGACCCATCTTCCTTATTCTTACATATTGGATTTTTGGCTGGATGTGGTACCTGGCTAATGTTGTGTTAATGTCTCCTTCTTCACATGTTTATGCTGAAGTTCTTGATTCTTGGCGACTGTTATTGTTCAACTGCTTTATTTTACTTGGGAAGATAACTTTTTTACAATGTAGGAATTGAAGTGTTTTATGGTCAAATTTAATCTGTACAAACTTACGCTAATTTGTGTATTTTAAGCAGACATTCCTGCAAAACTGAAGTTTTCTGTATAACTTCATGTTCCTTATCCAAGAGGAGAGATTGTAACAATATAAAAAAGTCTCCATACACAGGCTAACACCTTTCTTTTCCATGTCTCAAAGATGAGTGATTACAAACAGATTTAAGAAAATCTGCTACATTTGCATTGAGGACTTTTGAACATAAATGATGTTTTGCTGTATTTTAATGAAGTTTATATATGGTGTCAGACAAATATTAAAACCAATTGATTATTCTATTGCTAGGTGTTATAAGGGCTACTTGTCTTAACTCTGACCCTATTATACCACACAGAGGAGTTGAACTCTTGATGCCATGGGTAGTGGAGGCCATTGAAGAATCTTAAGGAATTTTAAACTTGTGCTAAAACAGAAAAGAAACTTACTTGGCAACAATATAGAGGGTACTCTTCATGTATGTGTAATTTCTCATTAAAATTAATAGGTAATAGAAATGTAGCATGTTACGAAAACATTTCTTGGATCAGTGTGGTTCCCTTTGTTTAGAATATTTGAAGAATTCTTCAGTTATTCAGCCAGTATTTGGTGAGTACCAGGCATGTATAAAGCACAGTTTTAGGCCCTGGAGATAGATTTGTGAGTATGACAGACCCCAGAACTCTGCACTCATAGTAACGTGGTCTTAGGATGGAAAACAAGGTATTCTGGCCAGTAGATTATTCTGTTTGAAATATATGTAGTAAACTTTTCAATTTCAAGAATTATAGTTCATCAAAATGCATTTTACTCCAAAACTCTATTAATTATATTTGATTAGTAGGCATTCCAAGATATATATAAAAAAAAAGCACCTTTGAATTCTTGTTATAAACTGTAATTATCTCTGCTTGATGAAAATATTAACGGTCCATTTACATTCTGGAATCTAAGGTCTGAAGAGCTCAAATTTCAGTGTGCGTAAGCACCAGCTAAGATCTTGTTTGAAATGCATATTCTCGAGCCCTATCCCCAAATTCTGATTCTTTAGACCTGAGTGCGTCCCAGAGATTCAGATGGAGGCCTGTGAGTCATAATTTTAAAAATACAGTGACACTAGTGAATTTATCTATATTATTGACATGTTACTTAAAACAAAAACCTCTAAATTAGACATGCTTATTTACACATCCTTTTATTCTATTCTATAAATGAAAGCTTGAAAATTCAGTATTTAAGTTTTATAACTATCTTTAGCTAATATTGTCTTATGGGGAAAATAGGGTAAAGATTTCTATTTATTTACTCTTTGCCATGTAAAGTTACATATCATTATGTAATATCTTTAAAATACCTTAAATCAAATTCCTGGGCTTGAGAGAGCCAGAAAGCTTAAAATTAAGTCTCTGGAAAGGAAGTAAATTATTGGTATTTATCAGCTGTTCCAGGTGATTCTGTTCGTATACTTTGATCAGATCCTCCTTTTTTTTTTTTGCTCTTTCAAGTTGGAGTCATACAGGAAATTCTTCACCCCTTTGATTATTATAGGTGGACTTTGATTCTGGGATATCAGGGATAGAGGAGAGAAGGGAAACCAGAACTGTATATGGTAACCCTGGCTTAGATATAAAAACCAAAGAACCCACTGTTGAGTTGATTCCCACTCATAGCAACCCTATAGGATGGAGTAGAACTGCCCCTTAGGGCTTCCAAGGCTGTAATCTTTGTGGAAGCAGACTGTCATATTGTTCTCCCATGGATCGGCAGGTGGGCTCAAGGTGCTGACCTTTCGGTTAACAGCTGAGCACTTAACTACTGTGCCACCAGGGCTCCTTGGCTTAGATATAAGGATAACTGTACCGATGGATAGAATTTCATATGCCAATACCATTTCCCATTTCCCGTATTTGCTGTCTCTTCTCTGCCCAATTCCCATGATATTTTCCCAGATCCCTGTCACCTTTGAATCTTGTTGTTGTTTTCAGAATGCTTCCTCTAATTTTCTTCCTTTTAGAGCCTTTTTCTGAGGTTATTTCATATAAACTGGCCAACAGTTAAGCACTCCACTAGTAGCTGAAAGATCGTCAGTTTCAACCCACCCAGATGTTCCTCAGAAGACATATCTGGTTATTTGTTTCCAAACAGTCACAGCATTGAAAACCCTGTGAAGCAGTGCTACTCGGCACACATGGGGTTGCCATGAGTAGGAATTGACTCAACAGCAACTAACAACAACAGGTTTTTTGTAACCTTAAGCGTTTCTAGCAACTATGTTGTTGTTTGGTTCCGTTGAGTGGATTTTAACTCATAGTGACCCCATGTGTCAGAGCAGGACCACCCTATAGAGTTTTCCTGACTGTAATCTTCAGAGAAGCAGATGACCAGGTCTTTCTCCCACAGAGCTGCTGGGTGAGTCCCAACTGTAACCTTTCAGTTAGCTGTGGAGTGCTTAACCATTTGCACTACCAGCATTCGCTGTAGCAACTGTAAACCAAAACTAAACCAAACCTGTTGCCATCAAGTTGATTCCGACTCATAGTGACCCGATAGGACAGAGTAGAACTGCCCCATAGAATTTACAAGGAGCAGCTAGTGGATTCAAACTGCTGACCTTTTGGTCAGCAGCCGAGCTCTTAACCACCGTATATTCGCCTCTGTGAATTACAAATAAACTACACTCTATTCCATCTCATTGAAGAGTGGTCTTAGAATTATAAAGTAGTAAAATAGAACACGGGGCCCTGGTGGCACAGTGGTTAAGAGCTCAGGCTGCTAACTAAAAGGTTGGCAGTTAGAATCCACCAGCTGCTCCTTGGAAACCTTATGGGGTAGTTCTACTCTGTCCTATAGGGTTGCTATGTGTCAGAATCGACTCAACAGCAACAGGTTTTTACAGGTTTAAAATAGAACACTTAGCCTAATTAACTGGGATTTTCTATAGATTTGTTGGAAGTATAGCAGTGTTGTCAGTCTTATTTCTTTGAGCTTTTTCTTTTCTGCTGTTGAAATTCTACCAAGCAAAGTTGTTTACTTCTAAAGGCAGTAAACCAATAGATTTAGACCTGTTTCATCTTCCAGAAAATTTCCATCATATTTAATTTTTAACACTTGCTGGCAGTAACTTTCTCCCTAAGGAAACTCCTCTTATAAAGAAAACTTCAAAATGAGCTGCCTTTTGCTGTTCTTTTTCAACTTCAGGAACGTTATGGTATAGTAGATTTTTAAAAGACAGTGTAAACATTAAGTTCATTTAGTCCCCTGGTCAGCCATATAACTAACTGTTCCTAACCATCTACTAATTAAAAGAGGGGCAAGATGACGAGAGGGTACTGGAGAAAATTTTTCCAGGGTTCTGAAACACTGTGACAGCTCCTGTTCTTTGAAGAATAAATGTAATCTGTGTCTTTTCTCTAGAAAGTATAAATCTGTACTTGGGAGCCCGATAATTTTATTATTGAACTAACCTTGCATTCCTGTAGTATACCCAACTTTGTATGACGTATAGATTACCAGACCTCTTTTGGAAACCTTTGAGGTTGAAGTGTTCCAGAATGCAGATATTTTTTCACTGATACAGTACATATGACATATAACTTGCTATATTGCTGGAGGAGTCAGAGGTGATTCCCCAAAATCAAGAACATTGTTATTTCAGCATTGAAACTTACGAATGTTCAGAGTTAATAGGGTAAATAAAGATAATAAATGGTACCAGGTCTGTTTAGGTCAAGTTTTGCCTACAGATAAGTTACAAAAAAGTGTTCAGTTTCAGAGTGTCTAGTTTTAGGAACTGAAGTCTTGTATGATCTTGTTGAGCCCAATATTTTTAAAAACCAAACTATATATTGTTAAAAAGACCACTGAAATCATCAGTGTTTATTTATACAATATTTGTCTTGTTGAAATGATTTCAAATACCTTGAGAAGAGTAGTAGAACTATTTTCAAAGAGTTCTAAATAGTGTATGAGAAAAGATTCCATGTTCATTTTCAGTTAGATTTTGTATATTGTATCGTAGGATCCTCATAACAAATCCCATATACTAGGTTTTATTACCCTTTTAGTTTTTCACATGAGGAAATTGAGTCACAGAGATCAAGTAATTTGCCCTTCGTTACACAGTTAGTATCATAACCAGGATTCTAATTCTAATTCTACCCAGGCATTCTTACTCCAGATTCTATAAAGCTTTGGGAGATGAGAGAGTTGTACAAACCATTACAGACTATTGAGAATAAAACATTAAGAAGATAAATAGAAACTTTTCATTCAAAAATGGCAAGGTAATGATTCCTCAAGAAGAGAAGACATAGGTCACTTGGGCAGTCTTACCATAAGAATTCTGCAGCTGTATTGCCTGGGTACCAGTTTCACCTCCACAACTTATCAGCAGTTTGACCTTAGGCAAGTTTATTAACTTCTGTACACCTCAGTTTTTCTCCTCCGTAAATAAGGATAATAATACTTGTCTTGAATGATAAAATACGATAATACATTTGAAGAAATGAGAATAGCACCTGGCATATAGTAAGCACTCAGTAGGTGTTAGTTATTGCTATTATTTTTGTTGTTAGTAGACAAGTTAGTTACATTGATTTTGGATGATTTGTTTGACTATTGCAAATGTTAAAGGGTACATGGAAAAACAAAGAGATTGCTTTCTAATGCCTGTTAAGGTATCTGCAAAATTGGGGCCACAAGATTTTTGGTTGCTTAGTAAATGGGAGGTATGAATTTGAAATTCAGTGCTTTTAAAGGTAATAAAAATACACTGTGATACTCTGATGTATTAGAGAAAAAGTTAAGTAACTGATGGAAAAGCATTGAGAAAAGCAACTAATTTAGCTCTGATAGTTATAGCAATAGAAATTACTCAGTGGAAGGGAAATAAAACAGTGACAAACTTTATCAAAAAAAAATAAGACCATAAAAAAATGATTATTAAAAATTTTTAAGTCATTTTCAGGTTACTTTTTGCTTAGTTTGTTTTGTTTTGGGAGAACTGTGGTTCAATAGTTATATGTAGAATACTGGAAAGGAATGTTTTTGCCTTTAGCCACATATGGTTTATAAAATGTAAAAGTTTATTTTTCTCTGTCCTAAGTTTATAATAATGAAAAAAAAAATTGGTGATAGCAATTAGTGTAATTTCTTGTGTGTAGACAAATTTTTTAAAGCAATTTTATCCCCTTATTTAAAAATCTCATATTTATTGTCTTTATGTTCATCCTTAAGTGATCTCAGTGTCTTATTTGCTCATAGATTTAAAAATTCTCCTTATAATTTAATTTAATTAGCTAATTCTGTGTCTACTAAAACATAAATAAATGTGAATCATCCTTTTTCAAATAAATGCCCAATCTGAAATGAGTCATCCTGTTATTTTTACCAAGATACCTATGCATGATAGATATAGTTTATATATGAAATTGGTTTAACAGTCTGTCTTCCAATTGCAAAGTATAACTTTGCTTTTGGAGGCAAATAATTTAAAGTGGGAGTCATTTTGTGACATCTAGTTGCATTACTGAATTTCCTTTGTGCCTTGGGTTAACAGCGGTATAGTTTTTGTTTGTAGCTAAGCTTCTCATTGTCACCAGCAAGGACATTAGGAATTATTTTGTCTTATTTTCCAATCTTGATAAAAAATTTATTAGTCCTAAATCAGTTTTAGTTACCATCCTGAAAATTTCTTCTTGCCCTTGCCATTTATTGATGTCCTTATTAAATTTTTACAACTTACTGACATTTTTTTGGAAGACTTGATAATTCTGTTTTATGTTTATAGGTGGTGGTTTTTCTCTTTTCTCCCTAATATATGTCTATGAAGTGGGTTAGGCTAATAGAAGAATTCCCTGCTCTTTAGTTAGTGTACTACTGTGAGGAGAGTTCTGATTTATTAAAATTTTAGAAATTTGAGTTTTTATGACTAATTTTGTGTTATTAATAATAGAAGCTAAAATTTATTGTATGTTTACTATATTTTGGCGTTATACTGAGAACTTTCCATACATTATCTCATTTGAATCTCACACCTCTTTGAAGTGTCATCCACATTTAATAAATGGGAAAGCTAGAGGCAAGATGAGATTAATAACCTGCCCAGAGTCATTTAGCAGCTAAGTAGTGAAATTCAGACCTACTCTTGTTGTCAAGGTCTGTGTTCCTAAGAGTGCCTTTCACAACCATTTAGGTTATTGGAGTACTAATGTAATGAATGATTTTGGGTATTTATAGAGAAAGAACCATTTCAGTCAGTATCCTCAATTGCTTAAATTTCACTAGGGTAGATGATAATGTAAACATGTTTATAGTAGAAATAGAGAAGAAGAATATAAAAAGAGCAATAACTGTTGATTTATCATGTTTGATATGTATGTCATGCTAATTTCAGGTGTTGATAGTTTTTTATAGGCTAATTTATTTTATTCAAAAATGGGAGATAGGATTGATTGGAATGGTAAGATAGAATTAACAGGAAGAAAAGATAGTATGGAGGTCTAGAGCATTTTGCAGGGCTGCATAGGAGAATGCAGAGAGGATGTAACCAAGAAAAAAGAGCCAACACAAGAAGCAGATTATGTTTGACCAGGGCAGCGGAAACTAGTGTATACGTTTTTGGTAAGGAAAAAAAAAAAGTTATTTTACCATTTATTCCATTCCTTTGATAGTTTTCTTTCACATGAGGCTTTATCATATAACATTTTAGAGCTGGAAGGGATGAGGAGACAGTTTGCAGATGAAGAAACTGAGACTAATGATTATAAGGTACTTGTCCAAGGGCATGTGACTTTTTAGTGGCTAAGGGAAATCACTGTAGTTCAATTCCAGTTCCATTCTGTTCAGTTCAGTTCATTTCTGTTCACCTCTGTTCAGACACCAACTGTAAATGTAGTATTTCTTCCTCTGACCATAACCACCAGAGTTAGATCAGACCCTACAGGTTAAAGGGCGCGGTCTTCCAGATTGCCAGGTCTGTCCAAGACCTCAGATGCCAATCGCAAGCTTGGAGATCCTCACAACACCTTCACTTCTGGCCTGCTGGCTACAAATTCAGGGGTCCCTTCTACCTTCTCAAGTTGTTAGCCATAGCTTGGAGGTCCTCAACCCCCCAACCTGCTTACTTCAAATTCAGGGGTTTCCTTTACCACCTCAGGATGCTAGTTGTAAGCTCAGATGTTGCAAAGAGGTCCCACTCACTTCTGACCTGCTGGCTACAAATTTACAGGTTTGCTCTATCCCCTCAGGATGCCATCAATAAGCTGGGGTGGTCCCCAGGCCTACCTCACTTTTTATCTGCCAGCTCCCACTACTCCCCTGGGTTAGATAATTCACTAAAATGACTTAAGAACTCAGGAAAACACTATACTTAACGATTATAGTTTTATTATAGCAAAAAGGATCCAAATGAAGAGACTCTTGGGTGAGGTCTGGGAGGGTTGCTGATGGAGACCTGTTTCTCAAAGAGGGATGTGCTACCCTCCCTGAGCATGGATGTCTTTCATCAACTAAGAAGCCCATGGAGATTCAGTATCTTTTGTTGGAGGTCTCATTATATAGTCATGATTGACTGAATCATTACCCCAAGGGATTGAACTCACCCTTCAGGCCCCTCCCCCCAGTCATGTGATTACTATCACCACATGGATCTTTCTGGCCTGGCCAGCGCCCACCCCAAGAGTCACTTCTTTAGCATATCCTGTTACGTGTTATCTGAAGCTCTCATTGAAGACACTTCAATTACTTGGAAAATCCCAAGGATTTAGAGGTTACCTCTCAGGAATCAAGGACCAATACCATGTTCTTTGGGCAAAGTTAATTATAAACCCCACAGTGACATAGCGGGGCCTGTTAACATAGATTTTGATTACATACTTGCTATTTCCCTAGTACTCTAAGTCCTCTTTTCCTTAAATAACATTCCAAACAGCTTATTAACTTATCTGAAAATGAAATAGAGGCAAATACATCTGTGTATACACCTGCTTTTTGCATATTCCCTGTAGCCATTCTTTCTTGGTTTGTAAGTTTGAGGTGATGGAGTGAAGGGGCAAATTGCTTAAATATTTGCTGATTTTTGTTTAAGAGTTAGGTATTTATTCGATGTCTAATTAAATTATTGTCAGTAAATGTTTTCTTTGCTTAGAAACTAGAAATGTTTGGTTTTTGTATATTTTAGATGTAGCTTTTCTGTTGATAAAATAAACACTAAAATCACATTTTTCTCTCTTTATTTTGCAGTAGCATTATTGATTCCACAGAATACAGCCAACCTCCAGGCTTCAGTGGCAGTTCTCAGGTAAATGATATTTTTAATGGTATATTTTAGTGGACCATAAGTATAATCACCTGAGTTGTAATACAGTGAATTACTTTACTGAAGTGTCCTGTCATAAAGATATCTGTTTCGAATGTTGTGGCATTGATTAGGGCTTGAATAGCTCTGATGCATAATGGCAGAATGCGCTATTTTTTTGCTCATCAATGATAAGAGTCAAAAAAATAATATATTGGCAATATTAGCCGTTGAGAGGAAGAAAATACTTTAAGAGAAGATTATGAATAATCAGAGCATGATTTCTCTTGGTGATATGAAAGCTGCAGTCTGTTAATGAATCACCCATTGAAACATTAAGCTTTTCTGTAGAAAGCTGACTACACACTTGAGTAAAATAGACACTAGCCTCACCTCTCTTTTAATTAATTGCATGATTATTTTGACTTTCCCTCTCTTTATCTATGACTTGGGGGTGCTGATATTTGTCATACTTATTTTTGAGGACTGTCATAAATTTTCTAAAACTTTTTATTTTGAAATAATTTTGAACTCAGAGAAAAGTTACAAGAATAGTAAAAAGTATTCCTTTATATCCTTCACCCAGTTTGTCCAAATGTTCACATTTTATCACATTTGCTTTATCGTTCTCATTCGGTTTCTCTTTTCTACATATGTAACCCGTTGCTGTTGAGTCGATTCCGACTCACAGTGACCCTATAGGACAGAGTAGAGCTGCCTCATAGGGTTTCCAGGAAGTGGCTGGTGGATTTGAACTGTTGACCTTTTGGTTAGTAGCCTGAGCACGTAACCACGGCGCCACCAGGGCTTCTCTACATATATACACATGTAATTTTTTTCTTTGAATTGAGTAAGGCGCAGACATAGTGCCCTTAACGTCTAAATAATGCCCCTAAACCTTTTAAAAACAAGGACAGTATTTCATGTAACTACAATCCAGTTTTAAAATTCAGGAACTTAACATTGATACGGTGATGTTATTTAATCCCTAGATCTTATTCAGATTTTATGAACTGTCCTAATATCCTTTACAGCAAAAGAAAAAAAAAAATGAGACATGTTTAATGCATATTCATTTGTATATTTATGTGAGAAGACATGAAATTTTTTTTTTTATCAAAATGACTAGTAAATCCTTTTGGATGGTATAGTTTTATTTTTCTTTTCCCAATACTTGGATGACTACCACTTAAAGTAAAGCATTTAAAAAGAAAGCTATAGCACAGTAAACCACCTTTAAGGTAAAATAAAGGTTAATTATGCGAATGAATTTAAAACACGAAAGTAGTACACAGGCATGACAGACTGAAGAGGGTAGACTGAGGACACTACTCCTTGTCCCTCTCATTAAGCTTTTGTACCCAAAACAATACCATTTTGAATTCATTCAAACATTGTACACAATTCAGGTTAGTTTCATGATATTCTCTGGTTAAAAACTGTTTTATTGAATCTATTAGTGTATTCTTGCCTAAGGCTATAATGTTGAAGTATTACTTCTAATAGTGTATACTGTTTAGTGTTGTTTTGGAATGAAAGTCAGTATAGTGGAAAAAAAAGAATCATCAACAGGCAGTATAATTTTATAAGACCCGTTAGGATAGAAAGTTGTTAACTCAAAATTCGTTATGTGAGTTAAGTCTATACACTACTCCTCACTTGTTATCTGACATTTCACATGTACAATAGTAAAAAATCTACTATCTGACTATTTTGCACATTAATGACGTACATCCGGCAGTAATGAACGCTGAGGTGCAAAGCGAGACTAACGCTGTGATGGTTAAGGTTATATGTCAACTTGGCTGGGCCATGATTCTCAGTGGTTTGGCAGTTATGTAATGTAATTTGGCTGTTATGTAATGATGTAGTCACTCTGCATTTTGTGATCTGATGTGGTCATCCTCCATTTTCACATAATGCCATTTTCACATGACGACCTGGTCTTTGGAACCTAACCATATTGTTAAGTGAAGAGTGGGTGTAGCTGTAAAAGGACATCAACCGTGAGTAGGATCCATGCAGAATTCTCTAATACCTTTGAGTTCTGAGAAGCAGTCTGAAAAGCACTGTATAAGGCAGCATCTTCATTATGCTGAAACAGCTGAGTAATTGCTGGATGGTAGGTGAAACCAGATGGAATCTGAACCACTTGCAATCTGATTGGGATAGTCTGTGTTAAATATGGAATATGATTATTTGCAGTTATTAAAATCACAGGTTTTTAGAACCTTGTACTTAAATTCACTATGGAACAGGTTTGAAATAAGATTTTCATAAAACTGATAATTTTCAGGACCATTAGTCTAAATTAAACCATGTATGACAAATTATCTACAGTATTCTCAGTACATATATCATTCAAAAGATATTTTAGTTCTTATAGACACTGCTGGGGACTGTTAAATCACCATTTATGCAAATGCTATAATTTGTTCTTTGGTGGAGGTGGACAGTGAAAACATACACCAACTGATTTTTGTGGTCACCTTTTATTAATTTCTTTGTTAAAGATTTACAGTGTTAAAAGAGCACCAAAAGGCTAAAATTTAAGGACAGTTAAATGTATTTGACATCATAACCTTTTAATGCTTATTTAAATAGAGTTGCTGCCTGCAAGTAAGTCTGATAAAGTAGGAGGGCAAAAGAATAAGATGAATTCTGTTTTGTCAATAAGGATTACTTTACATTGTCTAAAAAATTGGGAACTGAGATATTCTATATTGTTACTGTGAACCTAGACAGACCCACGTGTAACATTTGAATAATATTCAGCAATGATAGAGATTTGGCTTTGGAAAATAGTTAAAGCTTTTGTCTTTATATGCATGCATGCATTTGGCCTATTTTTTTTTTTAGTAGTAAATTCATAGATTGATTTTTATCTATTTTTGAACAGTCATGAAAGCACTAACTTCATGTGTATTTTTATAAGACATAGTGGGTGGGATACATCAGGAGAAATTTTAAAGTCTTTAATTGACAGATACCTTAAGAACTTGAGAGAAAAGCAGTCCTATCTGAAAACTGCCTTGACATTCACAACGAGTCCTTGGTGTTCTCCTTTTGAATATAAGCAATCTCACAGAACATCAGCTTCAGACAGGGCCACTCTTTGACCTTGATAATGTGAAATAGAAAACAAGATCACCCTATAAATTTGTCTAAGCACACGCACAAACAAGCCCACTGTGCAAAAATAGCAAACACCTCTCTATCCTGGTTAATATGATTATGTTTCTTTACTTTCTTTATCCTTACTGTAGTCTTCTGTCCTTCTAGATAAGATCTGTTAAGATACCCAGTCATAGAAGTATCCTTGTTTCCTGATAGTATTCAGTCCACAGCAAAGACTCATTTACTTGAATCTTCTTCCAAATCACTTAACATGAGCCTAAATCTCCGAAAGCCATTTCTGACTCTCTTACTGAGACACCTTTCTTACCTATAGTGTGCCGTCTACCTCATTGCAATGAGTGAGCAGTATATAAAATTTGTTGTATTCCTATTGGTCTTTGGCTGGAGGGCATTGACAAACTATAGATAGAAGAAGAAAAGGCTCTCTGTTACCGTTTATTTAACATTGCTTTGCAATCTAGCAAATCGCATGAGGTAGAAAATAATAGAAATTGAATCTAGAGGAAAAATAAAAATCAGAATAAATATCTGTGGTTGTTTTAAAGTTTAGCATTTACTATTATGGAATGAAGGAAACTTCTGGATTGACACAGTACACTAATATACTCCCAACCCCTACCCACATGAAATCCCGTTGATACATTGCTTTGTTATCTTCTCTTGGAAAACTTAGAAGAATTTATCGAAGATAAGAAAATAAGGGAAGCCCTGTCTAATCTGTGACTCATTGTATGCAGAATAAAAGCATGCCTAAGGATTTAAAGGCCTGGTGATCTACTTAAAAAAAATCAGCCTCTAAAACCCTATGGATCACGGTGGTTCTATCCGCAACCGATCATGGGAATGTTGCAGGACTGGGCAGCATTTTATTCAGCTGTGCATGGGGTCACCGTGAGCTGACTGGCAGCTCACAACAGCAACAAGGATTAAATAGTCTGGATCACCCAAAAGAATCTGACTGCAGCATCTGCTAGAGGACACAGTAGTTGTTGAGGAGAAAATCCTACTAGTATTTTTATGGGGTGGAACTGATATTGACATATTGAACTGAAGGGCTTACCCTTCCTGGCTATACTCTTTAGAACAGGCAGGCCTAGAACGAACCGACATATGAAGGATTGAAAATAGAGGAATAGTTGAGGATAAGCCCCACAAATGTAAGCCAAATAGCAAAAATCCCAAACAAAACAAAAACTCCAAAAGCTCAGATCAAAATAGAATAAAACGTAAAAGCGTAAAATTTTTCGTGTAGATAAAATGCACACCTCCAAAAGCATTAATAATTTTATATGCCATATTATAAGGCATTGGTGTTTATATAAAGTAAAACTGTTAAGAATAAAGAAAAAAATCGATGAAAACTTAATCATGGTGGAAGATTTTCAAGTGTAGCTCGAGAAATAAAGTAGTTAATAGTAGTAGTTAGGTAAAATTTATTTTGTGCTTATTATTCATAGACACTGTTCTAAGTGCTTTACATGTATTAACTACTTTAAATTTCAAAATTACCCTGTGAGTTAAGAACTATTATTATTTTATTTTATTGAAGAAGAAACTGGGGCATAGAAAAGGAAGTTGCCCAAAGAAGCAGCTAGTAAGAGGGAGGAGCTAGGATTTTAACTCAGGAATTAATGGCTTCAGAGCCTGTACTTTTAAATACTCATTCACTCAAACTACAGAGTTTTTAAAGTATCTTCCATTTACTAGGCACTGTTACAAGTTCTGGGGATACATCATTGAACAAAAGTTTAGCAGACAAAAATTTCTGCTTGTAACCAAGCTTCCAAACTGGCTGGAGAGATACTAATAGTAAACAAAATAAGATGACTTTTGAACAAAGAGGAAGTAAGGGAGCAAGCCATAGGGAAATCTCTTGGGAAGAAGTTCTAGGAAGAGGGAACTACAAGTACGTACACCCTACAGTCAGAACATGCCTGACATGGTCCAGAAACACAGTGTGGCTGGAGAGGAGTGAGCAAGGGGGAGAAAAGTAGAAGATGAGGTAAAAGTAACAGAGACCACTTCATGCAGGGGCTTCTTAAGCCATTATGAAGACTTTGGTTTTTCTTTGAGTGAGATGAGTTCAGCTAGGTTTGTGTCTGTTTTTTGGTACTTGTCTCACTGTACTTCGAGACAGAGGACACACATTTTGGGTTGTTGGAGCACTTAAAAGAGTGAATTGATTCTAAAACAGAACAGATTGTACCACTTGCATTCTTTGAATCTGAACCTCAAATAAATAAATGGATAGATGGTAATCTGGAAAAACTTAAACTAAACACTCTTCTGGATACTTTTGTGTCATAGAGGAGTTCCAGATGCAGATACAGCAAACAAAAAAACAGTAGTAGTTGTGAAAACGTTACATATCAGAATTTATGGAATATGATGATAGGTGTACTCAAAAAAATTATAGCATTAAATACTTTGTTTTTAAATAAGAATGAAAGTAAATGTACTAGACATTCAACTTGAGAAGGTGGGGAAAACTGAATATGGTAAGTGTGGAAAGACAAGTACAAGAAAAATTGAAAGTGACCATTATCATGATATGGAATAGATTAAAATAATTAAGGCAGTCATGATGTATACTAACAAAAATGGCAGTCTTAATGAAATGTTTAATTTTCAAGGAAAATATAAAATATTAAAATAGATCAAAGCCATTATTGAACATTTTGAGTAAACCAATGATCATGATTATTAATTTGACTCCGATAAAAAAGTCTCAAAAATATTTTTTTTATTTTTAATTTTTTTATTGTACTTTAGATGAAAGTTTACAGAACAAATGGTTTCTCATGAAACAGTCAGTACACATATTGTTTTATGACATTGGTTAACAACCCCACGACATGTCAACACTCTCCCTTCTCGACCCTGAGGAACTTTTTTTTGGTGAAAATATACATAGCCAAAGTTACACCATTGTGAAAGTTTCTACATGTACAATTCAGTGACATCAAT